>NC_143016.1:73848045-74193045 GCF_055824585.1 Amblyomma mixtum | reverse complement strand
TGCGAGAGGAACACAGATCTGATATGCAACATTTTTTTAAGTGCTCCCGGACTACAAAGAATTGCATGAAGTGGGCAACCTGAAATGAAAACGTCTTCAGAGCTCCTTGTAAAAATAATATGATGCGAATTAAATGCAGCTCCACAAGACACAGTCACAGGTCATGTTTGAAGCAGCGGACACTACAACATACACTTCACTCAACTGCTCTAGTCTTCGCACAACTCTTCTGCTCCTTTTCTCATCAATTTCGCAGCTGCATAGCAGCTTAAGCATAGAAGCCTACCGCTGTTCGCTGATGATGAGCACTGCTCTCTATCGATGTTCAATGGTACCAGCTACTAATGAATGCAAAACGCTTCTTTCAATTCGTTACTTTGAAGCTTTCAGTTGCCAGTTAACACACATCTACTCTTGTCCCATCTTTCTGTGTCACACAACTGCGCGAGAATGTAGTTTTATGCCTTGCTTACCAATAATAATAAAAAGAGGACCAAGCACAAACTTGTTCTCCATTAAACAGTAGTCATAAAGAAAAAATGCTGATTTTGATCTTGTAGTGCACAAAGCACGGAGCACTACTGGCTACCTGCTCAAAATCACGACTACTTACTTTCATTTCCACAGCCTTCCTGCCACAACTGTGCCAACAAGAGCCTCAATTAAAAGGTCTAAAGGCACTAAAGCCATTTTTTGTAAAACCTTTCAGCTGAGATTTCACAAGCAACTGTCCCAATACTTGGGGGTGTGCGTCAATTTATGTCGAGTCCTACAGTGCCCTAAACTTTCTTTCTTTTCTTTTGGCTCAAGAACTGCTTGACTTCTTGTTTTCACCAAGCACAACTGAACCGCAGACACCAAAAAACGTTTGAAAAATGAACATGTAATTCCGAATGTTTGACACCTGGGGTACACCACTGCACATACATGACTCCAAGCCAGTGCTCCCGTGAATGGGAGCTTGCAAATTCTTCCCCATCCCCCAAGGTGCCTGCAATGTTGACAGTGCCCAGCAGTTCCTCTACCTAGCGCAAACAGCAGAGCTGCGAGAGAGGACTAGAGGTGCTCAAAGGCACAAATGTATTTGCCTTCCGTAAAAATACAGTCACTAGGACACCAACAGAATATCAGGGATGGGAGAGGAAGTATAGAACTGCTGCTGCTGCTGCTGCAAACCAGGCACAGCAGGATGGGTGAGGGAACAAGTGGAAAATAAAGAGTGGGTAATATGAAACTATAGCTTACAATGAAACAGTAGCACGAAATATTTAACACTTTGTACAGCCTCCCAGATGGGGAGGGTTGAACAGGGTGAGGGAAAGAGGTAGAGGCCCACAAGAGCGAGAGGAAAAGGGGGAAATGGGGATGCCAGAGGAGGGCCCCGCCTCCTTATAAAACACTCAACAGCACATTCCTTCTCTTGTCGCCGGGAGAAGTGTGCCTAGCTGGTGCACAAGGGCACACCTTTATGCGCGTCAACACCGAGGGGGAAAGAGAAGCACGGGGAAAACCTCGTCCGCAATGTCCAGCAGGTTGGAGGCTCCGGCGAACGATCCGAGAAGCGGCGGGCGGGTGGGTAGGTGGTGGTGGCCGTCCTCACAGAAGACGGCTCTGTCGTCATGGCAGTGTCAGAGGGGATGATGGAGAGAGAGAGCACGCGTCTAAAACCACTGCTGGGAGCATGGGAAGTGCGGGGAAGGGGAAGGCAGTCTTGTTGCACTATTTACACGGAGGGGGGGAGCTGAGTTCACACATGGCTGCACACGAGAGGCACCGGCATACGCACTTCCACACGCACTTGCACACACGCACTTGCACACATACACCACACTGCACGCACACGCATGGGCAGGCAAGCTGACGGGGGCCAGACAGGGTCGGGGAAAGGGCCGTCTTGCACACGTCATCGGTGGTCCAGTTCGGCCCTACACATAGCGGTTATTTACACATCGGGGTGGTCGTTGTCGCACCTCCCCGCCAGGTACTGTGGGGAAGCCTCACTTGGGCACAAACGGGTGCAGGTTTGATGAGGCTGCCACGGCGCACGCAGCTGCCTGCTGGCTTGCTATCATGGCTGCAAAAGGAACAAAGAAAAGGCTGCTGGGTACCCGCTACTTGACCTCGGAACAGAATTTGCAATGAAAATCCCCTCCATCCAAACACAGTTGTGTGGTATGCTGGGCTATTCTTCAGTACTAGCACTGTCTTACAATTTCAGGTGCCAAATGCTTTTTTTGCAGGAGCTTCAAAGATGAGCCTCTATTCCACGGCCGACTAGGAGTTCACATTGCCAGATATCACAAGTGCACCACTACAGCTTACTGCCTAACCGTTTAATCACAATTACTTTTGCAGAACTTGACAAGATAGTTGGAAGTAAGGTAGTTTGAAGCAGAGTGCATAAGTACCATTTAAATTTTACACCAGTTACTTTTCAGGGTTGTTTTAAGGCTGATAAACAACACAGTGCTTATAGAACTTGATCAGGTGACCACTGACAGCAACCCTTGACAAGGTAAGAAGGCAGCAAATACCTGATATTGAGGTCGCTAATATTTCATTCGAAATGTGTGCCATCCTGAAAAGGCACTATCTAAATGCTTGTAAAGCATAAAGTCTGATGTAACATCAAGCACTTGCAATTCAAATCAAAGTTAATGAAAAGCAGAGCAGCCACACAAATAAGAAGCACGCAACACGCAAGCGTACATAATGCATTCTAAACCAAAAAAAAACATTGTGCTTTTTAACCCAGTACCACATAGGAACATGTTTCTCAACACTCCTAGACAATCAAAGCTTTGCCATCAATCACACACTACCATGATCCTCAACACCTAGTTACAAAAGAAAAAAACTGGCTGCTTTGTTGACAATGTAACTTAGAATGGTTTCGTAATGGCCTGCCATGAACACTTCCAGTAGAGCATGATGGCTGGCTTACACAGTGCCCGACTGTCCAGTCATCGAAAACAGGCATGATGCAGTGAGCAGCAAGTGTTCACAACAAAATATTAAAGAGCTAAATGCATGATTATGAACATTCACAGGCCCCTTGGGGATGAAAGTTCAGGTTTGGTTTGATTTAATGGGGTTTAACGCCCGGAAATTTCGACCACCTGGGGTTCTTTAACGTGCACTGACATCGCACAGTACACGGGCCTCTAGAATTACGTCTTCATCGAAATTCGGCCACCACGGCCGGGATTGAACCAGTGTCTTTCGGGTCAGCAGCCGAGCGCCGTAACCACTGAGCCACCGCCGCGGGACAATGAAAGCTCAACAACTAGTAACATATTTGCAGCAGCTCAAGATGAAAAGGGTACAGAGCCAACAGATCCGGCGCTTGAGGGGAACTAAGAAACATAAACAAAGGAGCGCCATGGGGTCAGGGGGTTATAGCAGCATGCACCTGTCTTAACGTCAGCCCTTCAAGAACACCAACAATAAATAGCAATGGCACAGCCTTGTAATGCATGCTTGGACAAACATCCTGCCAGCAACAGTGTGCAAACTGCAGAGGGAGAAACCAAGGACTGCCCTGCTTCTTTTTTTGCAACACATACAAAGTTCTTACAAGCTTCCACTCAACATGACATTTTGGAATGCAAAATGAACTACTTTAAGTAGAGTTTTGCGCATGCCATGAAATATGAAACATTAATCAGTTGAAATCTGAAAATCACCCCCCCCCCCCCCCCCTTTTTTGTGCCCATCATGGTCTGCAGTAAATCTCACAAAACCCCTGTTATCACATAGCCTCAGACTAGGGGTCACCACAAACGTTGCCAGGTTTCTGCCACAGAATAAAGCACACCTTTGCTTCAGGAAAAAAATAACAATATAAGTGCCATGCTGCCTCATCCACAGAATGGCCAGTGAGCCATAAGCCAATTACAATGAGCTGGTTGCAAAAGAGAAACTGGCCCAGGCTACTCCCACTACCGTTCCCTGAAAACATCGCCGCTTTGAGTACACGAAACTGTTGCCTTTTTTGTTTCTTTGTCTGTTTCAGCCATTCAATCCCAATTGGAAGCACTGCTGCTTCCTAGCCAGAACTGCAATGGTGTGACTGCGTTAAGCAGAAAATGGGAAGTCCTATTTACCATCACACGGTAGGGTCTCTGTGGCGGCGCCTGCTTCCATGGGCTCGGGGGCACTACAAACCAAGGGCGCCACGAGATTAGGGGCCAAAGGGGCGCAAAAGCTGCGCAGCCAGATCGGTTGGCTCTGAAGCTCCCTCTGTTGAGAGCAAGGGAACTAATGTGTCCCAAGTTACGAGGGGTACTCTCAAGTGCCAGGTAGTGGCTCGCATGCTGAAACATTTAGCCCCCTGGGGCAGCGACAGAAGGAAGACAAAAATGTCTACAAACATGCACGCTGCGGCGTCTAACTATAATGGCATGCTTGACTTTCAATGAAAGTGCTAAACTACATCTACTTACGTGGAAATGAGGAAAAAAAACACAATACCTGAGCTAATGGCTAGGACTACGCACCAGAACTTAGTAGACACAGAAAGGCAGGCAGAGCATGACAGTGACAGTTCTAAAAATGAAAACTGTAGGTGGTGGGATGACAGCTAAAAAATGCACTGAAAGATGCTCGCTAGCAACATTCTTCTCAAAGAACGGTGTTAAGACACAGACTGTACAGCAAAATAGTAGTTGTGCAAACAAGTAAAATTAAGCAGCTGGCGTTGGGGTATTAGAAAATGAAAAATAAAAAATAAAGAATGCAGAAGTCGCTGCCTGACTGAGCAAGCAACGGTAATCAGAACACAAGTCTGCCCAAATCTTTCAAAAATCAACACCCTCTTTCCACAGTCATAATAACCGTGCCTGCACTTAGGGATGCCAACATGTACAGTAAAAACTCCTTAAGGTGTATTAGCTTAAGTGATAGTTCCACTCAGGTCATAGATGCATGATGCATGAAACGGTGCAGTGATTTATTGTGAAGTTTTGGTTAGTGTGTGTATCTCATGAAGCAGTCATGAACTACACCGCAAGGAAGCTTTACCAGTGCTCCTAACGCAGAGATGGCTGAGATACAAGACTGATACGGCACAGCGCCGCATCAGTGCAGCGCGCCTTGCTTGCCAGCATAGCCCTACCTGCCACCACCCCTGTTCACAGATGCCGGTGTCCTATCGGCATGGTTTAGGTGGTTTAGCTGGCTGCAGTGAACTACTACAAGCAATCACTGCGGCTATGCAGCCACCACAGCTATGTAACTAGTTGACTGGTGTAATGGCGCAGTTGTGATACGGTCCAGTCTTGTTGCACTGTTGTCGCATTAAGGCCGATTCACACAACGGTCCGTTAACCTGCGGCCCGTGCATCACGTGTTCATACGCCACTAAAAACTGGCCTGCAGTTCCACAACGTCAAGCGGACGCGACGGACCAAAGAAGCAGATGATGCGCTTGGTGTACCACAGTTGCCAGGTTATTTTAAGTGTTTGGCAAGGCTGGTCAAACTGGTTTTTTTCTCCCGACCCATGACTGTGCGATTGAATGAAAGAAAAACTTTACTGAACTGCAGAGGAAGTACTGCGGAGCGGGTGCGGCCCTTTGTCCAATTCCTCAATGGCCTGGGCCGTCTTGCTAGCCCAGTTGCCAGACAGAGCGCACGCATCTTCGCGGGCCGCCGCTAATTCCCGCGAGGGGAGAGGCATCTGAGCTTCCCTGCTTGACCAGGCCGCAGGCGAACGGACCGTCGTGTGAATCAGCCTTTATTGGCGCTGTCATAGGCTGCACGCTTCTCATGTACAGTGCATCATCAACGTCACTCCTCAGCACGTCTAGCACAGAGGGAAAAAGTTTCCTAGTGTTGACTGCAAATGATGACACCTGTGAACGGCTCTTAGCATAAGCTTTGCAGTGGGAACGTGTTGTAGAAACTGACACCTTTTTGATTCTTAGATACATAGACAGTGCACCTGACACTTCTGCGGTGTGGTCCGATAGTGACACTGATGCTTCAATATAGCACTGTGAATGAGCACTGGCACGAATGCTCGCATGCGGTGCGTACTACCCACCGCTCGTCCAAAACTACGTTAGAACTCGCAAACAAAGGGATGCCGGTAACACAACCCTCTAACCACGGCACATCTCAAATCAACAGTGCAGGCCAGCGTTGCACACAGTCAACCTGTCGCGGATATGCAACGAGAATCGTTGCATCGCGGGACAAGCGCAAGCTCGTTCCAGTGGTCCACAAGCCATACCATAAATTGATTTTTATGCTGGGAGTAGTGGCACTGAGGCGCTTTGCATATCAAGCATTGGCATCGCTCAGCGACACTGCCTCGTGGCTCTGAGGGGCTGTCGCTTCACCGGTTTGCAGCCTAATTGGGAACAGGCATTCTGCATACCACCCCAGCTCTTTGAATTAACCGGGCTGGTGCAGACTGGAACTTCTTAATGTCCGGTCAAATTTGCATTAGAAATTACGAGACCACAAAAATTCTCCGAATTATCAAGGTTTTAGTGTATATAAATGTAATGCATCGATCAAGCCACAGTATACAGGAAGTCGGGTAGAAGATTATGATCATGAACAAAAATGCCTAAAAAAAATGGTTTTCCTGTGGGCTGACTTCACAGGAAGGGAAAGCCACCTTTGAACTGCAACAAAGTACGGCAGTTGCTAACATCGTTAGTGCTCACAGTTTTCACAAAAGCATTTTTTTACAAGATAGGTGTAATATCCCTCTGTAATACCCTCGACTAGAGGGCCTTTATGGGTATATATTGAATAAATAAATAAATACTCAGGCAAGAAGGACATGAACACAAGCACAGAGTCCTGCCGCACTGCCACTAGGCCGCCTGTGCACTCTAGAGGCTTCGTAAAAATTAAAACTTCTACCAGACGCTCAACTGAGAATCCTGCCTCCCGAACGTTGGCGAGTGTTGCCGGCAGCACATAAGCTGTTGTCTCATGCGCAGTCACTGAAAAATTTCGCAGCATCACACAAATTCGATGTCGCCAAAAAGTGCATCAGGTACTGAGAGAGTGGAAAGCAGCAAGGATGTCTTTTTGCATGCAATAGCAATGCTAACGCTGTATCGAGCAGCGCAAATGCAGACAAGCACACGAGACAAGGAAACAGACGAAAGCAGCATTTTGCCCTTGTCTGTGTTCGCGCTGTTCGATATAGGATGCTTAACCAGCAAGCCCGCCAAAACGTTCTAGAGCAATGTTAGGCTTTTTCGTTCACCTGAGGAGGATTACTACCGCTACTGTGCGACATCAGCAATGCTGCGGAAATTGAGGTTTTCGTGCCTAACTTTAATAACAGAATGAAATGAAGGCCTTAGTGTCAGACATGCTCTCTCATGCTTTATTTGGGAAGAACCGAATTAGTGCCCGGCGTGCAAGTGTGCGACCTCAAGTGACAAGCTTCTCACTGCGCTCACACGGCTCTGCTTTGCGATGCACAGTGCTGGTCACCCTAGTAGGTCAACCTACATGACATTCCAACTTCTCCTTCTTTTTTTTTTTTCACATCCCGAAGTTGTGGGGCTGACCTATATGATGCTTCAATCACTACACAAGTAAATATGATATAGCGTGCGTTTTGTTCTGCATAATATTTAATTACTGCTAGGGGCGAATTTTCACTTTACAAAAGTTCACTACGCCACCTATGACTGGTCATGCATGGATTTCGGCAGTCAGAAAGAAAGGCCCTAAAGCAATGGTGGGGGCACAGTAGACCAAGCAGTATTGAACGCAGTCTTCACAAAGTGCAAAGGGTTGAAAAAGAAGTGTTACTGAATCAAAAATGCACGCTTTACGTGCGCCGGCGCACCTCCGTAAGGGTCGTAAAGAGGATATCCAACGCCGACATGGGTGTGGTGGTGCGTGTGAAGGTGCCTCTGGGGCGGCGGTGATCGTGACCCCTCGGTGGCAGTGCTGGGTGCCCCCGCCACAGCCCCCGGGGGAACCGCCACCCCTGGCGGGAGGCCAGTGGGGCCTTGCGGTCCCATGGGCCCACCCCCGGGCCCCAGCACCCCCTTGGCCAAGTCAGCAGCACCCCCCATCACAACAGGGGGCCCCACAGAGGATGCCCCCTCACTTCCAACCCCCCGCGAAGAAGGGGGTCCCTTCTCGGGGGGACCCCCTTTTGGAGGGCGATCCCCAGCTACGTGAGGCGATGGCGACGGTGCTGCACGCTCCTGCAGCTCGTGAATCTTGTGGTTGCTGAAAAAAAAAAAAAAAAGGGTACGAGCACAAATCAGACCACATCTGCAAGCAAACACTCACCAAGACACCAAGACACAATACCATTGCACTCAAGTCAGGAAACATGACAGCAGCGCGCCAAGCTCACCCAAATCGCCATCCTCGTCCCTTCTACAAGCACACTTATGTACTGAGCACGCAACAGCCTCTCTTACAGGTGGGTCTAACGAAAGTAAAGGATGCATGAGTGGGGCTCCAGCTTTTCCTCCTAGATAGTGTGTGAACATGCTTTATTCAAAATTAAGGGGGACATGCATGTGTTCTGGAGACAACTGCAAATAAATGTTTTACTTGAACAGCAGAAAACCTACACCAGCATAATGCCACGCATCATTGTAGTGTCCGTTCGTTCGCACTCAAGGCCGCAGGAAAGGAGTGTTTGTGACGCGAGAAGCTACCGGACTAATCACGATTGATCACAGCCATGAAGAGCTGCATCTACGTTTTTCTAGATTACTGTAGATGATCTTGACCTGTTATCTCGAAGTTTCCTTGCTGACTTTAAATTGAGCGATGCCGCGAGCGGCGGGTATTCGTAGTTCGACAACCGTCGAGTACGTCTGTTGCTTATGCCACCGCCGAGTGATTCAGTTCTTTTGAGGGCGCAAGTCAGCCCAAATTAAGGGGGGACACTGGTCTTGAAAAAAATTTTTTATTAATGAAGTCACAGTTACGAAATCTAAAGGGCATATGTATTTTTGTGTGCTGATTCTAAATGTTATTTAATTTCATGTAAAGCAATTCCTTGAGCACTTATGCAATTTTTATGCTAGTATTTTGCGGAGAGTTTTGAAGAAAATTTGCTGCGGGAAACTCGCTGAAATGTATGCCACTGGGTTCTCTTGACACCAAGGAATACAATAAGGGTGAAATTGTCTTCCTGCCTATCATAGAACTTAAGTTATAGAGTTTTGAAGGTGTCGCTTCAGAAATGAGAAGGAAAATGTGTATTTCTGTGTGTGAAGTGGCAGCTTCAGTACCCTATTACTCAAGTTCTATGATAGCCAGGATGATAATTTTACCCTTATTGTATTCCTTGGTGTCAAGAGAACTTAATGGCATACACTTCAGCGAGTTTCCTGCAGCAAATTTTCTTCAAAACTCTCCGCAAAATACTTGCATAAAAAGTGCATAAGTGCTCAAGGAATTGCTTTACATGAAATTAAATGACATATCTAGAATCAGCGCACAAAAATACATGTGCCCTGAAAATTTCATAACTATGACTAAATTAATAAAATTTTCTTTTCAAGACCAGTGTCCCCCCTTAAGAGCTTCGTTTGAAAGTCTTTGTTGCTGTCTTCCTGAACGCTGGACAGCCGTCACTACAACGTGACAATATTCACAATTCATGCTACCCAGTGGTTTGTTGACTGTGCCCACTTAAAAGAAACTCTCCCCTTTTCTGAAAGAATTGATGGGGGGGAGGGGGGGAACAAGCTAAACAATTTCATTGCCAGAACACGCTAGCTTTACTGCACGAACTTTGCAATTAACGTATATTGCTGGGTAAAGGTCTACCATCCAGCATTGACGCACCACGTTCTAGCCTAAAAAAACCGTCGACTCCAAATATGAGTCGATGCATATTCCCCCCACTCCGCTGCTTCGTCCCGCCGCTGCACTTTTTATAGTTGTAGTTTCCCGCGGGACAGCATAGCGGTGTGTGCACAGCTCAAAGCATCAAACGCGTAGTGATGCAATCACAAGGGCAGCGATCTGAAGCCAATGGAGGTCAAGAGCGAAACAGGCGGCTTCCACCCTGTCTCCACATCCGCGTGCGGTTCGACTGACTAGCAGCAAATTGAACTGCAAACGGTCGTGTAGTTCTGGATTCCGGCACGACACATGCCCTGAAGTTTGAATCTGAAACTTGCCCTCGTACCACCGACTGCTCCTCCCAGGAAGCAACCGCCAGTGCAAACGAGCTGCGTAAATGGCGCGCAATTCGAATTTTCTTCAGCAGAACTGAACTCAATAAGAGTTAACTTCTTTTGAGGCATGGTGCCCCGTGTGTCCTGCTAGGAACGGGCACGGGAACAGGCACCCGTACTACTGGTGCTTGTCCAAAACAAATTAGACCCCGCAAATAGGTTAGCTGTGCGTATAGGTCGACCCCGAACTTTAGAATGACCTTTTCATTTTTTTTTTTAAAGGTGCACTGAAGAGGATTCTGAACTTGTCTTTTTGCCGCGGGAACTCGATCTACACGTTCCTAGCATTCTTAGGAACTGCAACTTATTGCCCTGTATGGCCGATTTCCCTAATTAAATCGAATTAACGTCCGGCTCCCGCCATTTTTTTTAAATTCTGCCTCGTACGATGGGCGGAGTCGACCAACGCGTGAAGTTCCTTTCAGCCAGCTCCGTGGAGGCTTTGCTTTCGCTTTATTTTGTTTTTTAGGTTTCCATGAATAAATAGTTTCATTCGCAGATAATATAGCCGCAAAATAAGCCCGCAGAAATAAAAATACGCGCGGACTATTTGCTACTACGGACTACTACGTATTACTCCGCCAATGGCAGAGCGGCAAGCCGCTACGGGACTGGGTGAAAGGCACTCCACGCGTTGGTCGACTCCGTCCACCGTACGAGGCAGAATTAAAAAAAAAGGGCGGGAGCCGGCCGTTAATTCGATTTAATTTGGGAAATCGGCCATACAGGGCAATAAGTCGCAGTTTCTAAGAATGCTAGAAACGTGTAGATCGAGTTCCCGCGGCAAAAAGACAAGTTCAGATTCCTCTTCAGTGCACCTTTAAAGAAAGGTCAACCAATAGCATGGCACACTGCTAAAAGAAATGGCACAGGCCGGTATGGCGCGTGGTCAACCTATCACGGGAACTTAGCAAGGATGGTGGCGCTGAAAGACAAGCACTGATACTATTAGGGGTGGGAGGTGCTTCGACACCAGCACCTCCGCTAGACGCCGTCTTGACCATGGTCAGACTGGAGAGGAGTGACAGGCGCGCACACCACTGCCTGCAATTCGGCCGCACTCTGACAAAGCTCCGAGAGCACATTGCTTTGAAGCTGGTATCCACACGTGCACTGCAGTGAAACATCTCTTCTTTGCGTGTGTGTGCAGTGGTCAGCGAAGCTGATCTGTTCGCGCCGCCGCAGGTTCTAAGTCCAGCCGCCGCAATACATGTATTTTATTTCCGCATGGACTGTTGCTATGCTAGGTTTTGCCAAGGTCACCTGCAAGGTCAAGCTTCACACAAACTCTGTGAGCCAGTTACACCTCGTGCAGTATAGCTTTCGCAGTAAAACAGTCATGCCGGGACATCATTCTGTTCCACAACTAGTCTAATCAGTACCCCTCATATATCTCAATGAAATAAACTTCAAACTTCAAGACTGATTTCTTGTTACCTGCAGGTAATTCCAAAATATCGTGAAATTTAAATATTTTGTAGGCCTTGATGATGAGAGGGAGAGAAGCGGATTTCTTCTTTCACACTGCTGTGGCATTTTCAGGCAATTCTGCATCCACCTACATTTTCAAAACCTTCCTGGCCTGTCCTGCTCAGATGCCACAACAAAAAATATGTGCTATGAAGGTGAAAGCATGAATGTCTGATCCTGAGTTTATCTGTCGTTGGTTGGAGTCCCTGTCATGAGCTCGCCTCCAACTTGACTAGCATCTATGCTATGTCCATGCAATTGTCGCACTGGAATCCCTGTCACGAGCTAGCCTGCAATTTGACCAAGAGACGTATGCTATGTCCATGCCATTATCACACTTGCTGCTTCGGTGGTTGGACGGCTGTTGCGATGTCATCATTCTGTGACCATTTTGGGACGTTCACCAATGGAACTTCGTCTAATGAGGCTGGTAAGGCTTTGACCTTAAAAATTCATCCCTTGCAAGAGAAAAACTCCTACCGAGACTTTTTACTTCCAAATGATTGCAAGAGAGCTGCAATGGAGCCACCGAGGCTCCAATGGCCTCCCAACTTTTGGCTCTCCATCACTTCTCAGCAGGGAACACAGAGTAGCAGAATACTGAGGGGTGAGAATAGCTTACCCATAGTGCTGGGACACCTGATGCAGGAGATCGAGCGCCTTGGGGGGCCCCTGCGGTGGTGCTACAGGTGGCCCCGGTGCCTGTGGTGGTACCTCGGGGGGAGGCACATGGAAGCGCAGGTAGGGAGACGCACCGTACGGCGGAGGCAGGCCCCGGTACACTGAATCGAAGGTCATGTGTGGCGAGAAGTGCGTTGGCAGGTACCCAGGGTGCAGGTAAGCATAGTTGGCCGGCGGGGGTGGCCCCGTCGTCTCCATGGTGGGTTTCTGACCTCCTGATTCTTTCTCCTTGTGCTCTTTCGGGGCACGCGCCGATTTGTGTGGCACCACACTCTTGGGAGGGTGCACGACCTCCTTGGCCACCACTTCGGCCGGAGGGACAGGCGGAGGCGCCGCCTGCTCGGGGGGAAGGTAGAGGAAGCGCCGCTCGTACAACGAATCGTAAGGGCTGAACTTGGGCTCCGGCTTGGCTTCCTCCTTGCACTCAAGCTGGTCCTTGGTTAAAGCAGGAGGTGGTTCTGGAGATGCCCGGCGCGGGTTCAGGGGTGGTCTAGGGGGAGGGGGGACCTTCTCTGGGGGCGGGGCCTTGTCTGCAGCAGGCTCTTTGCTGGAAGCGGCAGCTGCTTTGTCCTCCTTGAAGGGCGGCTCCACCAAATGTACATGATAGGGATCATAGGTGAATCCGGGAGCTCCTTGCACAAAGGGGCTCGCAGCACAAAGGGAGTACGGAGGAAATTGGGGAAAGTCAGTCTCTGGCTTTTTCCCTTCCTGGGGACGGGAAGTGCCAGCTTCCTTAGTTGCTTTGTCCCGGCCGCTGGCGTCCTTCTTGGAGTCTTCTTCGACCGAAGATCCTGGTCCAGCTATTGACACGGGCTTTCCCTCGGGCGCCTGCACCCCGGGAAGAAGGTATGGGGGCTGCCCAAAGTAAGGGTACACACCATACAGATCAGAAGACGTGCGCGGAGGCTCCTTGTCCTTTGCTGCCTCCAGCAAAGGCGCATCATCGGAAATGTCTGAATAGGCTGGACTTTGAACACTCTCTTCAAGATGTGGTGGCGCTTGCTCCTGGGGAGGCCCCGACTCTGCAAGGGAAGGTGGAGCCCCTTCAGGCCCTGCTTCATCCTGCAAAACCACCGAGCCGTTGCCTTCCAACTTGCGGCTCTTGCTTTTCTTGTGGGGCCGCTTGTGGGGCCGATTGGGATCGGACTGAGGCGGAGGTGTTTCTGCAATCGCTGGGAGTGTCTTTGCTGGACTGGGAGGTGCCACGCTCGCATGGGGAGACTCAGGGGAACACGGGGGTGCGGGACCACACACAACAGAAGGGCGTGGGGGAGTGGAAGCTCGCGGCGCACTGGCTGGCACAAATGAGAACACCTGCGATGTGGGGATGCTGACAGTAACAGACACGGGGGAACTGGGAGGCAAGGGGGGTGCGGGGGAGGGCGTTGCTGCTGCTGCTGCTGCTGCTGCCACCACTGCGGTTGCTGCTGCCGCCGCTGGTGGTGTTGGCGCCGCCACTGGCGTCGCTGGGGCCTCCTCGGCTTGGGGCACCAAATCCGGGCTGGGAGGCCGGCTGCCTTCTTCTCCGCCATCCGAAGTCTCCTCCTCACCCCCCTTTGCATCTCCACAGCCGTGTGCATGACTTTGGTGGTAGCGCAGGCCATTAATGTGTTTGTACTTCTTGCCACAGTTGGGCTCCGGGCAGAGGATGAGGGCCGGGGAGCAGGGAGCCTCGGGGGTGGGCGTGCTGCGGGCCCGCGCCCGCTTCTTGTCAGGGGGACTGAGCTCCAGCTCAGGCGGCTTGTTTCGGCGGCGGCCCTCATTCTTGGCAGGACTGCAGGGGACTGCAAATCGGCGGCCCTTCCCGTTGCGAAGCTTTCCCTGGACAGGAGCTGCGCGGGCCGAGGCTTCGGCGTCACCCCGAGCCCTCTTGGGACGTCCCCCTTTGGGGAGGCCACCCTTAGCATCCAAGTCGCTAGTGGGAGACTCACAAAACCGTGGAGGGGCCCAGTCGTGCCGTGTGCAGTCCAGCAGGGTGCCCACGTAAGTCTTGCCTCGCCACGTCACGTTCACGACCAGCACACCTGCACCAAACAAAACTGGTCTTGCAAGCTCACCCTTGTCAGCAAGGTGCCCTCCATCAGCCAAGTTTCAGTGGCATGGTCACCTAAGCCGGCATCAACATACACCTCAGCGCTTCGAAGGAGACATTTCAGTACAGTCAAAACTCGATTTAACGAAACCCGATTTAACGAAGGTATCCTAATTCCCCCTCAGACGCCCATAGGGTTCAATGCTTTGACTAACCCGAAATAACGAAACCGATTCCGTGATCTGTCCCGATTTAACGAACCTTTTTATGAGAAATAAAGGTGAAAGTGTTAATTTTTGGTCAATTTTGTAGACAGCACCCCAAAATTTATTGACTGCGAGTCAGCGGTAACAGCACGGAGCATCTTCGGCCCACCGCTTTTTTCAAACTGCGCGGCGCAAAACGAGTTTTAATTTTGAGTCGAGCTCATGAGATGGCACCAGCAGTAAAAAAGTTTCATGCCACATTTCATAGATGGCGCTGTTGCAGTTCACGTTTTTTTTTTTGGTGTGTGTTTGTGTGTTGTGCTCTGTGTTCGCTCTTGTACGGATAATTCCCCGTGCCTTTGAACGCACGTCTTTGTCAAGCTCAGCTTGTTAGGCCTCCATCAGTCTAGCCTTGCTATCGTGAACGCGGATGTGGTGTGTGCGAGCAAGCGCGCCGCTAACCCTCCTGACTAGCAGATGGAGCCCTGCAAGAAACAAAAAAGGCTTACCCCGGACGAGAAAACGGACATAATTCGTGCTGTGACAAGTGGACAGAAGAAATGAGACGCGGCTGCAGCACATGGCATTCCAGCGAGTACTCTCTCCATAATATTGAAAGGGAAAGATGACATCCTCCATGCCACTTCGTCGGGGAATCTCTCGCGCAAAAAAACGTTGAAGACTCCTCCTCAAAGCAAAATGGAAGAGGCTCTCTTCGCCTGGTTTATGGATTTGCGGGCGAAGAATATTCCCGTGAGTGGAGACCTGCTCCAACAAAAAGCTCGCTCTTTCGCGTGCTTGCTGGGCGACGAGTTCAAGGCAAGTCCCGGCTGGCTGTCGCGCTTCAAAGAACGACACAGCATCGTCGGGAAAGTGCTCAGCGGTGAAGCGAGCAGTGTAAGCATGGCTGTAGTCGGCAACTGGCAGTCTGAAAACGTGCCCGACATTCTGGGAAAATATGCCCCCAGCGACATCTACAAAGCCGACGAGAGCGGTCTATTCTACCAAATGCTGCCTAAAAAAACACTCGCCCTGAAGGGGCAGGCGTGCCACGGCGGCAAACACAGCAAACAAAGGCTGACTCTTTTGCTGTGCGTCAACATGGACGGCACCGACAAACGAGACCCGCTTGTTATCGGAAAGAGTGCGAGGCCGCGCTGTTTTAAAGGCGCCAAAAAGCTTCCTGTGAAGTATGTTGCCAATTCAAAGGCTTGGATGTCGCGTGCCATTTTCGCTACATGGCTGAAGGAATTTGACAGCGACATGTGTCGCCAGAAAAGGAAAGTGTGCCTGTTGCTGGATAACTGCACGGCCCACTACGTTGCAGAGGTCGAGCTGACCAGCGTGGAGCTCCGCTACTTCCCCCCAAACGCAACGTCCGTGGTTCAGCCCTTGCATCAAGGAATAATTAATAGCGTGAAGTGCGCATACAAGCGTCGAGTCGTCGACAGAGTTCTCCTCAACCTGGAGCTGAAGCGCGAGACGAAAATAGATATTTTTATGATGGTGGCGGCGGCTTGGAGAGCATTGAGGCCGTCGATAATTGTCAACTGCTTCAGGACTGCCGGTTTCGGTACACTAGGCCCTGAAACTGCCGAAGCTGGGCTGGACTGCGCGAGCGCCGTGCACGAGGATGAAGATGCCTGGGAACACCTCCGCTCAGTGGATGAAGTGCCCACAGGCATAAGTTTCTCAGACTACGTGAACGCCGACGCAAATGCAGTCACAACGGAAGTTTTGACAGATGCCGATATGTTGCGGCTTGTAGGAAGCGTGGAGGGAGTGACGGCTGAAGACGCTGCCGACGACCCTGCAGATGCCGAAGCTCCCGTGCCGACACCAGGTCAGGTGATGGATGCTCTCGATCTGCTGCGACATTTTGCCGGCGCACACGAGGGGACGGAAGACGCGCTGGACGCACTTCAGACCTACGAGAAATCGGTGCGGCCGTTGCTCACAAAGCGCAGGCAGGCAAAGATCACCGACTTCTTTGGCGGAAAATAAATTTGTAGTCCCCTCGGGCCTTTCTTGTTGAGTAAGAATTTTTGTTGTTTCTTTTCATACGCGCTAGCGGCGGCGGTCGTTTCCGCGGTCCGCAGTTTCATTTTGGGAGCATTTACGCTTCACAAATATGATGCTGCGGTAGCTTACTGGATGCCGCCATACCATATACAGTTGAATCCCGCCACAACGAAATCGGCGGGGCGTACGAAAAATTTCGCTGTCGCGGAATTTCGTTGTCGAGAAATTACAGACGAGTCGGCTGATCCCGGGCTGGCGTTGCATATGTCTCCTCGCCCAACGCCGCCTCTCCTCCTCCTCTTCTCTTCTCGCCCAACGCCGCCTGTCCTCCTCCTCCTCTCTTCTCGCCCAACGCCGCCTCTCCACCTCTTCTCCGTTCTCTCCTCCTCCTCTTCTCCGTTCCTTCTTTCACCACCTCCTCTACTTGCCTCCTCCCCCACATCGTTTCGAGAGCCGTTGGGCCTCATCGCATCTGCACCGCTGCGTGCTACCACGGCGCTCTCGCGGGCTTGCTGCCGCCGGCCTGGCGTTGCATAAGTCAATGCTCACGCGCGCTCCAACGAAACGTCTTGATACTGCTACTCGGGGTTCAACAGACCCCTGCGATGACAAAACGCCGGCTGTAAGCCGCCCTAGGCTAATATCGCAGTTGGCTGCGTCACCTTCTTGTGTTGAGCTGAAGTGCCCGACGCAAGTGCCTTACCGATGTTTTCTTTGCTCTTCAGTATCGTTGATAACGAACTCGGCGCGATGCCAAAATCTGCGGCAATAATCGACTTCTTCTTCCCGCTTTCTGCTTCGGCGATAATACGCGCTTTTTCTTCTAGTGAAAGAAATTTCCGCTTCTTCGCTGGCGGCGACATCCTAGGAATTCAGCAGAGCAGAGACGCGACGAGACCACGCTAAACGGTGCACACACAAAGGAAGAAATGGTGAAGCGGAGTGGGCTTCTTCCTGCACTCTCGCGTTTTCCTTTTTTTTTTTCTCCGACAGGACACGAAGCTCCGCCCACCGATGGCTCCGCCCACCGGTCCACACAGACTGCCTGAAACGCGCTCGGTGCCTAGCAGACGACGCGGCCACGGAGGACGCGGCCGAAGACGCTAGCAGATGGCGTGCGCTGGCGCATTTTACACGCGCTTTCGAGGAGCCCCTCTTCGCTTGGAGGCCGCGAACGCTTACCAGCCAACACCGCTAGCAAGTTATCATGACGCGCTTTCGTGCTTGACAGGAAACCGCGAGCACCATGACAGCGAGCTACATCAATCGAAGAAGCCCAGCAAAGAGCCAATGAGCGGGGCGGTGACGTCACTTCAAAAATCACGTGGGCATCTGGATAAAAAAAAAAAAAAAGCACACGAGGGTGTGCGCGAGGAGGATGTGCGATTGAGTGCGCGTACCCCCCCCCAACAGTCTGCGATGCAAAAAAATTAACGGCGGGAACGGGAAAGTCGCTCTTCAGCACTCAACTTCTGAAGAAAGACAAGACGGAGGGTCCACTCACCCGCGAAAATTCGCAAAAAAAATTCGTAGAAGCGAACACGTGCTCGCAAAGTACTTCGTTTTTGAGGAAATTTTAATACATTAAGTCCTATGGGGGTTTCACGGGGAATGCAAATTACTTCGTTGTGGCGAAAATTTCGTTGAAGCGGCGTTCGTTGTACCGGGATTCAACTGTAATCGAATGTACCGAATTATGTGCCCAAGAAATGCCTCATTCAATTTAACGAAGTTCTCGATTTAACGAAATAATTCACGGTTCCCCTCAACTTCGTTAAATCGAGTTTTAACTGTATATGCAAGACTGCAAAGGAGCCCCTAAGAAAACTTGCACGTTACCCACCTCCAGCCTTCACAAAGCCCGCCGTACACCTCTGCGCCTGACGAAGTGTTCCCGACCAAGAAATACACCTTTTGTACCTTGAGGTTTTTCATACAGCATTTTAACTTTTGTCAGGAGGCTCGTAAATGCAGTGCCTGCTTTGTTTGAACACCTATCAAGTAATGTGCCACAAGAGAAAGGATGTGACCACAAAAAAGCCAATAACTACTTTCCCTTCGTTCAAATTAGTTGCGTGTTTCACACAAAATTATTTATACCACCACAAAATAATGTGAACATTCAAAGCACTAGCAGTATGTGGCAGCACATGCATGCAAGGTTTGGCAACCTGAAAAAATGGACTGAATATGAAACAAAGCATTTCCACTTCTTCCACTACAATCTTCTTAGTGTTTTCATGCAGTGTTGTGCCACAGAGTAAACATCTAGGTTTCAACTCTACACCCTTTGTCAAACAGGTCAAGTGCACTTACGGGGAGTGCACTTTGGCATTTAAAGTGGCACTTTAGGCTAAGTACAGTCGACGACCGAAAATTCGGACGCCTGATTTTTCGGACATGCTTGATTATTCGGACTTTTTCGAGGCACCGCGACATGGCCCATAGAGCCAATGTGTAAGAGTGTAAGAGCGCTTGAATTTTCGGACGCACCGCAACTGACCACTCGATTTTTCGGACCTCGTTCACACTCGCCGCCAGTACCCAAGCCGCCATATAATGTGTACAGTGGAACCTCATTAATTCATACTGCAGGAGATATCGAAAACTTGATCAAACAAAACGAGATTTAAGCTTAAAGGGAGCCTCTTGCGACGCTGAAATTCTGCGCGAGTCGGCACATTGCACTCGCGTGTTTTCGAATTCGTACTGTCCTTGAATGTTTTCCGCCGCACGAACTTGAACCGTAGTCTGAGTTCACGGAACTCATCTGTGCCGAGTCTTTAGACCTGAACACGGAACGCGAATACGATCGCGGAGGCTACGCGCACGCCGTGGCCTCCGCGATCGAAGCGCGCTTCGGGCGCGCCGCCGGATCTTATCGCGGCCGCGATCTGCTCCGGCGCTGCGCCGTTCGCGGAGGCCACGCGCGCGCACCGGAGCTTCCAAGTGCCGTCTATGGATGGCGCCGTGATCATTATCATCAACATTTTTCTCGGTCACGATTTTCCACTGTACACATCGGCATCAGTATCGCCAGCTCCAGCCTTTCGTGGCGTGTTAGCATGCGTGTTAGCGCGTTCGCCGTGATAGTGGCTTTCACGTGCTGCCGCCGAGCTTCACAGTTTTAGCGCGTTGGCAAGCACCTTAAGCTACACGGCTGGGAGTTAGCTCTCGAACGCGGTCAGTAAGCGTGCGACGGGCGGGAAATTCGACGTGGCCGAGAAGTGTGTCCGATGATGGTGCAACCAAAAGAGAAACACAAGCTGCAAAAAGCGCGCTTTCCGAGGCAAGCCGTGCGAGTTTCCTGAACTGGAAGAAGAGCTGCTCCTCTATGTGATGGAATTTCGGAACAACGGCTACGCGTTGACAGCGGACATGCTGCGCGGCTTCTTTTGGCATGAGCGTGCACCAGAGCGCAGCACCAGCTCAGGAGTCTAAATACTTCGCGAGTGACGACTGAACGTAGAATAAATGTCGCTCATTCCCTGGTTGGTGTGTTTTTACTTAAAAAAATTTCTTTTTCGCATATCGCGTGTATGGGCCGCACCCCAAAAATTGGCCCTCGAATCTGGAAAAAAAAAAGTGCGGCCCTTATACGCGTTTATACGGTATTTCGCGCGGCGAAATATAGTCATGAGGAGCTTTAGAATGTGTGCAATACAATTGGCCACTTTCTCCGGCATAGTGGTAATAAGTTCGTGATTTTTTCGGTTTTGGATTGGAAAACGTTTATTGTCAGCACTGAGCCCTAGTGGGCATTATACTAGGTGGCTTCGAGCCCATGGCTCTTGGCGACCTTGTGAGCCCACTCAGTGGCCCGGACTTGCGTCAACGGGTCTGAGCTGGCCAGTATAGCCTCCCACCGCTCTAGAGAAGGGACTGGTAGTAGGTCCGCCGGTGGCGGCGCCTTTTTGCAGCTCCATAAAATGTGGTCATATCCGGCTATCTCGCCGCATTGTTTGCAAGTAGCGTTGTATTGTGTTGAATACATGTGTGCTAGTCTCGACGGGCTAAAGAAGGCTCGCGTCTGGAGCCGACGCCACGTTACCTCCTGGGTTTTGTCGAGCTTTTTGTCTGGTGGCGGATAGATCCTCCTTTCCAGTTTAAACTGATTGGTGTATTCGTGAAATGATATGAATGCATCTCTCGTGAAATTTGGGGACTCGACCCGGCTCACTGCTCGGCTGACATAACCTCGAGCTATACTGTGAGCCAACTCGTTTCCCCTGTTCCCCGAGTGTGCCGGCACCCATATTAGTTCCACCTCTCTTTGGTCCCAGTCTTTATGTCTTAATATTCGTTCTGCCTCCTGGGAGATCATACCCCGCGCAAAATTGTTGATAGCCACCTTGGAGTCGCTAATTATGGTGACTGCTTTGGTGCTGGCCATTGCCATGGCGATAGCCGCCTCCTCCGCTGTCCCTGAGTTTTTTGTTTTGACCGAACCGGCCGTTAATGTTTCACCCGAGTCGTTCACGGCCACGACCACAAAGGAGTCGCCTCATTCGTATTCCGCCGCGTCTACATAGGTTGTGTGTTCCGAGCCTTCGAGCTTGGCTTCAAGGGCCTTTGCTCTGGCTCTCCTCCTGCCTTCGTGAAAAGCAGGGTGCATGTTTTTTGGAAGTGGTTTAATAGTGAGTAATTTTCTAACTTTGGTCTGTAATTTTGCCTGCGCGTTTCTTTCCGGAGTTTTATCATGTAATCCTAGGTTGTTCAGGATCTTTCTCCCCGGGGGTGAGGTCGCAAGCCTCCTTAGTTGCGCAAATATATGTGCCTCGCATAGTTCCGTGGTGGTGTTGTAGATCCCCAGTTTAAGAAGTCTTTCCGTAGGAGTGCAGTGGGGCAGCCCCAATGCTGCTTTATATGCCTGCCTTATGATCCCATCTATTTTGTTCTGTTCCGCCAGCCCTAGCTTGAGGTAGGGAACGGCGTAAACTATTCTGCTTATCACGAAAGCCTGAACCATTCGGCAGAGATCTTTCTCTTTGACTCCCCGTCTTTTGTTAGCTATTCGCCTTATGAGCCTGGTTGTCATGTTAATTGTGGACTTAAGCCTGTTTATTCTCTCTGTGTTCTTTCTATTGTCCTGTATTATAAGTCCTAGGACCCTGATTTTGTCAACTCTGGCTACCGGAGTCTCATTTACCAGTACGTGAATGTCTCCTGCGTTGGTATCGCGTTTGCTAGCCCCCCGGATCACCAGAAGTTCGGATTTGCTTGGCGAGCATTTTAGTCCTGCCCATTCCGCGTATTCCTGGACAATATCGATCGCGTGTTGGAGATTTTGTTCTATTTCCCCATCATTTCCTGTATGCGTCCATATTGTTATGTCATCCGCATATAGCGTATGGTTTATACCTTCGACAGTCTTCGGTGAAATTTGATTTTCTGGACTGCCTGATTTTTCGGACGTTTTCGCGGTCCCTAGAGAGTCCGAAAAATCGGTCGTCGACTGTAGTGCTAAAGGGGAAAGCAAAGCAGAGTTTTACTCGCAGTAACAGAAATGGCGACAGACAACAACCAAGATTCCTGAAAAAGTGGATGCAGAAGCAAAAACTTCTGAAAATTGATTGTTTGTAAGTCTCACAAATAAAAACATAGTGAAATCATTTTTATCAATGAAAAAATTAAAGGTTTATGCTATTAAGGTATTGTAAGAGATGACTGGACAAGAATAGTTCTTTGCCTGTTGGTAATTCTGACAACAAACAACATGACGGTACGCTGAAAAGCTGCATGTGATCTCATTTCTTGGTTGTTTCACTTGCAGTTACACCAAACACATTAAAAAAACACGAATTCAAATAAAACTGTGAGCCCCCCTTTTT
This sequence comes from Amblyomma mixtum, assembly GCF_055824585.1. NCBI lineage: Eukaryota > Metazoa > Arthropoda > Arachnida > Ixodida > Ixodidae > Amblyomma > Amblyomma mixtum. Next base: position 74,170,611 of record NC_143016.1, on the reverse strand, counting down.
TGCACATTACATTATTTGTATTAAAATCGCTGCCAGCGACGCAACACATTCAGAGAGCAAAGTCTGTTCCATGAACGCACTCCAAACGGAGTGCATTATTCTGCGAGTGACATTCCACCTGTGCCCTTATAGTGAGCGACACTCCCCGTAAACGCGCTTAACTTGCACGCTTGACAGGGATAATAAATGGACTGCACAATAAAGGGTGAGCTTACCGCCTTCCGTCTCCTGCCAGACAATGCCCTCGAGGGTGACACTGGTGCCTGGCTCACAAGGCCCTAGACAATCGGGCTCCGTGATGGTGCCCACAGACGTGCAGAGCACGCCACTGTCCTTTCGCTCTACACTGGTACTTGCCGCCACAACCTTTGCAGGACTGCCTGGGCACTCCGCCTGGAAGCGCAGCATTCCACAAACGGGGTGCATTTAACCCAACACCATCACACTGCCACAAATGTACCACCAAGCGGCATGAGCAAAAGACAATGGGTGTTTTGTCGCCTCCATACCTCACACAACAAGTCGCGCCATCTGTTGCAACCTGTGTGAAGCAGTGAGCTTTCGGCTGCCACACTGCACAATGCTACATGCTGAGCACATTCCACCGAACGATGTCATAGCATGCTTCAGCATCAAAATCCCCAGCTGAATGTTTCTAGATTTCCAAGCGTCGCACTTTGCAGTATGGTAGCCTGGGACTGCTGTTTATGTAGCATTCAACAGATAGCACCGCCTTCGCTTTCAGGAATAACAGGACACCGTGTTTATGCGTTTTCATCTACATAAAAAAAAAACATGAGCACGAGAGCGGAGAAACTTATCAACCTGCACAAAGCCCTATCCATGCCATTGCAAGATGCAATGCCACTGCTCGGAAGACAGTTGTGTTATACTGCTGTCACACGGGCACTTTCGATCGCGATCGAGTCGATCGAAATCGAACTCGATGCAGATCCGGCGTTGCTACACGGCGAATTCAATCGCGATCGACCGCGATCCTGCTCGAGCGCATGGAGCACGATCGAGGGGATGCGTTTACAAGATGGCGGCGCCCTGCTCACCCGCTTCGGAATAAATACATGTCACCGCTGGATTCTTTGCCGCGATAGCTCGCTCAAATGGTAGCGGTTCGCTTTTATTTCGCACACTCTCGCCCACGCGTAGAGATTTAAGCGATAACTAGCCCCTGTTTTTCAGATAATTTGGCGATATTCAAGCTCTTAGGCCTAACTAAATGCAGTGTGTTTACCTCGCAAGAGCGACACCTGGCGAAGCAGTTGTCTTGCTTTTAGTCGGTTGTTACATTTTCTACCATTTGCAGTTTTTCTTCTTCGAACGAAAAAAAGGCTTGCAATGCACTGACCCTAGCTACCAGTAATTACGGAAGAAAACTTCTTAATCACAGAGTTGATGTGCTTTGGCGCCTTGTCACTAGATGGCGCTACCATTCACGCGTGCACCGAGTGTTGTTTTGCTGCTGTTCGCTATCGAGTCCACTGCTGGTTGCAGCAGAAAGTAATTAAGCTGCTTTTTCTGCTCATAGTTTGAAAGTTTCACAATAAAATTTTTATTAATGATTGCTATTTTTAATTTATTAGAAATCGATAACGATGACGACAGTAGGCGCAGCGCCATCTCGTATGTAGCAATCTAACTTGTTGATCGGAATCGAGTGGATACGTGTAGCAGCTGTCCACCTCGATCGCGCTTCAAACTTCAACCGCGCTCGAGACCGAACGCGATCGAAAGTGCCGTGTGACAGCAGTATTATGTGCTTTAGCTGCAAAACAGTCACAATGCACTGTAGATTTCCACAGTTATATACTGCACATCCTCCATATTTCGGAAGATGTGCTGCAACTTCATCCCACTTCCATGCAGGGTTATGGAGGTGCAGCTGCTGTCTCCAATCATGAGAACTGATATATGCAGTAAGTGTGCCACTTTTTTTCACAAGTGGCACCACATATTTCCATACAACTCAAATGTACACTGCAAAATTTTTAGCGACTTTGCTAAGACTTGCCCTCTTAACTTCATCTTATTCAGATCGCAAGTACTCCGTATATTTATTGAGATTCTGCCCCTTAAATTCAGCTTGCCTGCGATAGCACAGTCTTCCTAGTCAGTCAGCTTAGGCACCAACGCAGGGCGACCGGCATGTACTGCGCCCCTAGGGAAACAACTCTCTCTCTCTGGCCTCGGGAAGTTGCTTGGACATTTTGGCACAGCTCCGCTGTCCGCCAGAGGGACAAAGCCTTGAAGTGTCTCCCCTGCCTCAGCGTTGGCAAACACACACTCATAATCGTGTTGGTGAGTCACACGTCCTCAATCACTTAGAATTTTTGTTCCTAGCTGGCGTTACTGTTCCCACGAGCACGGCTTGCCGGCTTGCCTTAAGGTGGGGTCAGCAGTCTGAACTTTCAGCCGCAAATAAATGGAAAAAACATATTTATTCACTTATAACCCCCATTAATTTTACCTCCTCTGGCACTTAAAGCATGGAAATCTTCAAGCTTACCACCCTCTGCTAGCACAGCACTGTACAAAATTATCAGGATGGTACAGAACGCTAGAATTGCACACCCCAAAACACACACCTTTAACCTGAGCACACAATTCCTTTAGTGATAAAAAAAAAAAGCCAATCGCTTAATGTGCAATTCGCTTGACTTTTTGTATGCTAGTGATAAATCTGGCATCACCTGTGCTGTCCAATGCAGTGAGGTGCAATTTTGTGGAAAAACAAACAAGAGGCAATCTCGGAGATTTTAGGAACAGTACTATAAAAATGAAAAAATTCTATATCTGCCTCACTTCTCCTTGAAAACAGCACAAAACTCGGCTAACTACTGGATTATGCAGCACGAAAGTACTTCTGTCTTTTCAATTCCAATTTGTTTCCAGACTTACGCAGGATTTCACGTAAGTATGCGTACACAATACACACCCACAGAACAAAATAACTGCCTTTTAAAAAGCAAGGCAAACCTGCACTTTAGAAGCACAGTGCTCAGCCACTACTTGGCAAGGGCAACCTCAGCAAGGGACCAAAGGAGCTGCCCATGGCAGAAACCAAACCTTCATGGCGCGTTTTGTTGCATCCGCAGCAGCTTCCTCCGGTGCTGGCAGGGCTGTGGAAGCCGGAGCAGCACTGCTTTCCTCCGAGGGCGAAGAGGGCACGCCGTTGGCAGCAGCAGTCTGCTCCATGGGGGCAAGGGGCACAACGGCAGCAGGGGGTGCCTGGGGAGGGGGAACAGCAGGGGGAGGAGGAGGGGACAGAGATGGTGGCGGAGGAGGAGGTGGAGGAGGAGCGGGGGGAGGGAGAGGAGCTCCCAGAGAACACTGGAGTGGGGGTGAAGCCCCGTTCTCAATCCGCTTCTTCTTATGAGATCCACTGCGGCTGCTGCTTTTGGACGACGACGATGACGACGACACGGACAATGATGAGTGCTTAGTGCTTGGCAGTGGTGCCAGAGGTGGTGGAGATGCACCAGTGTCTTGCGCCTTTACTATCTCGTGCTTGGCCAGGTTCTTGCGCTTGATCTTCATCTTAAGACCCTTGTCCACGGTTGCCTGGGACAAAGGAGATGTGCAATGGGCGGGAGACTAGGCCACAGACTAACCAAGCTAAGCTACACACAACCAGCTTTTAGACCGACTTTCCCCACCAATACAACATTTCCGCCTTGCCTTGTCTCTGCAGCAAACTTGAACAAACTAGCTGTTTGCACTCACCTTTTGGGCAATGCTCAGTCTATATCAGTCTATACCTTGCAGTAGGCAAGCAACTAGGTACTGCCTACCACTGCCTCATTTGCCCAAGGTGTGGTGGACGTGAACTAGCTCATACAGCCCTCGAGAGACAAGTGCCAACAGAACATTTTGGATAGACAGCTGAATGGGGTGCTCTGCTTTGTTGCTTGCCCTGATGAAAGGCTTTGCCTACCTGGTGCTCGACGGGCGGGGAGGCCGCGGCCGAGGAGGAGGCCATGGGGTCGTTGCTCTTCTCTATGTCAGCGTCCAGGTCGATGATGAGGTCCCCGATGCCCAACTCCCACTCGTTGTAGTCGTCATCGAAGCCGCCGCCAGAGGGCGCTGCCGCCCCGGTCAAGGCCCCCTGGTGGCCACCGCCCGGCTGGCCATCCACCGCCGACGACGCACAGCAGGCCCCCGGGGGAGGGTCTTTCATTGGGCGCCACTCAACCAGCTACGCATCCCGCCTCTGCAACACACACAGTATGCGCGCATCCGTGCTGTCACCATGGAACATCAAACAATACGTACAGACTGAAGCCACCCTAGGGAGCCCACAATAATCAATGGTGACCCAGTCCACATTCATGGGGCTAAACTGACACAACATACCACAAGTTGAAGTTGCAATGATTTGTCAGCACTTCTAAACAGACATCATGCAAACTGACTCGCAAAGCAACAAAGCCAGCTAGCTGCCTTAAAGGAACAGCTTACTGACTTTTATCATTAAATATTTTTTTTTCGGAGTGCAGCTCTTAGGCACCCATTCCTGGCTTGCATGTAATCGATGATGTAACTGGCAGAACTATAGCAAAGTGAAGAGCACGGCAAAGGATGAAAGTAGGGTGAAAATGAAAAGGCGAAGGAGGGGGCAGCAGCGGAAGAAAGAAAGGTGGAAGTTTGCACCGACTGTTGTGTAATGATTTCCCAAACGTGTTGGCAGACAGCCATCATGCTCACAGCAAGCACTGTAACAACCTGCACAAAAGCGGCCACGGTGGATGCGATAGCAGGCAGATACCCCCGCAACACCTCTGTTTTCGGCGGCACACATGGGAGAGTGCGTGAAATACGACGCACTGTCTTGCCCAGCTAAATTGGCACATGCCAAGGCTCACTACAAGCATCAAAGAAAAGTGTCAAGCAATGGGACACAGATAAGTAGCTGCCGTTGCATATAACTGCTTCAGGATGGGCATTAAAAGAGTGGCGTGTCCATCAAGAGGTTCACAGCATCACAAGATCAGTAAAGTGATTGACCTAAGTCACTTTGAAGCAGCCAAACGTGCATTTTGAAGCAGCTACATGAGTGTTTAAAGTAGGTGTATGCATGTGTATTATTAGGTGTGCACACATTATCATTAGGTATGCGCACACATAAAAGTAGATTGACACACGCTGCAAAACAATTAAAATACGTATATACCTTGTGGTTGCAGTGCCTTTTTCCTACTGTACACTATACAAATACATAAAGTTAACTACCTAATTTTAGTTAATCAGATAATTGTACATTATCAGCAAGTGTCAGCCCTGCCATACAATTCATCTGCCCGGATTACACCAAAGCGTCTTCAAGGGCATTTAAAGGAAAAAACTGCGTGCAGTAAAAAAAAAAGTGTGCATGTGCACATGCTTAGGTGTGCACGACTGTGTGCATGTATGAGAGCATACGTGCATGTGTTTGTGTGGTCTCGGGTACATGTTCAAACTCCCCCATCACACATTTTTGTACACATGCATCCAGTCATTTTCCCACTCAACTCAGTTTCAGCTAACCGTCAATATTCCTGCCTTTTCTATGGCTTGGATAATTACAACAATAAGACAGAAGGATGAACAATCATGAGCACTACTTCTGCACTGCTCTGAAGAACGCACAAAAAAAAAAGTAGAGAGAAAGCCAGTTTCAGTGCACAAGCACATCCATTATTTCTGAAGCTTTCAACAAGTGCTATCACCTATTTCCGGCATGGCAAAGAAGTGAACCCCAACACCAACCAAGAATTTCACAGTAGCCTCCTGACTCCCGCCTCGACCAAGCAGACAAGAAACCCAACTCCAAAGCCCTCTGCGAATGTTCGCAACACCCATTTGCGGCCTATGCTTCACACCTTGGGGTGATTACAGTAATACCCCCGCCAGGCGCGCAAAATAAAATACATTAACGGGGAGTGCGATTCAGCCCTCTGAGTGCACTTTATGCTACACGGTGCTGAATGGGAAAGCAGAGTGCACTCGTAGATACGAAAATGGCAGCTGGCTAAAAACAGAGCTTTTTGACATGGTGATTTCTAAGCTAAACCTTCAGAACAATGCTCATTTAGAGCAGTGGATCACATAACAATGAACTTAATTTCTGGCTTGACCACTTAGTGTAGCAAGTCTAGACAAGTTCCTATCACATCCAGAATCCGGAAAAAAACAACATGGCAGTATAGTATGTTTAAGTGAAGTGTTGTTTTGCTGATCACTATCATGAAACCAAAGTGTGTTCTGTGAATGCACTCCGACCTGAGTGCACACTTTGTCGAGTGCACTTGTGTTACGCCATTTAGCTGTGCTAGAGTGCACTCTTAGCAAGCGACACTCTTTCGCAAGTGCACTTTATTTTGCGAGCTTGACGGGGGTATAAGATGCCGGTGTGCTGCTTGTCTCTTTTTCATGACGCACACAGACAAGGGACGCAATCAAAACGATGTCCAACCTCATACTAACAGGCTGGATGTTCTAGACAAGCATCATGTTTGCTGGTTGTGCCACCTTGCACACTAAGATATAGACCAAGGTGTTTGATGAGACGAAGTTTATTGTAGTACATTTGCCGTTTTGGCGCAGACTATACTCTTATTTTATCACAAGAAAGCAGCATGTAGCAGGATCCACCTTTCAGCGCAGTTTGGCACAATTGGCACAGCAATCACTTCTCTGCGAGACAGTTACAAGGCAGGCGAGCTGGTGATGCAACATCAAGGTGTCCTGCAGCTCAGAACTATGAGGTAAAACGCCACATTAACCCTGCAATACCCAGGCATTGAAAACTTCGAATGAAGTTAAGAAACTCCAAGATTTCATCACTAATGGTCCCTTCATTGTAAAAATGCAAAAAAAGTTATACTAAGAAAAGCATCATTACAGCATAATTAAATTTCTGCTAATTTAGATTACTGCTGTCTAAGGGTGATCAAATAGCCACAAAAATGCACATGCAGGCAGTAAATCGCTTACGACCAAAGAAATTGTGAGCTTTTTCCCCATTACGGCTGGCTTTTTCATGAATCGATCTTTTAGCAAGCCTCCCATGCTGTGCTACTAATATAAATATGTTGGAAATGACCAATTTATTGTAAAGCTGTTTATTCACTCATTTATTAAACAAATGCAAAAAGCATGAGGACACCAGCACATAGCCAAAACTGAAGCACACGATTTCAAACTTCAGCCAAGACTTTTTGTAGGCAGAGGCAATTTGTGAATTAATACATAAAATCATTCTCTCAACAGCACAACATCTGAACAGGCCCCTTCATATGTGCAGCCTCTGTCAAAAGTGTTCATATACAGCCCAGTGTGCTTGCTTCTGGGCCATGCAGTGAAGCTTGTCTTGCACCGCTAATGTCGCAAATCTCTCGAAACACTGGAATTCCCATCCTAAATCTTGCGAAGCAGCCCCACTAGCTGCCTTAGAAGCAAAACCTCTGGCTGTATATTTCCGACGAAGACTGTATGTCTGCATATGCCTGCTGTCTTGCGCCTATCTGGTTCCAATAATTCCTGTTGTAATGATATCTGCGTGGTTCCACTAACTTAACCTACACTGCACAAGCGGCTTTCAGCGATCATACTGCGGCATCAGTTTCATGGGGGGAGCTTAAAAACCACACTATGGCGGGCAGGTGTCAAACTGCATAGAAACAAACTCTAGTCGCTACTCTATCTACGACATTGCACTATGTGCCTGGTGCCACAGCAAGACGTTTGATATGGGCGCTCACATTCATCGGTCAAGGATGATCGACGCACTACTACTATGGGCATGGTTGGGAAAGAGAAATCAAGGCAAATCTGCCAAGCCTATGCTGCTAGCCAAGTGTAGAGTTTACGCTTGGCTTAAGGTGCATGCGCTGCACACTCCCTTGCTTTGTCACAACCGCAAAACACAATGCAAGACAAATTGAATTGCTTTTTCATCGTCATAAATTAAGTTTTAGAAGCCCAAACCATTACTTGAAACAAAAGGACAGTTGCAATTTAATCAGTTTCATAATGCTTGCACTCCAGCATGTGTTTTAATGGTCATAATTTGAGGCCAGACCTTTAAGCACTAAAAATGTTGCTCGTGCTGAAAGCTGGCACTTAAAATTTTAGGTGCCAAAGCACCAAGAAGCAGCCACTATAAATTCCACAAAATATGTCAGAAATTTTGTCATAGAAACATTCTCGAACTTTATCAGTGTTCGTCGTCAGTGTTCGAAAAACTAAAATATCGGCTTGGAACGCCTGGTAGCGTCCAACAACTCAGGTGTGAACACCCATGGGTGCTTTGGAACAGGCTTTTTAGGGGGCAATAATGTCAACTTCAAGCAGCTTCACATTTTGTAGCAGAAGCTTGGTGTCGAGAAATAAAGCGAACAAGTTAATTCGTACTCTTGAAAAAAGGAAGAAAAGGTTCCCCTTGAGTAGAAGCAGAAAAACTCAAATAATCCAGAGCACACAATATCCTGGCAGGTAAAGATAAAAACTATCATGAAAATGTTACGATACGTAGTTGCGAGATGAATTTGACGTTGGATTGTCGTGGTGTTGTTGACGACGACGAGGTCATCGCAGCTAGTGTACTGGGGTGAACTGGTTTTTGAGTGCTCCCTGACTGCGGCCTGTCGCACCTCCCGTAATAATGTGAAGCTAATTTTGAAATTCCAGCTGCTTGAAACAGCAGTACTATAATCGATGTCATTTCTTCATTTTAGTACAGTCCCGAGAGATACTTGCAGCTATTCTGTTTCATTTTTTAGTCAACATTACCAGCCCATTCTCCAAACTGCTGTTTCTGATGAATCCTTTCAAATGTTAGGTGACAAAGCACACTCATTTCTGCATTTGCCATCTCTGCAGGTTTCCAAGGCACAAAAGACAGCCTTTCCTTTTTATCTGCGACAATCTGCCCAATAGGAAATGGGCAATCCATCCATTGCTTCGTACACTATGACCCAAACACAAGGGTCAACAGGCACTTTGATTTTTATCAGCATTAGTTCAGACATCCCACTATCAGCGGTATTTATGTGATAACTGAACACTGCCTTTTCAGCTCTTTCCCAAGGAATGTTTGCAGTGACCAGAACCTCACACAAATTGGCATGGTAGGCATTATTTTTACTGTCCTCCTAAGCACCTGAGCAGTCCTTGAGCTGTACTCAGTTACACTGCCAAATCTCGGACCATTTTCGGGCACCGAAAGCATGCTCTAAAAAAAAAAAAAATCATCCCCAAAACGCAACATTTCCTGAAAGCATGAAAGTCAAATAGACTTTTAAGGCCCTGGTGTCGAAAATAGGCCCTTGTAGGCACTATCAAACAACTCCGAAAAGTGTACTACGCATTTACTCTGCTTGCAATTTTGCAATTTAAAGTAATACAGCTGGGAAGTTAGTTATGAGCATTATGGAGTACGAGCAACTAAGGCTATGATGCAGCAAACACACTGGGAAGCATGAAAAAAAAAAGTTCCCAAAATGAAGTCATATCAGAAAGGCCAATCATACCCCAACTGCCAGTGAAGAGCATAACACTGACCTAATACTATTAACATAATCCCTTTGCAATGGCTGCAGACAGGTACTTCAAAGAAATTATGCAAAATTCATGTAAATTTCGTGACAAAAGAAAAAGCAAAGGCATAGCCACATAAGTAGGTGCGGCTTGGCAACCAAGGAATTCTGTTAGATTTTGTGCCAACATGCTACAACAATCCTGCTCGACACTACCTAACCTTGCCTGCATAACAAATGCAATAATTAAGTTGCGCACGTTACCTGTGAGCCAGGATAATTAGTCAGTGGAGCACACTTTTCGTGACGACACGTAGGCAAATAACAGGAAGCTCCATGATGACAGTGCCCTCCGATTCCTTCACAAGCAAACACAATAGGCCTAACCTCTCTGGTATGCTCGCCACACTTGATGTGACCTTTCTGGAAATCTTTCGTGATGTTTGAGTTCTAAGAAAAAAAAAAAAATTTTAATGACGTTCGCGTTGCAAGCACACAAGACCAGCATTCCCCGTAACGAGAATGTAATGTTGAGGATGTGCCTGTCAGAACTACCATGTCAATTTTTATGCCAGACAATGCAATTACTGCTCGTAAAACAATGCTGGCTAACAAAAGACAGACCTAGAAATATATACCTCCGTGATAAATATAAAATGGTGTGTTAAGAAAATCCTCAAAGGATGTCTCAAAAGAAGGGGAAGACCCAAATTACGTTCTTGTTTATAGCCCTAACGTACACCAAAGATGCTGACCCATCTAACAGCTAACAAAATTAGGATGAAGCACCAATACCTGCTAAATGCAGCAAATAAAAGGGCATTTCATGACGCTTTGCAGTAACCTCAAAAATAGTGTCCCTTGCATTGGTTAAGGAATGGCCCATTTCGGAAATTATTGCACTCTAGATGGAGTAGAGGTAATAGCAATTTACCCTGCGCTTCAAAATTTTTGCCCACACAAGAGACAGGTAACATCCCGCGGTCAATGACAGAGACTGTTCATGCTGTCAGGCATCAAGGGACAACATTCCAAATTGAGCTTACCCTGGAAAGCAAAGCCTAAAAAATGTTCCAGAAAGGTATGCAATGAAAAATTCATCGTTGTTTTTGCGAGTAGCTAGACGTGACAAGCCAGCAACTTATACGTGCTGCCCTCAAGAGCAAAACGCTAAATTATTTTAAAATTCCAGTTTTCAAGAATGCCAATTTACCTTTCATTATATTTCATCCCTCTTCTCAGAAAGCCAAGGCATAAAAATAAGAAAACCTCGAATACAGGCAAAATGCATGGAATTAAATACAGAAGATCTCCCATATGATGCAGCACAAACCGATAGAATCTCTGAAAACAATAGCAAACACTCCCCTCCAACAAAGGACCACAATACTACCGTCAATCTCCTTAGCATACTGCAACTCCACTACCAATCGCTATATAAATCCTGTGTTTCATTCCATTATTTAGCATAACATTAAACTTTTTTGCATCAATGCAATATTCCAACGTGCCAAATAAATAGCAGCACCAAAAGCCAAGGGTTTTGCTATTCTTGGAGATGCAAACCAGAAGCAAATTTCTTTACTTAGATAGCCTCACAGCCAGATGCAGTAATTAGAGGTGTAGTAACGAAAGTAACATACTTATGCAAACATTGCTAGTGACAATGCATGCCACACAAGGAAGTCATCCAGGCCTCTCAGTGTGGTCGCACCCACCTAACATCTTTCCCAGCAATGAGATGACTAAACCATGGCTACAGCCATGCAACGCGTGCTTAATTCCATTAAACCAACCTCAACATTGCTGTAACTCCTGCTTTCCATAGGTCCAATGCATAATGTAAGAATCCATTTACTGCATTTCCGACAATGCAGACGCAACTAATAGCTTTTCATTTTTGCAAAATTAGACTGATTAATTCCAGCCATAAAATACTGCCTTCTGAAACTTGCTAGTTGAAAGTCCTTGCTCAGACAGTAGCTTAGCACCTCTATGAGATTCAAAAACACATTCGGATCCCACCGGCGGCATGTGGTTGTTTTTTCTTCTGCTTTTCTAATCAATTAGCTTTAAGCGATAACATATTCAGTAATGTTCTAAACTGATCAACACCACAAAATAAATAAATAAATTTAAAAAAGTCTCCTGTGCCCCTTGGTTTCTGTGGCTGTTGGCTTCTTTCATATTTATAACGAGCCCCTCATTACCCTTCCCTTGTTTGCTTAATTGCTTAGCGAGGGCCTCGGTTCTGGCAGCCTTGACGCCATAGGAAGCATAAGAGGGTTCTCACGCAGCTTCCACCCTCTCCGTTCGATGACGTGCTACGTCACACCTGCGGTAACTCAGGACGTTCTACGTCCGCCGCTTATGAAGGTGGGTGGCGCTGATGAACACTCTCAAGGTTAGGTTACTTGTAAACATAAATACCCCCGAAAACAGAAGATTTGACAGCCGTCGCCGTAGCTCAGAGGTAGAGCACCGGACGCGTAATTCGGAGGTCGTGGGTTCGGATCCCACCGGCGGCATGTGGTTGTTTTTTCTTCTGCTTTTCTAATCAATTAGCTTTAAGCGATAACATATTCAGTAATGTTCTAAATTGATCAACACCACAAAATAAATAAATAAATTTTAAAAAATCCCCCGTGCCCCTTGGTTTCTGTGGCTGTTGGCTTCTTTCATATTTATATATAGTCAGATACAACTCAAGAATACAGCCCTGTCAAAGGACCCCCTTCCAGCCAATGGCCCTGCTAGAGTGACAATGCCGGAATGGGTGCCACAGCAGAGAGGGGTCCATCGCTGACCATGCATGGAGGGGAGGGATTATCCCCTTTCATCTACCACTCCTTGCTTTGTCGCACTTACAGGGTCATGAAAATCAGAGGACACCATTAAGTGTCCTTTTAGGTTGTATCCAACTGTGTTCTCTGCAAAAATTTGGCATTTTGAGTACCCCCTGACCTTTAGAGCTGTAAGAAAAGGCCACATAAGCTGCATGTGGCCATTAATACCAAGTACGCACATCGAAATGCCTCTCCTCAACTTACGTATTTCAAAGATCACTGCTAAAAATAAAGCGCTTCAGTGTAATGGCAGTGCTCTAGATCAAACATCAAAATAAAGCAACTCCACATGTTTCTGGAGTGTTCTCATGCACAAACCAAAAGAAACAATTCAAAATCACTGACAACCACAGCACCTTAAAATCTTGCCACCATAATAACGCCACCATCATCCTCCAAACCCTAGCTTCGTCATTTTTATAAATGCGTACAAGGTATGTGACATGGTGATATTCCAGATCCACTGAAGAGTTAGCCATATGCTATTCTGCACTCTGATTACTCTACTTCTTTGAAGTTTTGTCAAACACCAAAGTAAATTTTGGTCAGCCGCCCCTCCTTGTCGCTCTGGTACACCTAAAACAGCTAAAATTATTTTAACGCTTAAATTGCATGTTTAGGTTTTCCTAATTTTGATTCAAAGTACACATTACAGCATGGTGATAACGGTGCCTAAGAACACCTAAGCGGTGGGTGGCTTATAGGCCACAACGGGATAGATACATATGCCGCCCTACACTCCACTGAATCCAACATAAGGCTCCATAAATCCATCTTCAATGAATAAACAAACACAGTTCTCTTAATGTCAACAGAAAGTTCATGCTCAACTTCAGCAGCTGCCACAAACAAGCTTCCGACCTTTCACATGAGGCAAACATTACCAGTCTGCCAAACTATGCAGCAAGTACGTTCTGAAATCCAAAATCATAGCACTACTTTTGAATCAGGCTATGTTCTGAAATCCAAAATCATAGCACTACTTTCGAATCAGACTAAAAGGGTATTAATGATCGTATTCATGGTATAACATGAGACACACTAAAAGCCTGCTGACAAAATCAGTGCTAAGGACATTGAGTAAAGATGATACAGTGGCCATGTTACAGATCAAGAATATAGCAATAGCAACTGCCTGAAATTTTCAAGATCCTATGGTTAGTAATGACTAATAAAACTGCCGAGGTTAAAGGGCTACAGATGCCTAATTTTAGTTGCATGTTTTCTTCTTTCAAATGATGCATTACACATTCAAATACATGGATCACCGCATGATATTCGCCTACAAAACTACATAACTTATATTTGAATTTCACCTCTCGTGCTGTTTCAGTTTCCGTATCATCAACCGAACGATGGCTGCGACATGTAGTTGACCTGTACATTACATGAGGCACTAAAAAAAAAAACCAGCAATATAAACGCTGATATGCAGTTTAAATTCAATCCAACATTTAAACCAACCTATTTCATGAGCTGGAATGACAACAAATGACGTATGAGCAGTTATACTGCAGGTTTTTTTTTTTTCATACCTCACGTCCCCCAAGGACCAATTAATTACACATTACAGTCATCGTTTGGTTGATGAAACCGCATCAAAAGAGCATCAAGAAGAGATTCAATTATGTATCATTTAGCAGTCGTAGGTGAATATCACACGGTGATCCATGTAAATTAATGTATAACTATGCGTTGGATTTTTCGCATTTCATTTTTTCCCGGCGAATGTTATTTTTCACAAACGGAATACTGACTTTTTTCGGTGATTTAATGCAGCAATTGTGTGTGGTCAAAAGTCGTCTCTCTCAGAGCTTTTTTTTTTTCATCCTGAACTATTCATTTACCAGTAATTAATGTGCAAATAGCAGTACTTGGAGCTGTGCTTGCAGAAGACGGTGCTATCGTAATTAAAAAAATAACTCGAGTTTAATGATAGCCGCAGAGAAAAAGGAAAGTGGAAGTTTATTTCTAAGAACTAGGTTGACATGGTATCGTTGGGTTGTCGCGCTGGTTGCCACGCTGGGGCGGGACATCACATGGTCTGTATGTTGATGGCAGAGATGGAACTGCAGCTCAATAGTGGTAGCCAGGACACACTTTTTCCTGACTCTCATGCGCGGTTTCGTGTCAATGACCCACATGAAGTTGATTACCCTCTTTAACAGATTAACTGCTCTAAAACAGGTGATGGCAGTGAACAAACTGTGCTTAGCCAGAAGGTGGCAAGGAGGTGATGCTTCCCGGTCTGTTGAGGCGTATAAGCTAGCGGAGCAATTCCGCAAATCGCACCACTGCGCCGCTTATCCAACAATAACATTGTCGCATCTTGCCCCCGGCTTTCCTACTTAGTTAATTTTCAACTTTTGCCGAGTGCAAACCGCATTCAGTTTTCAGTTAAAACCGAAAACTGAATTCAGTGTACTTTTATCATTTTTTTTGTGTGTGTTTAAACTGATAAGTCCGGCCTCTATGTATAATGCATCTTTTTAAGGGAGAAAACACTGAAGCAAAAATTACCTATCATCCTTACAAGATTAACAAAACCTGCAATTATTTATGCCATGAAAAAAATCTCATGAAATTTCCTCACAAACAAGCAAAGCAGTGGCGAAAAAAAAAAATAAGAAAGGGAAAGAAAGTAAGAATTTTCAGGAAATAAACACAGATGCGAACTAAGGTGAATCAGCACTGCATTCGGCTATAGGTGCCTGCATGAGCAAACGAAATGCAAGAAAAAAAAGCAAACCAAGGACCAAGCAGCAATTATTCTCTCACAATTTAAATATAGATAGTATCTGAGCATACTGGACACGAAACAAGCTGAAATTATGCTTTGCTTCTCAAGATTTGACAGAAATGAACCCTGTCAAATTATGAAATGTGGATAACTTGTCATAAAAGGTCCTAAACTTCAATGTTCACTTCCAAAACTAATATGCTCTTTTTAGAAGTAGCCACACATATTTAAATACCCACAGTTATCATTTAAAACTATGAATTTCAAACAGCCACTTGAAACAAAGTACAGTTCTAAATGAAGCCAGCAATTCATAAATGCAGAATATAATTGACTTAAAATTCCTCTCACCAACTACATGCAACAACCAAGAATGCAGCTGCAAATCCACTATGAGCAGCAAACAATGGAACCCTCCTGAGCTTTCAAATTATTCAATAAAAAAAAACTAGGTGCAAAAGCATTAATCGGACGCAAGCACTCCATCCAAAAATTGCAGTAGAACGAGACTCCCTGGCTCTTTTCTTGGCATGTAAATATGTGTCCGGCACTTCTGGGCAAAAAAACTGAATTTTAAAATTTTCTGCCACTTGATTCAAACTTGTGTGGTCTACACCAAAAAGGCTGGATTGCCACCGTTTTGAAGTGAATGGATGTGTAGCACAGCCTCTGGTATGTGTGAAAAAAATTCAGTGTCGACACACGCAGTTTACTTGCGAAATCAACTGGTGATGGCGACACATACATTTAATTTTTTTGTCGTTTCCAGCTTTAAAAAAACCTGTGCTTTCAGTGAGAAAGGTCCATCTGTTTTTTTACAATGTCGCCGTATACTGATACAGACCAACTGCAATTTGTCCTCATTGTTCCTTTATTGCTATTGTTTTGCACTAATCGCAGAGTGAAAGAAAATCCGAGAAGCAGGCATCGGTTTCTTAAGACAATCGCTACATGATTGTTTTTCAAAGTGTAGTCTATGCTCATTTTCAGTTCTTCAATGTTCAGGGGCAGTGAGAAGTTACCAGGATGCATGAAAAAAAAAAAAACAGGAAAGCAAACAATATCTGCTTTTTATTTACTGTCCATGAGACTGGCAATTTGATAGTTTCCAAGGTAGACTGCTACACTACCAAAAAGATAAAACCATACAACAGTAAAGCCACTCCCTAGACAATAGACCTTGCATGATGTATACCTGTAAGCTCTCTACATCTACATTCCTAGGAAAATAAGTGCAATTGTTTACTCGCAGTCATTTTGCAAGCCCTTTAACGACACACACCGATGTGTCTCACACCTCCCTCTGGATATCACTGCCCTGTTCCTCAACTCACTGCACAAAATGCTACCAAACTTATAAAAGCAATAACTGCTTGTTCCATCAGTTCCCTCCTAGTACTTTCGTGACATCTGTTTTCTGTTATTATTACTTTGTCAAATACCAGATGTCAGAACTCACGTCTAAAAAAAAGCAGTTCCCGCTAAACTGTTCTGAACTTTCAGTAATTATAACTTTTTTTTCCTCTAGCATTCAGGATTTCATGCACACAACTAATTCAGCGTACAATCGGCAACAATTAAAAATCCAGCCACTACCCTCTCCCGGGCTTTTCGTTTTAATTTAACGCCTTAATGAAGAACGAAACTAAAAAAGGATGACTCCTGCGTTATCCTAAATCGCACAGCGAAAGCAAATGCTCGCCCCAAACACCACGGCGCCGCGGTAGAGGACGACAATGAGGAAAGCTAACAGTGCTGCAACGTCAGTGAAAAACAAGGCGGAGAAGAAGAAGACAAAAAGTAAAAGTTCGAGGAAAGGCTGAAGGCGAGTTAAAATGGATGCGAACTGCGTGCTGCACAAGCCGCCACTGCGGCGACCCCCCAAGGAACGCAAGCGAGCGCGCAGCCGTTCCTCACAAGACGCGGCTTGGGTGACCACGGCGGCCGTAATTAAACGAGAAAGACGAAGAATGGACACTGCGGACTGCCGACCCCCAGCAAGCGTTGATATTAATTTCTACACTTCTTTTCGCCTCCTGTGGAGAAGGCAAGGCGGCTGGAGGGCGGTAGCCGACGGCCCATTCGGAAGACGATCAACCGTGAAAGCAAACAAAACAAAAACAGAGAAAACTTTGAGGGGCCTTGGCTAGCTGGCACCGGCTCGCCAGCTATCACGCGGAGCAAGAGATCAAACCAAATTTGACGCACGCACTCGCATCACTGTTCGCAGGAGCTCGTGCCAGACAGGGCCGCGCTGCTCGAAGAAGCGTCCGTAAAGTCGGCCGCTGGACCGCAAAATGGTACTCGTGCTTGTGACAAAGACACCGCAGTGTACGGGACAAAGAGGAGGAATAAACTTTTCCGACGGCCGAACGGGGGCACGAATGATCCTCGGGGTCATATCCAAAGACACCGATATTACTGGGGTATTTTTAATTGGCCTTAATGCGAATTCGCGTCAGAGGAGAAAGTAAAATAAATACAAAGCAGGCCCTGGGTAAGAGAAAAGGCTTGACAGACAGCTCTCCCTCGGCGGGGAATCGGGCATCTAGGAGCATCTCGATTAAAAGGCTCGTTTGCGTGACTAATTGGGCTGACAAGACTCGGCAGAGCGCGGTACTCACGCAAGCACTAGCGGAGTTTGCAACAATAGCATCCAAGCCAACGCATCCTGAAGAGTCGTTTTTTTTCAGCAGCCAGAACACACAACAAAACGATCTTGGCCCGCCATTTTGAACGGCAACGTCGGTGATCGTGGATCCGCCTGGCGTCGGAATGCCCAAGCTTCCATTTGCGAAAAACTACCAGCGGGACAGTTGCGCGGCTGGCGAGGAGCCGGCTGGCTTACTGCTTGAAAAATTAAAACGGTGAAGTTGTCAGTGAAACACACATGCTGGAAGGAAAACAAAAGCAAGACAACAAGATCTGTGGGCTGAAGCAGTCGGGTTCTCTTTCTTCGTAAATTTTGTTTCAACTAGTTTGCATGAATGAGCAAGGTCCAGGTATGCCAGGGGAAAATCTAACAGAGTCCCATGTGCGACAGCAATGGCGAAGACAGCAGTTCATTACTTGAACTTGAAGACTCCGACGGCCACTCCGGATATGGAGACGAAGCCTCCGCGGTTCATCTCGCAGGTGCCCGTGATACCGAAGTCTTTGCCCACGACGCAGAACCAGGTTGGACCGTACTTGGTTTCGAAGGCGGTCTTGATGGTGGTGGCGATGTCGGCCCAGTCCTTGGAGTCCTTCATGGCCTTGGTTGCCACGTCACGAAGTTCGTTGATCATCTCCTGGGGCAGGTCCCCGTAGTGGACCTCGACGTCCATCGCGGCGTTGGAGTCCGCGCCCGCCAGGGGAGCCGCCGTGGGTGCCGGAGCAGTCGCCGCAGCCATGTTTCTCCGAGGTCGCCGGGGACGGAGGACGTTCCAAGCTCAGTCCCGAACGCTTCCAAGGGCAGCGGTCTGCAGCTAGCGGAGCTCGTGACCAGCGAACACGAGCTCTCGTGGCGACTGATCAGGCACGGCCCAGGGCTCGAGCACGTGCGCGCTGCTAGAATTCGCGCTTTGTCTTCTTCTCACACCGCGCTACAGCTCTGCGCGCCATCGACCCCACATTTCTACTGGCCACATATGGAGACGATATGCAAGATTTCCCAGCGGTTTTAGTGACGCCACGTAATAGGTGCGAGGAAACATATGTATATACCTGAAGCTCGAACATAAATTCTAAGGCAACAGTACTCGTTACGTCGGGACCACGGTGGTCTGGACTGTGTGAATGGACCGTACCAACAGGATAACGTGACGTGGCATGTTATCCCATTAAGTACAAAAGAAAGGAAAGCTATGCAATGAAATTAAAGCCACGCTATAGACCAATGTACATGTAAGCGTTTAGAATAATCTAGGTTTTATTCAAATCATTGAGTATGCTCTCGCGATTATTACATGACATCAGTCACTGAACACATCAATAAATATTTTCCTCTCATGTCACTGCTTTGCAGCAAGATCAGAGTTGTGTGCGTAGTGCACTAATCCCAGTGGGGGAAAAAAGGCAAAGGGGAGCTGAAGACCGCAATTTGGGCAGTTTCCTGGCTTATTTTCCTTTTTTTTTTGCTTTATGCAAATTTGAGCACCGCGGAAGTATTCAAGAAGGGAAGGTTGTGCATTGCTTCCTGTCAGTCCTCTTCCCATCCGCTTCAGCACCTTGATCTTTATGTAAAGGACATAAGACCCTTTAACGAAGCCACTAGTTGCGATTAAAACATGAAAAAAAAATGGTGTATTCCTCAACAGCTTGTGTCAGAGAGCCAGAAATAAAAAATGACGTCACATCGGTCGACCTTCTATATATTGAAGCTTGATGAAGCAAAATAAGATTTAGTTTCTTTTTTATTCATATTTTCTTGTCTAAGTAATTCAAGTTAAAATATACGCCAGTGTGTGAAAGTGAGCTCTAAGATTATGGCTGCGCTCTCTGGTTCATCGGAGAGAGCGGAGTGAGACCGTGTTTTAAAATGACCGCTATGGAGAGAACAAAAAAAAAAAAAGAAGTTGAAACGCCCGCTCACACGGAACATATAAAGTATGAACATAACCCAAGCATAACCCACGAAACCGCTCGATTCTCCAGGGTCCGCCATCTGAGAGCACGCACTCCCGAGAGCCTTGGGACACTCTCACTGGCTAGCGGTCATTTTAATTAGGCCTAAGAGGCCCATAAAAAGTAAAAGTGCTAGAGCGGACTCCGGCGCGTTGTCGCCGCTCGGAAAAGAAGAATGACGAAGTAAAAAAAGAAGGTCCGCCGCATGGCAGCAACTATGGCGCACCGATCAATATCAACGCACAACGAGAAAAAAAAAAAATGGAGAGATGGGGTGGAGAGAAAATAGAGAAAGGTCCAGAGAGAGAGAGAGAGAGAAGCGAAACACTTCGGAGGCACTGCTGCCATCATCGCGAAGGAAGAACCTGTGTGCAGTGCTGTATGTGTTTGAGTAAGGAGGCGACCGTCGGTTCCGGCGCTGCTAGTGGAGTTCCGCGAAGAAATAATTAGAACGGCCACGACGCGTTCCACGACCCGAACCGCGTACAGGCTTGCGGGCTTCCAAAAAGACGCGACCGCCCTCGATGATCCACAGCGCTACTGCTCTGCCGAGTGCGAAACCACTCTGCAGCAGCAGCGGTCCGAGCCGCAGTGGCGGGCGGGCGGGTGCGGCGGCGCCGGCATGAGCAGCAGCGGTAGCAGACGACGCGTACTGCGTCACTCGCCCACTGCCGCGTTCGAGACTGCGCGTCTGCTGCTGCCTTCGCTCCGGGCTCTCTCCCTTCGACTTCTCGCTCTTTTATTCTCCTCTCTCCTTTTCTTTTCTCTCTCGCTCTCTCGTTCTTGGCAGTTTCTCCCCGAGTTTTCTTTTTATCCTCGTTGCCCCCCTGATTCTCTTTCTTTTCTTTTAACCGGTCGCAGCTTTCGCCTTCTTTCTTTGCCCCCAGCGATCGTTCATTTATCGAGCTTTCCCCTCCTCTTCATGTCTTTGCGTCCTCCGAGCCTGCCTGCCTGCTCGCCCTCGCTGAACTGCAGATTTATCTCTTTTCAGGTTGGAGGGTTGGAGGCAGACTGCCAGCTCTTTTCAATCCCTGGTTTTCCGTCGCCGGCTCACGCATGGATGGCGTGCCTTTGTGTTTCGCCGCAGAAACAAAACGTAAAATAAAGCAAGAAGTAAACGCAGCCTTAATTCTGAGCGCAGCTCTGCTAAAACCAGATCGCAGTTATCTTCCTCGTTCGTTTTCTCGGACGAAAGCGCGCAATTAAATGCGTATAATTACGTACGCTAGAGCCCGTTGCGAGATATCCGCGCGCCAGTTCGTTTTTAAAGAACACGCGGCATTTCTCGTTCATACACGGCGTTCTCCTGCAATGGTAATGCAATATCCAGCTGCTCCGGTGTCAACATCCCATATGTCTCGCGAATCGAAAGCGAGGAAGGCGGAAGGCGGTTATAATTGGAACCCCGACGCTGGGGGGCGCCAGAAATAGCGGGCACGAAGCGTTTTTATCACCTCTGTCTCTCCAAAAGCACCAACGGCTCCTACTTACGCAATGTGCCCGAAATGCAACATTCAGATACTCGAATTTCCCAGTAGGTATAGGGCGTAACAACGCCCTAAAACCGCATGCTGTTACGATCTGAAACATTTTCACTGCACGGACGAACATAGAAACGAACAAGGTGGAGAAGCATGGGTCGCCTGTATGTAAAAGAAAAAAGAAAACAAATGTCTAAGTGGTATTTTCTGCTGATCTTCATTTATAGCTGACTATCTTTGATCAATGTAGCACTCAGCTGTTTACTTATTTCTGGATATTCTTAACACCCAATGGGAATTGATAGAGAGTAGGCACACATGTAACAAAAGAAACAATAAAAACAAAAGCAATAAAATAGAAAACTAGGAACTACGGGAGGAAAAAAAAATACCTTCGTTTTTCTGTCCCCCTCGTTGCAGCGCCTTTCGTCCCAGAAACAAAGGGCATCACACGGCCAGTACCTTCAAGTTGGTCTTATAGTCAACATACTGTGCTCATAGGCACGGTAGTCGGACCAATATACGATTGAGCGAGTGCTTAGTACGCAAAGTGCAGTTGCTTCAAGTCAACATACTGTGCTCATAGGCACGGTAGTCGGACCAATATATGATTGAGCGAGTGCTTATTACGCAAAGTGCAGTTGCTTCAAGTCAACATACTGTGCTCATAGGCACGGTAGTCGGACCAATATATGACTGAGCGAGTGCTTGGTACGCAAAGTGCAGTTGTTTCAATAAAACTCTTGATAATGAGTAATCGATCAGTTTCAATAAAAACGATGAATACGCATTTTTATTCCGCAAAATGCAACCACATATCGCGAGCGGTGCAGCTGCCACGCACAACACGTGACCACAAGCGAAAACAAAGCAATACAAAAATTATCCATTTCATTTTCATTCAGTCACGTGCATTATTGTTGCCAAGGCACACATTCGCTTGCGTTTGCATTACCCGGATACACTAGGGTTACCGCATATTTCGAGGCGAGCACTATTTTACAGAGGGTTGTTTCGTATATATACCAGTATTAATGCTGGGCTACTTTATATAAGGCCGCCATTTTATGTCTCTGTCCGGTACATAAAATCCAGTGTATTGAAAATGATGACGACAGCCGTTGCCAAAGCTTCCAGCCCAATTTAAAATTAATTCATTCAGTGCCGCCGCGGTGGCTAAGTGGTTGTGGTGCTCGGCTGCTGACCCGAAAGACGCGGGTTCGATCCCGGCCGCGGCGGCTGAATTTCGATAGAGGCGAAATTCTAGAGGTCCGTGTACTGTGCGATGTCTCTCATAGCCTGATTCGCTTTGGGACATTAAACCCCATAAACCAAACCAAACAATTCCTAATTCATTCAGTAAGAACACAAAGGGAGAAAACACCCAAACCAAATCAACCAAACGGGCCGCCGCGGTGGCTCAGTGGTTATGGTGCTCGGCTGCTGACCCGAAAGACGCGGGTTCAATCCCGGCCGCGGCGGTTGAATTTCTTTGGAGGAGAAATTCTGGAGGCCTGTGGACTGTGCGATGTCAGTGCACGTTAAAGAACCCCAGGTGGTCGAAATTTCCGGAGTCCTTCACTTCGGCGTCTCTCATAGCCTGAGTCACTTTGGGACGTTAAACCCCATAAACCAAACCAAACCAACCAAACCATGTAGCATTGCTCGTTCAGTCTGGTTTCCCATTGCGGTTTCTTGCTAGACATTTTCTCATAATTAGGCCCCCGTCTACTTCAACTTGCTGCACGACGACATTGAAGTTTTTGTGACTCGTGACACAGTTGAATAAGTTCGGCAGTTTAAGGAATCGGTCAGTCGATCAATTCCCCCCCCCCCCCCCCCCCTCTTTCGGTTGTCAGCACACAGACAGCACACGTTCGTTTTACGCCTCACACTGTTTAAATAAATGCTCACATTACGCAGTTTCCTGCGCAGAGGAGGAGGAGGGGGAAGAACTGCTGTTCAACAGCAGTCCATCCAGTCCTGCGCATGCATCGACACGGCTGTCGACCCGTGTCATTCACCGCTAGCGCGAAAGAAGCGCACCCGACAAGCTCGCAAAAAAAAAAAAAATTCCCCCTTCCTCCCCCCACCATTCTCCCACATTTCCACCCTCTTTCCTGTAGTGTAATAGCTTGTCGCGCTCTGTGCGTGCGGTAGAAAAACCAGTTTTTGCTTCGCAGCCGGCCGCAGTCGCGAGAGAGAGAGGCTCACTCCCTCTCCCCGTCGACGTGTTTCTTTTCGCATCGGCCGAGAAACACGCACGCATACACGCACAAACACACATACGCCGCACGCTCGAATAACTCGCGACGCAGCTGAACACACACGGCGAGCGGGCCCTTCTTTCGCTGGCATCAGCGCACAAACATACAATATTGCTCAGACGACGTGTGTATTTACGTACGCGGTGCACCTTGCCGAGGTTGCGTACGAAGCGCGACGCACAGCGCCCTTTGTGAGGGCATTTGCGCGCACTCTTCGAGGTGTGGGTGTGAACGCTGCCCGACAGCGGAACAACACAGGAGCGTGGCTGCGGCGTGCTTGATTGCGACAGCTTTTGTGGGCGGAAGGAGCGTTGGCGGCCCGTCAAGCAAGAGGCAGGGGGGAGGGATCGGAGAAGAAACGATCGGTTGCCGGGCTGCTGCTGCTGCTGCTGCTGCTGCTGCACGTAAAATCTTGACCTTCAATTGTTCGCTGTCATTCTCGCGCCACAAGCGGCAACACTATCGAAACAGATGTACGCATAAAACGGTGGCCATTTACAGACAGGAGGAAAATTCCGACGATGGTCCCATTCCTAGAGAGCTATGCAAAAGTTGGTATGTTGGTATGTAAAAGGGGGCCATTAGAAAAGATAACGATGAGGAAAATTGCAACAATGACTCCGTGCCTACAGAACTAAAGTTGGTATGTCAGTTAGAACGTTACAATAGTTCACGTTTGTGCGCACTGCGCGGGTTTTATTACCTCAGCGCACGTCGCCTCATGAATTCCCTTCTCTGCAGTGTGCTGTACAGCAGTCCGACATGCACAGAGCAGAACAGTCGGCAGCCAGCAAAAACGCGAAGCGTAATGGGCTAATTACTGCCATATACACGTGAGGTCATTGTCTACTTTACTTTGACAGATCCCTCGCAGTACTCATACCCTCTTGGCGCAGTGGTGCAGCGGTTAAGCGTAGCGCCACTGCCCTGCGATGGCAGGTGCCCCCTGCGGTGGGCCTTGTGCGGTCCAGGTTGAACCCGATTTCTACCCGAAAATGCGCGTGAGCTCTTTCCCAGTGAACAAAGTTGAAGGATGTCAACAGACGCTACAGCAGATGTCTTGTACTTAATTTAAAACGGCGTTTTCGCTTAACTATTCACAATTTTTATGTTTTTAATAACCCTTGTTATCCATGGACTGGCTACACTTCAGTGTAATTTCTAGAGCTGAGGAATTAGGCGTCGGTCCAGAACATAGGAATTTATCGGAGTCTCATTGGCACTGTATGCATTGCATTGTATTGTATCACTGTATGAAGCGCTACCGGCGTTAATGATGTCCTATTGCAAGGCTGCTGAGAGTTTCGAGTGGCTGCTATGATGCCGAATGTTTGTAAGATGGAAATATTGAAGGTAATGGTTTGGTTTGGTTTATAGGGTTTAACGTCCCAAAGCGACTCAGGCTATGAGAGACGCCGTAGTGAAGGGCTCCGGAAATTTCGACCACCTGGGGTTCTTTAACGTGCACTGACATCGCACAGTACACGGTCCTCTAGAATTTCTCCTCCAAAGAAATTCCAGCCGCAGCGGCCGGGATCGAACCCGCGTCTTTCGGGTCAGCAGCCGAGCACCATAACCACTGAGCCACCGCGGCGGCTGAAGGTAATGGTCCAAAGTGTTTTCATCGACCGCATCGAAGAGGTAATACTGCCATAGAAAATCAATGGGGAACGCTTTTGACGATAGCAAAAACGTTAATAGAGAAAAAAATACAAGACTGCCGTTGGGTGATCTGCGGATATATTGATTGTTATAGTGAAATCTTGCATTATACAAAAAAATTGCGTTCATAAACGGTTTCCCGCTCACAAATGCTTTCGGTCGAGAATTGTTGGGTATGGTTCTGCATAAAGGCAGACGAGTCTAGCAGACACGCGACACTGCCCTTCTTGTAAACAGTATTATACGCGATGAACCGATTTTGATAAATGAGAATAAAATATGTAATTCGGTAATGAGTTTCCCTGTGTAAATACCTGGATCGTTTACGGAAACGAGCGAGAAACTGAGCATTGTACCCGCACGAAAATGAGCTCTAATAATGAACCGTTTTTGCTTGGAGACTCGAAAAATACGAAATTACCGGAATTTGTCTGAATAACCCGATTTTCTGCCCAAACTTGAACAGAAAACATCGCCCGATTTTTATTTACCCCTCGAATCCCGCAAAAAAATAAAACCCAAAAAACGAAGGAACCCGGATATATATTGTTGTTCAAATGGAAGAAGTGCGTTTTAACTGGATGCCTGGACATTGCGACACTAATTATGTGTGACGTCACCAGTACCACAGAGGCAGTCAGAGTGGTGCGGAAAACGCTTTCGCCGCACTTTAGAAAAGTGCCCCCTGAGATGCCGCCGCAGCTGCGATTGCCGCGCCGTTGCTTCCGCAATTCTTGGCCATTGGTCAAACCACAGCTAGTTTTTTTTAGCAAAGTCTGCTCTTTGCGGACCTGTGCTACCATTTATTCCAAACACAGTGTATTTGACAAGAGCCTGCTTTCAACGTTTCCTGCAACTGCATTCAGAGCCATGAGCCTCTCCTTGCTGCAGCGGATTTTCAGCATTTGGCATTACCTTTGTAGTGTGCGCTTATGTAGTTCACGGAAATGCGAGGTGTCTATGACCCTCTTGCGGAGCAGAATACCAGGACTAAATCTTTGTTTATGCCGATCGGGTTTCTCTCTGTCGAACCTTTATGAAGCATGTGGTCGCTTTCTTGATCTTGATCACGTTCTGCTCTCCTGTCGGCGGTTTGCTTCTCTGCGAAAAGCTTATCTGCAGATTCCTCTCACTCGATTAGCGCTTCTTTCTAAACCGTTTCAGCTCTCATTTGTTAGTTGTTTGTTTGTTTGCTTGCTTGTTAGACTCCTTTGTTAGTTATAATTTTCAAAATTATTTTCTTTAACACACAATTCAACCTCGTCTACCTTAAATGAGTCAAATATGTTTGAATGTACAAGGCACCCTGGTCAATCCCCCGCTGTGGGTATGTGCCACTCCAACGGAGGACAAAAACAACAAAGAAGGAAAAGAAGATAGCCTCGACATACGCTTCCAGCTTCTGACTGTGCGATTTTTTTTCTCGCGAATTTAAGGCAATAGACATTTAATTAAGCCTATTCCAGGCGTGGCTGCGCCCATTTTTTGCTTACGATCCCCTATGTTTATGAGTATTCAATGGCCAACGTATAAGCTTCCTCAGATTGTTCTTATGGAATTCCTGCAATCGAAAATTGCAGTCTCCCTTAGCTCTTTACAACGCATTCGCTCTGCGCAGGCTGATTCTGACATTCACTTTTACCACACTTAACAAACGAATGCAAAAAAAAAAAATGCCTGCGGTGTGTTACATGGCCTCCTGGACAAATATCTGTTAAATTATCTGAACTACACACAGTTGTTTCCACAAATGCATCTCAGCATGGTGAAAAGGCGGCAACTGGCGTTTATTATCAATTTCCCAGGCGCTTGCTTGGAGTTTTTCAGTTCGGGTGACGGATTATATGCCAATATTCGTGGCCGAATTTCTTTGCATTGCTTTGGCCTTGCAGAAGATTTCCTACGACGTTTCCCAAAACATTATACTCGCTTACTGCCTCTCTGTCTTATCAGAGCTCAAAAGCTCGAGGCTTTGCCCTTCTGTGCCGATCCCTTTCGTTTTTTTTTTTCCCAACGCATGTAAAACAAGTGCGGTTTCAGTGGGTTCCAGGACATTGCGGAATTTGTACAAACACGGTGGCCGATTTCTTAACAAATTCAACCCATAATTGAACCACTATTTGAAGATTCCCCTCGCACGATTAGGGATCTCGCTTTCTGTTCCTGTTCTCCTTCCCTTCTGTGCAGACATAAGATGACATGCCCTGAAACCAGCTTGCGAGTTTCTCCATAGTTATAGCATTAATTGCGACTAGGATATTCCTTTTGTTCTTCACAGCTGCCTTTTCTTTTTCCAATACCCGCTCGTAACACTTTTACAATCTCTAACAAAATTATTACAATCCTTCCCAGCTTCCTCAGCCATCTATCCAGTGCTATTAGGCCTGAGCGCCGGTATACCGTCTCTAGAATCTGGTGATGATGATGATGATGATGTCATCAGATGTGGAATATGCGCGCGCCCCGTCTTTCACGTCCTCTACTGCGTCAAGTAAGCGCATACATATTGTACAGGTCACGGACCAACTAGCACGTGAAAAAAAGCTCTACGAAATACGGCGGCTCCCATAAGAAGGCAGCAGAAAAACACAGTAATCCACCACGTCTGCGGTTTTTTGTTTACCCTGAAAGAATATGCCGTGCATCGTTATCCATTGTGGATTTGGAATGCAAGCAGTTGTAGGCAAAGAAGAGGATGAAGAAGCAGCAGAAGATTTTCATATGGTGAAGAAGAAGAAGAAGTATATAGCCTCGACGGGAGCTTCTCTGGGTACTACGTGCCATCTTTTCAAAGGCTAACTACAACAACCCCGGTCAAAAATGCGGAGTCGGCCGGAGAGGGCGCATTTCACTGCCGTCCGCAGCGCCCCCCTGCGAAGCTGCGGTGAAGTTGCTGTAAAAAAGCAGACGAAAAGCTCGGCAGTCCATGACATCCACGGAATAAGTAGATAGGATATGATGCTCCTACTGTATACAAGGGCTTCTACAGCGTCATGAAGCAAGAACATTCGCGAGTCCGTGCTAAACGCCTGAACGGCACAGCCTCTAGACACTTCGGCGGGTCATGATGGGGGAAAAGTAGGTCACGAGGAAGGTAAACACGTGTGCATTCCTGTGCAGTCTCGTCCATAATTCGCGGATGTGTACGCAGTCGCTTTCACCACGGCACAGGTGTAGCGATTGCAGCCATATACAGTTATCGTGAGGCTAATCCCGCCCGCATTTTAGCAATTTCACCGCCACCGCTGGGGTCCAGGTGTCCCTCTGTGGTGGCGGCCGGCACTCCGTAACGGTGAATGGATGATGTCAATTCTGGGTATCTTTGAATTCCAGTAGATTTCGGTTGATTACAGAGGCCATAGTAACATTTCGCTCATTTCTTTTGGCTCGTTATTCAGCCCAACGGTGACAATGAACCTTCAACTCGTTATGCTTAGCAGCGACTGCATCATGGTGGAACAAGTTGATTCACTCATTTCACAGCTTGGTGCGAAAAATTACAGCTTAGAAACCACGTCGAAAAAAAAAAGTTATGGTGCCGATATAAACCAGTTAATCACGCTCGATAGTCACCTTGGTTGAGCGCCTAATTGAAAGCTCACACACTGTTCACGCTTTCCATTTCGACGACCTGCGCGCAGGCTTAATTTATTCCCACTTATTCATTTTTTAAAAATTGCCTAAGCAGTTCGTATTCGTTCGAATATATTTACGATATAGCCTTTTTTTTTCGGTTTTTGGCTAATTCACTGTTGATAGCGAAGTTCAAAAAGAAATACTTAGACGTGCATGCCTGTATAATGTTTCCTTCCAGCGTAAGGCGCGGAAAACGTGTAATCTGTTACTATGGGTGACTTTGGGAGCACGCATAGGAATAAGGACTGCCTACGGAGAGATGACGGCATCGATGGCAAAGCATGCAGTGCTTTATCACGAAGCAGGAATCATCCGCGCCAGGCTCCAATGCCAAGCGAAGAGCGCGTAAAATCTACTAGCTGATGAAGGTGCATCTGCTTTTCTTATCTTTAGCCCCCCCCCCCCCCCCCCCCCCCCCCCCCCCTGCTCCCAGATCATGGAAAGACTGCTTCGCACCGGAGATCTCAGCTCAGCCGCGCGTTTGAACGCATTTGTAACCTTTGTCAAGGCGCTGGCTTTCAAATGCGATACGCAGTTATCGCGCAAAAGTAAACACGCAGCGTTGCACAGACGCACACGAAAGCGTATACAATATAATCACGCAACCGATTACGGGGCGCTTGAATTCTGCCAAGAGAGCAAGAGCGAATGAACAGAAGTAAAAACAGAAGAACCGCTCGGAGTGTCACCCGTGAACTTTTCGCAGGTAGCATTTCTATCGTTATTGAGCAGCGCGCAGCGCTCCGCTCGCGCTCACGTTCGGGTAACGTCGAGCGCCAAGCTTTCGACGGGTGTTGTGTTATTATTGTAGTTATTATTATTATTTTTTTTTTTACTGCTGAAGCGGCGCAGCGAACGTCAGCACTGTGGCGCCGCGAGCTTACACAACAGCCGCGCTTAAATATCACAATGCCGGGAACCGCTTCAAAGCTCTGCTGTTTCCCAACACGCGTGTGACGCGCGATTTCTAAGTAGCAACAGCGCCGATGAGTGCAGTCCGCAGATACGGCTGTACCACATGTAATGTCAAAAGCGCACTTGTCCCCATTTATTGTTTTTACTCATACCGTTTTTCGCTAGCTGCCATTGAGCATCGAGACGACAGCTCTTAGACGTGTCTGGCTTGATAGTTTGACTGTGCGAGCGCTACTGAATGCATATCGAGCACCCGCGATTTTGGACGCAATCCGCGGGAAGATGCATTTTGAATGTGAACTCGCCAGTGCGTGATAGGCTCGCCTTTTCTATCCATGAAGACGGCGACACGTGCGTCGCAAAGGTTTCAGAGATCTTACGCGAAAAGGAGATTGCGATCAGGGAGCGTTCGTTCATTGTTTGCGTTTCTTTCTGCATCCTATAGATATTGCCCATTGTGAATAAAACATTTAGTCGTTAGTCAGCGCCGTGTTTGCCTCGCCTCGTTTTCTTTTTTTGTCTTCGCTTTCGCACTGTAGCATTATGGAATCGAACCAACTCGCCCAACTTTTTGGTTGGTTGGTTGGTTTATGGGGTTTAACGTCCCAAAGCGACTAAGGCTATGAGAGGCGCCGTAGTGGAGGGCTCCGGAAATTTCGACCACCTGGGGTTCTTTTACGTACACTGACATCGCACAGTACACGGGCCTCTAGAATTTCTCCTCCAAAGAAATTCAGCCGCCGCGGCCGGGATCGAACCCGCCTCTTTCGGGCCAGCAGCCGAGCACCGTAACCACTCAGCCACCGCGGCGGGGTGTCCAACTTTTTGTCCTTAGCGGGAGTCCAATGCGCAGGCGCAAAACAATAAACGGAGGGAGGAGTGTTGTTATCCTGCGCCTGCGCACTGGCGCGCCGCTATTCCCCTAAAGCCTATAGGGTCACCCTATTCTAAATGTTCCTATTAAAGTCATAACCGCGAAGGGTAAAAGCACAGCCCTTACGGCAGCGGCGTAGTTAGGCTATGTTAGGTTAGGTTAAGTTGCATGGCGCAATACTTAGGAAAACACCTTTTCTGTCTGTCTTATAAGCGCTTTTCTTCAAATGAACTTTAGTTTTTCAAACGCCTTATGAACTGTTTGCCTTGAATACGACAGCGCAACCTTACATTCAGGCATAGTCTATATAGTGACGCGAGACGTACGGTTAATACATCAGCATCAGACTTCACTACGATTCCGGTTGCTCAGTGATAATTAAAGAAACAATTGTGCTGCCGTCTCAATGAAACTGAGTTTACCAAGATTTACCCGGCGGGTGGGTTAGAGTGGAAACAAAATCTATTAAATAAGTCGGGCGGATGTCCAGGACGATTTCATTTCTCAGTTGCCCAGAGCCTGCTTACAAAATACAGAAAAGAAACTGCACCATTAAAGCCAAGCAAGCGAGGACTCAATAACCGCTATAGTTCTACCACACGCACTCTCCAAGCATCGCTGCACTGTACTGCGCTGCTTCGTCATCGCGCTTGATGTTTTTTCCATGTTCTCGTCTGTGGTTGTGCTGTTTTGTCTCTATGCGGTTTTTTCCCGGCGTGCTATTTTGACATGTGCTGCATTGACCTTTCACAGCCGATAGGCGCCCGGCGTCCACCTCAACCCGACAGCGAGCCGCAGCAGATGTTCGCACGGACAGGGGTTGGCGCTCTTTGGCCGGAGCTGCGGGAAGACTGTGGCGCGAGCCGCTGATTACTCGGGTCAGCGGCGGCGGTTACCCGGCGGGCTTCACC
The DNA here is from genome assembly GCF_055824585.1 of Amblyomma mixtum. Lineage (NCBI taxonomy): Eukaryota > Metazoa > Arthropoda > Arachnida > Ixodida > Ixodidae > Amblyomma > Amblyomma mixtum. Next base: position 74,139,144 of record NC_143016.1, on the reverse strand, counting down.
TCGCAGGATCCGCTCGAAAGAGGGAGGTGAGGTGTAGTCGGCTCGTGCTCGTAGGGACCAGCCAGACAAGGCACGCGGCCTCGGGAACGGAGAAAAGTGGTCGTACCTTGCCGCTTGTGTCCGGCCCGATGTCCCGCACTCGTTGATGGCCTGTCTCGAAACTCCCGTGCGCCCGCGACTGGCCCCCGAGGAAGCACAACTCAGCGCCCACGTCACGCACTCGCGGCGGGAATCCAGCGCCCAGCGCACTCTTCCATCGTGGTCCAGAGCTGTACAGAGCCTCACCAGATTGGGTTTCGCTGGAGCGCGCTGCAGTCGAAGGGAACAGCACACCCTGTTGACAACGTAAATCCCCATAAATGTGAGTACATTTCTGCTAGTTTTTTTTTAATTTTTGAATTTCAGATGTTATACACCACGCGAAGACCACACGATTGACAATATATTCTGAAGGATCAGAGTTCGGAAGTTGCGAACTGCGCATTGGCTAAAAGTGTGTAAAACATACAAGTCGAGAAAAAAAGCGACTTTTCCTTTGTCAAAAGACCGCTTTCCAGCCAATGGCTTCTGCCGATTGTCATGAGCCTGCTATCGTGAGCTGCGTGACAATGCAGGGAGTTGCCTGCAAATGCAGGTGCGAGACTATCCCCGATGATGCATGGAAGAGATTACCCCCTTTTATCTGCCACTACCTGCATAGTCGGGCAAGCAGACTCGTGAGAATCGGCCGACGCCATTAGCTATAAGGGGGTCCTTTGATGGCGAAAGGCCGCTTTTTTTCTTGGCTTGTATCCGAATGTAGGACTTGAACATTTTCATAAGCAAAAGGCGCACATATGCCACGCGACGTTAACGCACGCTTAAAAACCCCATAAACCACACAACATAGGAAAAAACTGCATCAAGCACAATTTTTATGTACGCAGATGTACAGCCGGCCAAATCTTCAGCTGGCGTGCGCGACGGCCGCTTATTCTGCGCTCCTGCGCTTTGCGACGAAGTAGACTTGGGGAAAGGCCGCCGCGGTGGCTCAGTGGCTATGGTGCTCGGCTGCTGACCCGAAAGACGCGGGTTCGATCCCGGCCGCGGCGGCTGGAATTTCTTTGGAGGAGAAATTCTAGAGGCCCGTGTACTGTGCGATGTCAGTGCACGTTAAAGAACCCCAGGTGGTCGAAATTTCCGGAGCCCTTCACTACGGCGTCTCTCATAGCCTCAGTCGCTTTGGGACGTTAAACCCCATAAACCAAACCAAACCAGACTTGGGGAAAGCTCAATATTAAGCACGGGCTTAGTGAGCCTCTGCTTAGATTTGATATCTTAGAAAGTTTGCGCCGTCATAAGCTCCGGGAGCACGAAAAACGCGCCCGTCACGCACGCCAGCTAAAGTAAAAGTAAAGGCGCCAAAAAACCACACACACACACAAGACAAGAGAACGGGACAGAGCGCCAACAAGGCACTTGTCTTGTCTTGTCTTGTGTGTGTATGTGGTTTTTTGGCGCCTTTACTTTTACAATGAATTACCAACTAGCCCAGCAACAAGTTCTCTTAAGCCAGCTAAAGATTTGGCCGGCTGTACTATCGGGGACAAAAGTGGTGTACTCCACGCGGCGGGAGCCGGAGCAACGGAAAACTGCGGCATTTTAGCACGAAACATTGAAACGAGCAAAGCGACATGCCTGCTGACAATAAAGGTCACGCATTGGCTGTCTCGATCCCAGATGCCGCCTGTAGATGGCGTTGCAATGCAGTTTTCCGTTGCTCCGGCTCCCGCCTCGTGGAGTATACCACTTTTGTCCCCGATAGTACATTTTACACAGACATTGCAATAATATCTTCAAGAACGGCTGAGTGGGAAACCTTATGCTCCGCGGTAAGGTAAGACACGAAGGAAGGCGGGAAGATGCTGTTCGTTCGGCCGTTCTGAAGGAGCAGTCCTTCACATTTTGCGGCTCATGTGCGCGTGCACAAAATACCGCACACCTCCTCCTGCACGACTCTTGTGCAGAAATAGGTGCATCGGCCGTCTCTGAGTCTTCCGATGGCCGGGTTGCAGAAATATGAAAGTCAGCTACCCTGGACAGCGCTGGAGAAAAAGACAGTCAAATTAGACATTCTAAAAGCAAACTAGAGAGAAAAGATTTAACAAGGGAAAAATCATAGGCTAGGTGGCGTACGCGGACGTCCGATATCGAGGGTAAAGCCGTAATCATCAATCCATCCATCTAGGCCTCAGGTGTTGGACAAGTGTCAAGGCTAGTTCACATGCAAGCGACTAAGCGATTGAGCGACGCATCGCAGCGAAAATTTCCAACTTGGTGAAACCTCGCCGCTCATATCGCCGCGACGACTCAAAAACAGGTTTTTCCGTCGCGGCGGCAGGATTCGCTAGCATTTTCGCTTGCATGTGAAACGGGCTTCACGCATCTTTTCTTCACGCTCCAGCCGTGTCATGATAAAGGTATTGAGCCCACCTCTGTCAAGTCACTGGTGTAGGAAAAAAAAAACGCGGTAAAAAGGCCCCTGGAAAAAAGGTCCCATGAGGAAGCGCCCTCTAGGAAAAAGTGTCCCCAAGTGACTTGGCAAAAAATTGACCTTTTAATTGGACTCTTTTTTGAATATGAGAACAGATGTAAGCATGAAGTGTTTTGCAGTACCAGATCACACCACGGTCGTGCAGTCCATGCCAAGAAAAGCACTTGCGCCGGTGACTTCGTTGAAGCGCCAAATGACCCCGAGACACACTTGCCCTGAGCCATAGAGCTAATATAACCCCTGAGCAACTTCCTTTTCGCCACCATCTTTTTTTTATAGGCGCCCCGCATCTGTTCATTGTTAGTCGCTTTTATGCTGACAGGTGGAATCGCTGTAGCTTGCAATGTTGCAGCTTGCCAAGGGGAAACGCAGTTTCCCCTTGGCAAGCTGCAACATTGCAAGCTACAACTCGGCGGGTAGGTTTTACTCTGCTGTTGGCGAATGTAGAGTTTCAGGCTCAGCTCGCGGGACATTTTTCTTCTGCATTAACGTCTCTGACTGCTTTTGCGACAATGGCGGCGAGATTTTCTTTCGAGACTAGAGTGGCCTCTCATTCTCTGCTTGGTTTTCGCGATATGTATTGCAGCATTATATGCGGGTGATTGTGGGGATCACTTAGGCGGTAGTCTTTTGAGGAATTCTCCGCAATTAAAACACCTCTGCAGCTCCTGTATTCAACACAGACAAAAAGATATTGCCTCTGGCACCTCCCAGAGGCAATATCTTTTTGTCTCGTGTACACAAAGCTGCCAAGACACAGCTTTATGCCTCATTTGCTCGACTTGGTCTCCATTCTGAAAATAAATACCGCAGCGTTTAAACCAATACTGGGACAAGTATCCAAGTGTTAGCGCTCTGCATACCGTTACAGCACGTCTGCTAAACCGTACACTTAACTTGCAAGCGCTAGTGCAAACGCGAGGCTGCTGTCTCCAGGTTTAATGCATAGGCGCTGAAGTACTGTCCCTAATTACTGCATCGGGCTCATGTGATATAGCTCGATGATAGCGAACAGGACATACGCAGTGCTTGTGCCACGCTATCATTAACCTATAACTACGGACCCAGCAGTAAATGTTCAGTCATGATGTCGTCTTCGTTATGATCTGATGCATACTATGCAGATATATATTTTTTGTACAGTTGTTTTCTGCAGTTTACGATTTTCTGCCTCTATTTACCTTGCATCTAGTGTGTGTATCAAGACGTCCTTCTCATCTAATGTTCTGTTACAAATCTTCTGAGTCCTGAGCGATAAAACACTGTCACAGTTGCGTTGCGTTGACCGTATTGTTGCGTTTACGAGTCAGTGATTCGTTCCACCGTCAAACAGCCCAAACCCATCTCATCGAGTAAAAGCCCAGTAGTGATACCTCCTGCATGCTAAGCGGATGCTCATATCACTAACGGTTACGAGACGGTTGACGACACCCGCTTGGGTTTGGGGAGATCTTTTCATACTTGGCAGATGGGGACCTTTTTTTCCGGGGACGTTTTTTCCGGAACGCGTCAAGCCACTGTTTGGGAGGTACAACATGCCTTTCCGCGCTTTCCAGTCGCGACGGAGATGAAGCACAGCTGTGCCAAGCTGATGCTCGCCACGTGTATTCAGGACACTAAGCTCTAGTGCTGCACCTAACTTTTGCCTGCAGGATGAGCCGCTTCGCCACGGTGAAGGCGTTTTTGCTTCGAAGGATAGCTGACTTCTAAATTTCTGCAGCCAGTCTATTACACAAGAAAATTTTTATTTGCCCATGAAGCTGCATGCTTACGCGGGCAATGAGAATATAAGTTAGAGGGTCACTTGCAAACGTGACCCTAGTCACGGAGAAGAATTGACTATAGAGCGCATGCATGCTGTGCCGGAAGCATGTTTAGTTTATTAATTGTAATGTCCCCACTTTTCAGGGTTTCGCCTTGACGCAGTCGACTGAGTTGCGCTTCCATTGAAATAACTTGTTGTGAAGTGTCCTCCAGCAGCATACGCAAAAGTGCGCTATAGTCTAATCAACGCCTCCATTCCAAACTGCTGAAATCGATCCCGATCGAGAGCGGAAAAGAAAAACAACCTATATGATCCTTTGGAGAGAAGCATGGCAGTCCCCAGACGGGCTTAGCAGTATTGCACTTTTGGTAGTTTGGTAGTTGGTAGTCGTTTGGTAGACATGAAGCACAGGAAAATTCCGGTAATGATAGAACGAAGTATGCGGTAATACCCTACATTCATCAGTTATCCCATAGGCTTAAGCAGGTTGGCACTAGATATGGGGTTAAAGTGCTCTTTTCGGTCCCTAATAAACTAGGCAAGGTTTGTGCTATTGTTGACAAAAGAGCCCGGGAACATAAGCAAATAAGAGGCAAAAGAAAAAATGCATGCCAGGTGGATCATGAGTCACCCTTTGTGCCATGTGCAGAGGGAGTGGTATATGACATACCTTTTAAATGCGGCAAGAATTACATTGGGCAAACCGGGAAATGCATAAATACACGCTTACGTCAGCATAAAACCTCTTTGAATGGTGCTCCTTCATCAAATCTGTCCCTTCATTACAGAGATTGTCATCTGAACAAACCCGGTGTGTCTAATAAAAAAGCATGCTTTCCACTGCTTAACAGGGCAAAGAGTAAATTCAGACATCCAGATCAGCTGACTAGGGAGCTGTGTGAAGCCTATCACATTGACAAGAACAGCGACACGTGCGTTAGCACGCCATCTGTAAGCTTACATGAATGTGAAATTTTGTATCTAGATTCTTAACTTTCTTTTGCGTGCTTTTTGCGGGAAGCGCAGGCGCTTTGGGTTGTCAGTTGTGTGCATATAATCTGTTTTTTCAAATAAACTTTCAGTTGTTAGTAGCGCTTGTCCTTGTCTTCCTTCTCTGGTCTTGTTCCTAGTCGCAGCGCTGGTGAAATTTTAAAGATGTACCAACTAGCTCAAACAACCATTTTGCTGCACTTACGTCTGTATGCTCGATGGCGGGGTCAGACCGTCGCCTGGACTTGAAGCACGAATAACCTCTGCTGCTTGCTGTCTGGATGTCGCCTCTATACGCTGTCGACTGGGTTGCACTGCTGTAGGCTATGCTGAGGAGAGAAGAAACGAGCCAAAGAAGCATTCAACCGGTCAAACATTACGCATTACACACGCTTATCAAGGAAGTCAACACCACTCACCACTGACTTCTATGCAGTGTAAAAAGCTGCGGCGTCATTTTGTGGTCGCTCGTCACGGCTGCCTCCTCGCCAAGGACGTCTCTGCCAGTCGAAAAAGTCCACTCCAGCTTCTGCACGTCCGTCTGCGCCTTGCCTTCTCGTGAACTTTTGCACACAAGCCATGGCTGGTGTCACCAGGGTCTATAATTAAAGTTCCAAATGAAGTTGTACTTTTTGTTCTGCGCTTGCCGTTGCAAGATGAAAACCGTGACACTCAAAAGCAGCACTTTCAGACATAACTTCACCAGCGAAAGAACGAGACACGAGGAGAAGAAGAACACAGGACAACGCTGTCCAGCGTTGTCCTGTGTTGTTCTTCTCCTCGTGTCCCGTTCTTTCGCTGGTGAATTTATGTCTGATGTACACCAACTAGCCCACATGGCTACCTTGTTACAGCACTTTCAACTCCAGCCTGTTTTCCAGCCAGGCAGGCAGCTCCAAATGTTCGGCCACCAACCAAGCCCGTTTCTCCTTTTCTGCTTGCCCACTGGGCGAATGGAAATTCCCCTCCAAATGCTGAAGACACGTGTCCACTCTGGCACGGCGGCCGGAGAAAGCATTCTTGGAATTTGGTAATTTCTGCAATTCGCGCCACCGCTTTTTTTTTTTTTTTCTGGGATGGGGAAAAAGGTAGCTTTTGCACCTCTCGGGTTGAGGCACCTTCTTTCGCCCGAAAACCGGCGCCTGCACTATGCAGCTGCCCCTTTGTAGACCGGTTAGACCGGTTAGCTGAGCACGGTCAGCTCTACGTACTTCAGCCTCGGCCAGCGCGGTCCTCCACCGGAGATAATTTTCTTTCCATTGAATGACGAAAGGCGTGGCTCTCGCTGTAGCAAGGGTCAGTGCGCCACCAGGAATTCGCTATCGACGTTGAGAGGAGAACAGGGCTCTTTTGTATGGATCTCGTATCGGTGCATTGGAGTGCGTCCCCAGAAGCACGGAGGTGTCAGCCACGCGCGGTCGCGCACTCTAGCGAGAGAGCGCGCGCGTCGAGCCCGGCCGTGGCCCTGTGGAAAAGGTATGCGAGGTGAGTGCCATTGTAAGTCCCTTTACAGTAGCCTTTTTCCTGCCGCGCACCAGACCTGGAAGAACACGTGCTGCGATCTTCTGTCTTATTTTCGTACGGGCCATCAGCAGAGCACACACATGGCTAGTAATTAAATTACTGCATGCAATGAAATTGCTTTTCTCGGTAATCTGTAATGTAATGAACTACCGTAGAGTAGTAACTTCACTGCAAACGTAATAGAAATTACCTTTGCTAATATGAGTCCGTGATTCTCATTGTACCTGCCATGCTTTGGCCACGCTTTTGTGGGGCTGAGCGCTTACAAAGCAAGGATTAATTTTTTGAAGTCGAAAACATTCATTTTTTAATTTATATTTTTATTTTTCCTTTCTAATGACGCACCTCCTTATTAGCATACAGTCGTAAGGCAACGCACACATTAAATTAACCATTATCCGTCAAGAATAAACGCGATTTTGTGGCCATTGAATTGCGTGCTCGCCTTGCAATCGAAGGTCTTTGGTTAAATTGATCATTTGCGGTAACCTGTAATTCGTCTTCTCTGCAAGGCTTATTTTCCAACCAAAAGGTCTGAAACCCAGAGACGACACACTCGCATTCTTCAAGCGAATGAAAACTCCGGATGGTGACACTCTGCCTGCAGCAGAGTCTAGGGTGGGGGGGTTGAATGGAGGAAGTTCGAGCGACGGTGTTGTTCAGCAGAACATTTTAGAAAGCTTGAGGTAGCTCACTACCGCGGCAGGGGAATAAAGACCCATTTTCTTCTATTTCACGCCTAGCCTGTACTGCAGTACTACAGAAGGTTGACTGCATTCCCTTTTTCTATACTATACCATTGTACTCTTTTGACGGTTCTCTCGGAGCCATCTTGAAGTAAACTGGCGACATTCCTGAGTTTACTCAGAAGGGGGAACTTGACACTTTGACACTTTTTCTTTCCAGAAAGATTGCGAGAGTGTCGTCTGGGAACGAGACCTTTTGGTGGGAAAACAAGCCTTGCGAAGAAGCTGACCTACAGTTTTCTGCAAATGGTCCATTCTCTGCACCTTCGGAAAAAATTTTCTCTTTGCTGACGACGTCATTGAAGCTGTGGACCACTTTTCGGGAAAACTAGCTTTTGTGGCCTAACTCAAGGGCAGTGTAGGCAACAGCGTCACCGCGACATGCAATAGGTGCACTTCCGGTACCATGAGCGTGACAGGCAGTCGATGCCTTCCCGCTGTTTACGCGGACGACAAATTCTTCAAAATGAGGAGGGTGGGACCATATTACGCATCGAACAACGCACTTCTCATTGAAGCATGCATGGAGGAAAAAATTTTCCTCCATGGCTGTATGGATTAGAGAGATGCGAGAAAATTTACAAGGTTGCCAGATCTCTCCTACAACAGGTAGCCAAATTAGCCTCCGCAGTAGTCCAAATGTAGGCAAAAGAGAAATTTTTAAGTAGCCACAAATTTTTATTTTTGTTGTGAGGTAACTCCTTAGGTATATTAATGTAATTTGATGCGAGGATATTTGCATATTATTTTTTTTCCACACAGGACGTCTGAGATAGCGGCCATGGCATGGTTTTCCTGCCCCGTGCGCACCATCACTGAGGTTATGCGCTACGGAAAGCAGATGCAGCACCAGTTCAACAAGTGCAGCAACGCAGGCGAAATGCGGTCTTCGTCAAAAAATGTCATTTTATTTTCTCAGAGCAAAAAAAAAATGATCACAAAAGAAAAAGCACAAAGAGCACCCCACAGTGAAGTCTTCAAGGAATGGTACGCATTCAGCCACACAGTGTAGTTCAAGCTCACGACAATTTCCCAGAACGCAACATAAAAATTAAAAACTACAATTAATTGCAAGACAGTTTTGTACAATGGATGGCGGTTTGTACAACATCTACCATAATAGATAACAGAAAGTGGGCTTTAGAGGGATCTCCACATCATGAGTTAATTGATTGGGAAGCGGAACTGCTTATTGAGCTGAAACGGGACAGACATTATTGGTCCGGTTTAAAATCCTTGCAGCGGCCCCTGTACCTTCCGAGGCCTAACGTCACGTGGAGGAGCGTCTCCAACGTCCAGTTAGACATTCTTTTTCGCAGGTTGGTTTAATGAGCGAGGCCTGGCTGAACACTCTTTCGGCAGCGGCGTCTAAAACGGGTATTGATAGCAAAGAGAGCGTGAGCTCAGGCATCAGTGGGAACGTCGTTTTGCCAGCAACATTGTTTCATATTCCTCACGCTTACTCAGAATTCACTTATCGACAACGTGCCCACTGCCAGATCGACAGCTTTCATTTAGACCAGGCGATACTCAGATTCTAGTGCAGAAATTTAACTGATCGCTAAAAGTACCGAATGAGCGACAAATAAAACTGAAGGCGTACTTAATTATGTGTTTTTTTAGTTCGAGAAGCTCCAGGTCGCTCGGAGGCTTCGCAGGAAGCTGCTTCAGCGCACTTTTGCTCTCTATGATAAAGTTGCGGACCTTTCCAGAAGAAATATTGATCAGAGTCGCCGAGGGAAGACTTCTCGAGGTTGCCGGGAAAAAGAAATCCCATACCGCATGCCTTGACACGTAACATATGTGCTGCTCCCACTCCGCGTTGTCACATTCTGCGCAGCCTGACATTAAAAATCTTGCCGTTAACGTTTTACAAAAGAACACAATTTTTCGTTTAGCCTGACAGGGCCCGGGTCCCCGCACTGAAGCTTGCTATTAGAACTTACAAAAAGTAAGTTTTGCTCATCAGTGTACATTTAGCTTAATACTCTTGCTGCGTAGCACCGTTCGCTACCCTTCACTGTTTCAAAGGGACCTGCAGGGTAGTCACGATTGATCGCAAGGCAGGTGCAACGCTGAGCCATTTTATCACACAGAAGCTGCTCTTTGACAAGATGACCAGCGCTGCTGACACTGCTGCCATTTACCTAATTATTCGGGACATCGACCGAGATGATGGTGCCCCCCTGCACTCTTGCTGCTTTTTTGGGGAATGTTCTGGTGAAGGTAGTCAAGGTCGATGAGTAGCGCGTCAATCGCCTCCATACAGGCTACCTGTAGGGAAAGGCACACACACTTTACAAGCACGCATATTCTGCCTTCATTTTTGCGCAACGGCTGTTGGGCTGCCCACACATGACAGCCGCCTTGTCTGTCCCGAGGTTCACACAATGTTTCCCTAACAGTGCCTTCAACTGAGAAAAGAGCCCCTCCGCAGATGCATCGGTCACTGGTCAAGAAAGGCTGTAACAAAATCACTAAAGATATGCGTTCGAGAGCAGATCTTTTACTTTTTTTTTGTACATATGCACAGGAAACAATATGTAGCCCAAAAATAGCCACATAGCCAAGGGAAAAGTTTTGATGCCAACTCGGAGAAAATGTAGCCCAAATTGGCCATTGATAATCCAATCTGGCAACCCTGGAGAAAAACATCACCTACGTCAATGAACTAGGGCTTTTCCGAGATCGGGTGCAAAGGGAACATATGGAAAGGGTACAATGGTGCCTTCCGCAGGAGGGAACCTGTCTCGACTTCCTCCTCGTGTTCGCACTGCGTTGTTCTCACCCCTACTAGGAACTCAAAAAGAGAGGGTGCGAGGTGCGAGGCGCCATACATTTCTTTTGCTTATTGTTGGTGAAGGATAGCTATAGTGTGTGGATATTTTGGGTTCACTGGAAAGCTTCTACAGTGACTCTATTGTTTCCTTCCGGCAACTTCCTTCTAACGCAGATTAAGGGCAGTCCCCCCCCCCCCCCCCCCCCCCGTTCCTTTTTTTTTAAAAAAAGGGGGAGCCCAAAAATGCCGTCTGTGAACGATAGCTTTTGGTTGGAAAACATCCTTGCGGAGAAGCTGATTATGGGAGGAGCAGGAAGTGGCAACGCAGGTAGTGAACGAGCGTTCTTGGTTGGAAAACATCTTCCTGTAGGCTTTCCTGCAATTTTGAAAGTTGTCTGGATAACTTGCGGTGCAGTGCGCTGCTCTCGAGGGCGGCCATGGTCGTAGTTGTAGATCACTCAAGCCCTGCAACGCTAGCAGGGTAGGGAATTAACCACGGATAACCACGGACAACATAAAAGCCTCTCGACGCCAGAGGCTGCAGGAAAGGCATTTGCCGCCTTGTTCTTGGGTTTTATAAATAAAACCACCACTGGGATGCACGAACAACCGTATGCAGAGATATCGGGTAGCGGATAGCTGGGCAGTGCCATCAGGCATGATGGCGTCAGGATCAGTCATTTTCTTCTGGAAAAACTTACGCACACATTTCTTGATTAGATATCAGAGGGAAACTAAGTAGATTAATTGCTAGAAGGTTAACACGCTAGTGGCATAGCTCCACGCCGCTTGTTGTACCTTTCAGGTCATCGAGAGTCATCATGGGAAGGGGAGCAAATGTGGGTGGCTGCTCCACTCCCCCCCCCCCCCCCCCCGGAATTTCGGATATTTTTTTCATTCACTAGCAAAAAGAAATATATATATATATATATATATATATACACGTACTGTGTATAGGCTGTATACGTATCCGCCCAAGTCCATATTACACGTATAGGTGAGCTTGGAAGAGGAAAAAGATAAAGATAATGAAGAAGACAGCCACGATAGCACGCATGGCCTTTTGTGAGAAATCGTTCGGAACGCATTTCTGTGGCAGTTTATTGCCCAATGCACAAAAAGTTAATCACTATGTGAATTAAACTAGGGGGATGATTGTATAAATGAAAAGAGGTTTGCAGACTTACTTAATGAAATCTAGGGGAGACCGATGATGCGGTAATTCCTGCTTCCAAACATCATAGTACCGTTGGTGCGGTGGCTTGCAGAAGCACACAAGGCAGCACTGCGCCGCTACAGAGATAAATTCAACGCCTGAAAGAAAGTTGGACACTTCTGAGAACGTCTGTTTCTCCAAAGTATATAGCTGTGGAAAACCCGAAGCCGCAGCAATGCAGTCCTCGGCCGAATGAAGTCTTGCAAAGCGGACGCCAGCAACGGCGATTCGTGGTGCATTACAGCAAATGGTAACAACCTGTGCGTCACATCATAGGTGGACACTAAGGCATGCATGTGTAGAGGTCATAGCTCCGAATCTATGTGATCGAGATAACCGGTCAACGCAGGAGCCAGTTGGGACTAGCCTCTGGAACGGGTTGCTCTCCATTGAGCACACTATAGGAAAGTTTTGTGCAACAGTGGCATGGAATGGAAAGACGTGACGGGACAGCTTAACACCCTTTACTGAGTAGGCCTACAATACAAGTTGTACAGGTGCTCGCATATTTAAAGGGGCTTTGAAAGGGGCTCTATAAAGTTGCGGTGTTCCTGGGATGTTAAAGCACGCCGCTTCACGACAATTGTCTAGCAATTTTTTTTTTAATGCGCTTTGTACAAGTTGTTATCTGTAGTCAAAATTTTAATTTCGGCGTCTTCACGCCTTTTCCTTCCCTCTCGTATCTTTTTTTCCACGCTGGGAGGTCAGCGCTACTCCGCCGGCCCCACCTTCGGGGGCGGAGCTTCCTGCCCCGACAAAGCTATGCGGCTTATTGGCCGTAACCATGGTAGCTGCCTGACGTCTGAAAGAATCTATAACCAACAGCCGTCTCTCAGCTTGTAAGCGCAGGTGCGACCGACGGAGTACGGTACGAGCACGAAAAAGTCGCCGGGAAGGGCTCGCGAACTTTCGCGAACTTTGGACCTCGGCTTCTCCTACGATAGCTGTACGGACACCAGGGGCGGAACTCGGAAGTGAAGCCAGTTCCAAATGACCGCCAGAGACCAGAGCAAAAAGAATTATTGAAATCGGAGCATGCAAACGAAAACTATTCCACTCTGAAAATTCGAAATGAAAAGCTCAGACGAAAACGCACTTCACTCGCCCATTTCACTCACCCAGTACCGATATTGGGCGCTACCAATCAGAACCGCACCTAGCGCACACGCAGCGGAAGCGTGCATGCAGTTGTTGCTTTGTCGGGGCTGTAGACAGCCGCGCATTTTGACGGCGTCTTTCCCCCGTGTACGCGACGCCGTAGTCAGGGCATGGGTGACTAACAACCAAGGAAGCTCCCCGAAGTTTCTTTTTTAGTCGGACTGGAAGGCTGTCGGCAGTAGCCCCCTCCCCCCCAAACTCGACTCCCGTCTCCTGTCCGGCTTTTCTCTTCACAATTTTGGGCAAGGTGTGTCGACTGGCTTTTTTTTTTTTTTCGCTGCCGTCTTGGTATGGTCACGGCCGGTCTCGACGCGCGCGCTTTCTGGTTTGAGCCAACGTTTTTTGGACAGCGCTGGCCGCCACGAAGGTTTGAAGCGGAATGGAAAGTGTCGCCCCTAGCTGTATTCTTGTTAGTTTTCGTTCGCTTTCCCTGCTTCTTTCCAGTTTTTGTGGCATGCGAAAAGCTTTCAGTACTCAGAGACATAATATTTTGGATCCATTTCGCAAGTATAAAAGAACAATATGCAAACTGGACGCCCAACCAATGAGAAAGGCAGCGCCCTATCTGGATGCCACCTCATTTCCGGTGCCGCAAATGGCCGCCGCGTTGCGACACCATCGGCTCGAAACAAGCATTTCTAGCGAAGATTAAAATATCAAATATTATGATTTCGGTGATCTCATTGCGCGTTCGGGACTCACAATGTCCCTTACTCTGCATACAAAGAATAAAGACCCCATGGTTTATCTACGTCGCAGGGCACCTTTAACACAAATCATAGCGAGTGAACGAAGGCGAATTCACCATGAAGCGAAGAGCTCTCGCTTCGGCGGAGGCCTCCATGTTCTCCACCGCGAAAAGGGCAGCCTGGAGAAGGGAAAAATCTGCAACTTCGTCCTCACTTTAAAAACAGAATAAACAAAAAGGGGCTCCTGCAGGTAACTCTACATTCATCGTAAATTCGATTTTTTTTTTTCAATAGCGGCTCACTACAGATGCAGCTTTTTAGATCCCTGCGCCCATACCGACCCCCGACTTTCGCGACTCCTTTATAATGCGCTGTTGGCTTTCTGTACCCTAGCCTTTACTGCTCCTGAGCCTCGCATAGAAAAATAGAATCCTAAGCAATATACAAATTCCTGGATGGCCTATCGTTCTAGGTGAGGGCGACATAAGTCTGGAATACCTTTGGAAATCCAGGAGAATGTTCCATAACCGCTAAAGCCGCAAAAGAAAACGTCATATCGTCATATTCATCAACGACCGCCTCAGTGGTTATGGCGCTCTGTTGCTGACCCGAAAGACGCGGGTTCGATATCCCGGCCGCGGCGGTCGAATTCCGATGGAGGAATTCTAGAGGCCCGTGTAATGTGCGTTATCAGTGCACGTTAAAGAACCCCAGGAACCCTTCGCTACGGCGTACCTCATAGCCTGACTCGCTTTGGGACGTTAAGCACCCCATAGATCATAAACCATCTCCATCAACGTAAAAGTTTCGACAGTGCTTGTACGAAAACAAAGGTCACAGCCGCAGTAAGCGGCGACTGCCGCAGCAACGCGAGTTAGAAGTACGCAGCTTGGGAATATTTTTGCGATTCCGCTGCCTCTGTTATAAAGGGGAAGCTGTTGCCTCTGATAGGGCGTACATTGCGACAGCAGACTGCCGACGCGTGCGCGTTTGTTCGACGCTAACCTGTGCAATGAACGCAGAGAGCACCATTCAGCGTCTCCGACTAAGCGGGCCACGTTATGTAAGCAAAGCAAGTCATCGTCATCCCTTCGTTACACGTGCAGTCTATTCAATCCGACCCACTCCTGCGGGAAAAGCGGGAGATTAAAGCATGCGGAACCACGACAGCTGGCACTGTTGAACGCCGGAACTGCTGTATACTGCCCTGTTGTACGTATTACTCCATTGGGGAGTAATGCTGTACGCCGCGGAGTACTGCTGAACTCCTCTGTTGTACTCCCCTCCATGGGAGTAATACCGTACGCCGCGTAGTACTACTGTACTCCGCGGCCAGGCCGGCCATCATGTCGTCCAGGTGTGCCTTGAGGTGGGCCTGCTTATTCGCGATTATCGCAGAATGGACGCCACACTGTGGCAGAGCTGCGAACTGCTGGAAAGAGGATCGGTACGAGCGGAGATGTGCTGTCTCATTTTCTGCGTAGCGCGAGCGGTTTGTGTCAAGGAGGAAAGAACTAGTTAGCACGTTCGGACGCTGCTGTCAGGTTCGCGGCTGAAATCAATTTTAGAATCGGTGCTACACGGAAGTTTTCCAAGGTTATTGGACGGAAGTGCTGCTCATAATTTTGTGATCTTTAGCTCATGATATGCTAGCAACACAAGAAATGAATTAAGAGAGCTTTAGAATCAGAAAATTTCAGCGATGGTAGCAATGGAACATTTGCAGGGTTTTCGTCGAGATCTGCATGGCATGTGTCTCAGATTACTTCAACTTCTATTGCGTTGCCCGAGGACTGACTTGAATCACGTGGTGTCACACTGGGTGGTGTCCTGGCTCTGAGCAATGTCGGTGCCGATGCTCAGCAAGGCGAGGTGCTTAAATTCGGGTTTATACGGTAGTTAATTAACGCACGTGCGCTGTTTTTAACGAGCCCGAGTCAACGCGAAACTGCGCGCACACGAAGCCGATCTGGCCTCCTGCGTACCCCAGAGCGCCATCGTCGGAAACCGCGCCACCGGCCGAAGATCGCAATCGGCTGACGTGAGCACGCACTCCTCTCAGCGCACGATCACGAGCGTGTCTTGAATTAATACAAAGAGCGCGCGTTGGGCTTCGCTGTGTACGCTCTATGCCCGGCACGAACGCGTCATGCAGCCTAGCTGCATCAACCGGGGCGCCCCAGACTGACGCCCCACCGCCGCTGGCGAACACGCGCCTCGACTGGAGAGTCAACTTTTCCCTTGCAACATGCCGTCGCCTTCACGTTGGGTGTTGCTTCTAATCCGCTCTCCTCTCAGCGTTATTCCCCTCTCCGGTGTTTTTCTAAGTTTTTGCAATTGTGGCAGCGTTTGTAAACAGTCTGTCTTGGGGCCTTGCCAAGCACGCCGTGTGTGCGGTGAGAAAGCTCGAAAGCGACAAAATTTTTGCTTGTCGCGCAGCTGTAGGGATACCCGTTTTGTATGCGGCTCGCCTGTGGGAAACTGCTACTTCGCTCGGCCCCGCGCGTTTAAAGGCTTCGACCGTTTTTCGTTTTTTTTTTCTTTTTTTCCCCCCTCGCACCTTGTGTACGCGTTCTATCGCAAAGCGAAGACAGCTAACAGCGGCATGCAAAGCAACCTGTTGAATTTTGTATTACTGCCTACAGGTGTATCTGTTGCACGGGTGGTGTTCCAGTATGCACGATCTCACTAACTCGATCGAATCTTCGAAACGTGATCGCGGGCACGATTGTAATTGAAGGCGATCGGCTTTCACGGGCAATTATCAAACGACCGGAAAGGCGCGAGTAATAAGCCTGCCTCGGGTGCTTCTCGTTTTGCTTTGTTTTTATTCGCAAGTCACTAAAACATGTAGCAATATCAAGTTTTCCACACGCGCGCGTTGCACTATAGGCTCTTTTGAGAGAAGCCACGAGGGCGCGCGTGCGCACCGTTGCAGCTTTAGTCATGGTTTTCAATGCTGAAGACCGAGCTAAAATGCAGTTGAGGAATTTGAGAAGCGACACTCGAAATTAGGCTGTAGGTTCGAACAAACATATCAGAGGTACACCTTAAAGGTGCACTAAATAGGAATCCGAACTCGTCCTTTTACCGCGGGAACTCGATCTACACGTTCCGAGCATTCTTAGCAAATTCGAATTATTGTCCTGTGCGGCCGGTTCCTATAATTTAAATCGGATTAAACGTTCCGGCTCCCGCCTTTTTAATTGAACTCACCGCAGATGGTAGGAGGAGTCAACCATTCTTTCAGCCAGTACCGTGGCGGCTTGCCGCTCTGCCATCGGCGGAGTGATACGTATACCGATCGGCGAAAGCAAAGAGTCCACGCATATTTTTACTTCCGTGGGCCTAATGTGCGGCTATGTAGCCTCTGACTGGATCTATTTATTCACGGAAACATAAAAAAAAAACAAAATAAAAGCGAAAGCGAAGCCGCCACGCGACTGCTGAAAGGCACTCCACACGTTAGTTGACTCCTCCTACCGTCTGCGGTGAGTTCAAAAAAAGGCGGGAGCCGGGACATTTAATCCGATTTAAATTAGGGAAATCGGCCGCACAGGCCAATAATGCTCGGAATGTGTAGATCGAGTTCCCGTGGTAAAAAGACGAGTTCAGATTCCTCTTTAGTGCACCTTTAATTGTTGGCAGTCAGACTGGCTGAAAATCGGCTCGTGCTTGATGGGCTTGAACGATGGGCCGTGCTAGAAAAAAGTAGCGCTATGGGACCGATTTTTGTGCCAATTTTAGCCACGGTTATGCCATCTGTGCGCCATTATTGGTGTGCTGCTTGTCGTAATCCGGCGTCATAGCCATTGATTGCAACAAATTGCCACTGTTTCCTTTTTTATTTTATTATTTTATTTTATTCCGGGAGGTAGTATTTACTTTTTATTTTTTACTCGCAGCAGAACCTCGCAAAAGCGCTTCAAATTGGTTTTATCCCCAGTCATGCTTGAGGTGCCTTGTGCTGTGAAATGCAGATTATCGAACTGAAGGCTTCTCAGCACCGGTTGCGCTGCATATGTGGCATACGTACGTACAGTCTTTGCCAGAAGCAACGAGGCTGCATTGGTCTGCTCCTCATTCGTATAATGGCGAACTTATCCCGCCCCTCAAAAAGCACCCTTGTCCTAACCTTTCAGGCTGTTTTGATGTCTAACGGCTTCCATCGAACAACTGAGAAGTAAGCTATGCAGAAGAACTGGATAAAACAGCGCGCGCATCAGAAGACGAGACAAGAGAAGGACAAACACCAGCGCTGTTTTTTTATGGTTTATTGCTACAGGTAAGAAAGCATATAAATGAAATGGCACGAGTAAAAATACAAGAAAAGCATGAGAAAAAAAAAAGATACCGCAGAACCACACTTCACCGAAAAAAAAAAGGCAAGTCACTGATTAAAATACGCATGTTCCTTAGGTAGTATATTTATCGATGGGCTGCTGATACAGGCGTTCCCCAGCTTTTTAATATGGCAGACCTCCGAAATGAGCCTCGTGGTCACATCTTTACAACGGGCGATGATAGTGGTCCGATTGAAATGCGCTTCGCAATCTTTAAACTAATGCAAAGCAAGTTGGTTTCGACGTGACTTGTTCTTTATATCTTTTGCGTTTTCACGTAGTCGATCGTTTATGCAGCGTCCCGTCTCACCGATGTAGAAATCGCCACATGAGGCTGCGGGATTTTGTAAAAGACACCAACCCGACAGTGGACAAACTTCCGCTTATGCGTCGTTCTGGCAGCCTTTTTTGCTTCCATCCTCGTTTCACGTTTGCACAAACCGCTAAGTTTATTCCTGGCCTGCTGTTTGTCCTTCTTTTGTCTCGCCTACTGTTGCGCTGTTTTATCCAGTTCTTCAAACATGCACCAACCAGCCCGTATTTGCCCTCTTCTGGAAGCTATGCATCTGCAGGTTACTTCTAGCAAATACGGTACGTACTTCACCTGCAGGAAAAAAAAAGAAAATGGCACCGTGGCATGTGGCGGGCAGCCATGCGGGCAGCGCATCATGGGATTTGCACCTTGCACGTGCGTTTCCAAAGAAGCGTTGTCCTGCAGGCGATGTCATACAAGCATGCATGCGCCGTATATCTGTCGAGCTGAAAACGTATTATCCCTCATGCAGTAGCCCTTTTTTGGCAATCGCTTGGACCTGCGCGCTATAACTCGCCGAAGGGCATCTGCCAACCGAAAGCGACACATACGTAGGTTTGCGTCACCGGAACTTACGTCATCAAGTAACGCAACTTCCTGTGAAACGCCAGTTGCGCGGGCATGCGAATGGCTCGTCGTCTTTGAGACACGACTTGCAGACGCCAGCGGGACGCACGCAGGTAAACATGATGCTGTCAGCCAAAAAATTTAGAACGCTCCCGAGTCGCGCATTTCGCAGCAGCGGCGAACTGAACAGCGCGGGCAAAGAAAGTCACTTGGCACTTGCGCAATGGAGTGACGTAAACTAGTGGGCATTGCGCAACGGAGTGACGTAAACTAGTGGGCCTTTCAGCGCGGAGGCCAAAGACGCGCGGAACTTGAAACGCGCCTGTGACGGCAAAAAAAAAAAAAAGACACTGATGTTTATTTTCTAGCGGTCCACGAAATCGGGGTGCTACGTAAACGTAAGAATAGAAAATATCTTATGGCGTCGTTCAGTGATTCTGCGAAGAATTTCATGACGGAGATATGGCGCTTACAAAATAAAATAAAATTTGACAGGCGATCATTAGAATTGATACGTCGAAGCTGCGACAGTAGTGAGAGGGTTTGCATCTGACTTTTACTGATTTATATTCTGTACGGTGATTTGCCTTTTGCCTGACGCAGCATGTTTGCGACTGGTGTGCCGCAGCTGTGCGTGGATTTTAATTGCGTCAATGCCTTTCGTTTATGTGCGCTGTGGCTGAAGCGTTGCGTTTACGACAGGGCGTGAATGATCCTTGCGATGCTTTTATTGCATTTGCTTTGAGGATTGCTGCTTGTTACCGCGTTTATGCGCTTTGATGTGGTGTTGCGTGGTTTGACGCGATTTCGATGGCAGGCGGTCGCTGTTCGGCGCGCCGAGCTTCCTTGACACACACCGAAGGACCGGCTTCTTTGTGGTCCGAGCTGGAAGTAGTAAAAGCCTTTATTGAAACAGAAGAGTTTGGGGAACGCTGGCCTTTGAGCCCCCGCGTGGCTCACTACACTCAAACGTTCATGTCCCTGCGGTCCATGACGTCGGCAGACCGGTATACGTGTCTGCCTTCTGCCGGATCGAGTCCTCAGAGCATGCAACCTCCAACCGCTACCCTCGTCCGAATCCTATATTCCAATTCCCGGCGGATCTTCTCCCGCGGGGCCTGGAGCATCTTTCCACCTGTCTCCCAGTCCTTCCAGGTGGTAAGCTGCTCCAGGGGCCGCGGGGGAGGATCCACTGAGCATTGGAATAGGATTCGGGCGGGGGTGGCGGTTGGTGGCTGTAGGAGGGGTTGGAGAGGGTTTGGTGGTGGCGGGACCGAATTTATAAGAGGATGAATTTATAAGAGGGTGAAGGTGGTGTTGGTGGAGGTGGCCCCATCAAGGTGGTGTTGCCCCATAGGGCTTGGTGGTAATCGCTAAAGGAGGGGTGGGGTGGGTGGTAGAACTATCTCTCGTCTCGGTAGGCTTGAGTCAGCTCACTGGACATGTGCATGCGCCCCCGGGAGAACTCTGACGTGGGGGCCGCCTGTGCACGGTGTGTCAGAACTCGGGCTAAGCTCCGGAGGTACTGATTGCATTTCATCTGCCGCAGAGAGCTCCCTCGTTGCTTTTCCTTCCTCGCTCTCTCTACACACGCTACGCCTCTCGCTCTTGCGACGGCCCGCCGCGGTGGATCAGTGCACATGGTTATGGCGTTCGACTATCGACTCAGAGGACACGGGTTCAAACCCGGCCGCGTTTCGATGAAGCCGAAACGCAAAAGGTTCCCGTGTGCTGTGTGATGTCAGTGGATTTTAAATATCCCCAGGTGGTTGAAGTTATTCCGGACCACTCCACTTCGGCACCTCTAGCAGAGGCTAGGCAGGAAAGCGAAACTGACGGGCCTTTGTCCCTGTTCCGTGGGCTCCTCAGCCAACACCTTCTAGAGCCTCAGTCCTAGTCCACATCCTCAGAGAACTTGTCTTTTTTAACCATCTATTGCCCTGTAACCTCTACCAGTGTTATACTGGAATTAATGCCACTGATTTACAGGTATTTTTCATTCAAGGGCTACATGTTTGTAGCTTGTGCAACGACAGCCTCTCCTGTCATGCTTGAACTGCGCAAGCAGCTGGCATACTTGAAGGAACAACAAGAGTAACTGTTGCAAGCTTTTATTGACCAACGTGCCTTGGCGCTTACTGCATTCCTAGATTGAAAGCCGAAAGGGGAAATTATGTATGGTCGTACATGATATGCCCCGGTTTGTCATATATTGTACTGAGCTCCATGCAGCTGCTTACTCTGCATGCTTTTATGGTTTGGACGAGGATAATACGTGTGATTCCAGCTGCCGATTTTGCTCGTGGTGCATAGCTTTCCAACATTTTCCCCATAACCCCTGTGTAAGGGTTCGGTAGCGTTCGCGGGGGTCATCGGAACGCGGCCGGGGGTGCTCAAAGCGAAGCGTCTCCTTTCTTGGAACGCGGCCGCGCGCTCGCGAACGCGCCGGCAGGTATACGGGTGTCCCCCCACCCGCGGTACTGATTCGCACACGTGCTGGCACGGATGTCTATTTGTGTTTGTTTTTATTTTGTGGTGGAGAGAGTGCTCTACTTTACGGCAGCTGGAGGGCTGGCCAGGCTCTTGAAGAACCAATCATGTTGAGAGCACAATATGATTGGAAGCTACGAAATGTGGGCCGGGCCTTTAGGGCTTTAAAACCGGGCCCCGGAGCTGGAAGCGGGGTTCTGGGCTAAGGTGAGATGCAACGCATCTTCGGCAACGCCGAGTAGGGGCCTCCCCTAGTATTAGCCAGATCCACCTTTTTGTTGTTTGTCTTTTTGCCGTTGTATCTAACTTGTATATTCTGTAAACATCTGTATATAAATCTTCAGTTATTGCCTTTTTCATCCCTGCGTGTCAACACATCTTGAGACCGTCTCTGACGGGGCACCGCTGGTGCAGAGATCAAGCTTCAGTCTTCGAGTAAAATCAACCGTCTCTGGCGGGGCACCTCTGGTGCAAAGAACAAGAAGAACCTGTGAAACTTTACTGGCGCAGTCGACAGGATGCGGGTGTGCATGCTGGTGAACTGGGTGCAACGCACCAACTTGGACGCCGTGTTACGGCGCACGGCAGGCATGCCACCGTGTGAATTTGTGGAATTTGCTGATGTTGTGTGTGCATTTTGCATTTTGTTTTTGGTTTTGTTGGTGCCAGCGCTGGTGTAGCTGCGGTATGTCACCCACAGGGTGGTTTTGTGACCCGTACCGATCCCTTCTCGTTATAATTCTAAAAGTGGCATTTGAGCCCTTTGTAGAATCTTGGGAAGGGCGTGTAAGGGTTCGGTAGCGTTCGCGGGGGTCATCGGAACGCGGCCGGGGGTGCTCAAAGCGAAGCGTCTCCTTTCTTGGAACGCGGCCGCTCGCGAACGCGCCGGCAGGTATACGGGTGTCCCCCCACCCGCGGTACTGATTCGCACACGTGCTGGCACGGATGTCTATTTGTGTTTGTTTTTATTTTGTGGTGGAGAGAGTGCTCTACTTTACGGCAGCTGGAGGGCTGGCCAGGCTCTTGAAGAACCAATCATGTTGAGAGCACAATATGATTGGAAGCTACGAAATGTGGGCCGGGCCTTTAGGGCTTTAAAACCGGGCCCCGGAGCTGGAAGCGGGGTTCTGGGCCAAGGTGAGATGCAACGCATCTTCGGCAACGCCGAGTAGGGGCCTCCCCTAGTATTAGCCAGATCCACCTTTTTGTTGTTTGTCTTTTTGCCGTTGTATCTAACTTGTATATTCTGTAAGCATCTGTATATAAATCTTCAGTTATTGCCTTTTTCTTCCCTGCGTGTCAACACATCTTGAGACCGTCTCTGACGGGGCACCGCTGGTGCAGAGATCAAGCTTCAGTCTTCGAGTAAAATCAACCGTCTCTGGCGGGGCACCTCTGGTGCAAAGAACAAGAAGAACCTGTGAAACTTTACTCCCTGCTTCACAAAGTAGTATATTTGGAAGTGACCTGTCATTTCCCGGGCGTTTCATTCCCTCATATTTCCTGTGTACTATAAGCGAGACAGTGAGTATAATGAGCCGGTTACTAGACTGTTGTTTACGAGCGGCTTAAGAAGTCATCCGTAAAAAACGAACTATAGAGGATTGGCACATGACCGCATGTGTTGCGTCGGCCATCTGGTCATGCACACCCTTCCAGAAAGGTCCTGGGAAACACCCATCATGAAGAATGCTGCAGAATGCACCCAAAGGGTGTTAGCGGTGCGACAAGCTGATCTGCATACTTTTAGGTGCAAAAATGTTGTGTGTGGCGTTTGCGCTCCTCCACTGCGGATTACCCGAGTGGGTCTGCGACTTGATGTCGCGCCCGTCACATCACAAGTAGGGTGCTTCGATGTAGCGCACCATCGTGCATTCTCTCGCACAGAGATGCGAATGCTCAGCGACGGTAATATATGTCATTCCAAGCGACGCGTTCGAGCATTCATGTTATGTTTGCGGTATACATAATTCGAAGGGGGCGCGACGCTGAGGTGTTCAGACTCCGTACTTTTGCAATGTACGTAGTCAAAACGCCGATAGGATGAAGTCATTGCATGCGCACTTGCATGACACAGAACTTCCCATTCAAATATCATCCGAACCATTTTTGCAAGTGGCACGCATGGTGCTCACATGCGCTTCACAGTTGCAATTGTGTACACGCAGTTAGAGAGCAGTATCATTCAGCAAACCCAAGGCTACCGGCTAGCATACCCACCCAGCTGTTTCCATCGTCACCAACATGAGTTCCACTCTATGGCCACCATGTAGCCCAGCTTTGCCACCGTCGTCACCAACATGAACTCCCAACGCCTCCACCATCCACTGCATGTGCCATGTGCCCAGCAATCTCTCCAGTACCGCTGCCATGAGTCCTAGCCGCCACCACCGTACCCAACATCTCTCCAAAAGACCCAGTATTATTTCCAACGTCACTAATATGCTTCCAATGCACCTATCATGCTTAAACAAGAAAGTTGGGCTAGTTGGTGCTGGGACACTGGCTGCGAATAAAACAGCGGACAGTGTCCCGTCTGTTTCTCTGCCTCTGTCTGCTGTTTTATTCGCACTAGTTAACATATCGCAACCTATCGTGGTTTCTAATGTGTCCATCAAGATTCCCAGGAGACATAATGTTGGAACTTTCAGCAGGGCTAGTCTCAAAATGGAACTGGGCCACATCCAAAAATGGGGTTGGCCCACACCCGAAAATTAGAAAATTGAGTTGGCCCACGTTTGGAACCGACCTGGGCCACCCCCAGATTAGGCTTGGCTCACCCAAAAAATTTGGGTTGGTCTACTGTGCTTTCGCATGAAGTTTCGTACTGTAGTACTTAACAATGCTAAACTGCCAGCCATTTTTTTTTCATTCAGTATATATGGTATACCGCTGGAGTTCTGGGGCTGCCATGGTGGCTCAGTGGTTACGGCCGGCACATGGCTGCTGATCCGAAAGACATGGGTTCGTCCCGCTTGCGATGGTCGAATTTCGATGGAGACGAAATTCTAGAGGCCCGTTTACTGTGCGATGTCAGAGTACGTTAAAGAACCCCAGGTGGTCGAAATTTCCGGAGCCCTTCACTACGGTGTCCCTAATAGCCTGAGTCGCTTTTGGACGTTAAACTTTCATAAACCTAAACCTAAACTGGAGTTCTGGAATGAGGACCCCACCCATCTGATCGTCAAGCAACTCTCAAGTACACGCAGTTTCTCAATAAAGTTCATTCTCTCTCTCTCTCTACACGTGTGTTAATTTCACCACATACCTTCTTTTTTGTCTTATCTATGTAACTAGTTCCTTGAATCGCAGTAGTTTTTCGTGCACCAGCACTAAGGCTTCTAATCTCGAAAAAAACTCCCGTTGTCCGAGTTTTGATGCCAGCTAGACCTGCAGAAATAAAATAAAAATTCAGGGGGCACTTTGACTGTCTAAAGTGCATAGAGGCGAAAGCGTTTTCCGAACCACTTTCGCTGCTTCTGTGGCAATGCTGGCGTCACATATAATTGAGTACTAATTACTAAGTGATGACAAATCACTAATTAATTGTTAATTACTGATTAAAGCCTAAATACTAATTAACTGCTAATTGATGACGCTTAAGCTTCGCCTTTAGGAGTGGAACGCGACAGCGAGTTGTAGCGCTGCGAGTCCCCGAAACCCCACCACCCGTTCGGCGCGATGCCTTGCCCTTTGAACGCAACGCTTTTTGAGGAAAGGAAATGGCGCAGTAATTCTCTGTCATCTCAGTGTACACCTGAACCGCACCGTAGAGGAAGGGAGGAAGTGGGAGTACGTGAAAGAAGACAAAGAGGGCCCGTAATGAAGAAAATGTAAATTGTATTTGAGGAAAGGAAATTACACAGTAGCTGTCTCACATATCTCAGTGAACACCTGTCAAAATTCAGGGGGGCACTTTTTTTACCTAAAGTGTGGTCACTGATGTGTGGTTAAGATGTTTTAAGCTTCGCCTCTAAGAGTGGAACGCGACAACATCTTGCAACGCTGCCAGGGAGTCCATAGAACGCCATTGCCCATTCGGTTCTACGCCTCGCTCATCGGTAAAATGGTTTTTGAGGAAAGGAAATGTATCTGTCTCTCATAACTCGGTGGACACCTAAACCTCGCCGGAAGGGAAGGGAGGAGGATGGGAGTGAGCGAAGACACCCTATTCACTAGACGCGCCTTTGTTCATTGCGAACCATCGATCGAGCTGGCATGGCGGAGTGGATAGCATGCTCGTCTCGCACGCCGAAGACCGGGGTTCAATTCCCGAGCTCGACCAATTTCCTACTCGGTTTTATTTATTTATATGGCCTGACTAGAAAAGTTAATTAGGCTAGTTGGGTAATTAAGCAATTAACTAAGCTCAGTCCCGCTTACATGGAGCATCACTATACGATCCCTTCAATTGGTTGCATGGTGACTAGCCAAAGTACAATTAACCCCGTTTGAAATTCGCGCACTGTGACGTCACGGCCGTTTCGACCAATTGAAAAGCGTGACATTTCTGTCGACAACTGCTGCTTACAACGATGAGACATTAAAGGCTTTCGCCTTAATATGACTCTGACTGCGCCGCGCCTGGGCTTCGAACCAGCGGCAGCGCAAACAGATCCGCTTCGCTGGCCTCTGCACGAGAGCACTATACGCTATAGACCTTATGCGAAATGCACTGCCATTTAGCGGTCGCCGCGCGCGATCCGCCATGTTGGAGGATAGCCGCCTGATTCACAGCACGTACTGGTACACGCTCGTCGCACGCGCTTTAGTTTCACCGTCCTCAGTATGCCCACATATTGCTTAGTGCCTTGCTGTACGCAGAAGGGTCACAAAGACGCCCAGGGAAAAAAAAGGCAAGAGGGCTTGATTTGAGCGCATTTCTATTTTTGAACTGCGATCCCCGACATCGGCGACACAACTGTTGCAGTACCGTCGCTACATGTCGAGACGTCGCGAAACACATTTCGTTATCGCCATGTAGCAAATGAAATTAGAAATAAGCTTTGTAGGCACGAAGAAAATATCACACAAAAGTAGTTTTTCTCCTGCGATTGCCCTGAAGTGCTGCGATTATCGGCCTCGCAATAGAGTAATCGTGATCAGCTGTTCAGTGGTACCGGTCACGCTTTGTGAGAACCGTCGCTCCTAGCGTTATCCGCCGCAGCGATTTCACATGTTAGTTTTTAGTGCGAATATTTGTTTCGACGGAAACACCAGCAAGGGTCAAGTGCCCGTGGCACGGAACGTCAGTCAGTCAATCATTTCAGTTAGACCAGGGAAATGTGCCTATTTTGTGGAGCGACGGCTTGATTGCATGTAGCGATTTCACTTAACCGACCGGTTTCCACGAAACCTTGTTTTGTGTAAAAAAAAAAAAAAAGAAAGGACCGTAAGGGAAGCCGCTCAAGCGGTACCATAGTTCCAACTAGTAGCGGGAATGCATAACGCATGTAGAATCCTCCAAAAATCTCAGTGCACAACGACTTGCTCGTCGTGGTAAAGCCATAGACACTGCTGCATTCACGGGCTACGTGTTTTTAACGGCGATAGTCCAAGAATGGTAAACAGTTGTGTAGTGGGGTCGTGCGAGGACCTAGGGGTCTATATGCCCGGTAATAAAAATAACGTGTTTTCTTTCTCTGGCTAGGGCACTAGGGCAAACTAGGGGCTCTGGGCGCTAGAGCACTAGGGCAAACAAACAAATGCTGTATGAACTTTTCAAGGAAAATGAAAAGTGTCGCATGTTGACAGGCCACTTTTTTCGACACTGCCAACATGAGCGTGAAGTTTACTATCGTTCGCTTTTGGTGTCGACGCAACACACAGAAAACGCTACCACAACAGCAGCAATTCAAGCGGCATGCCCGTTCGCAAAAAGTATCCAATCAAATAAAAACTGACTCAAACTAGACTGAAATGCGCACATTTTAGCCGTAAATGAAAATTACACTTGCTTCGTACATTTCTTGGTGTTCAGCGCCGGCAAACTGACATAGGACTCCGTGAAAAACTTCTATCTCCCTACCCGGTGGCGTTCGGAAAGTGTTTTGGACGCGTAGTAAGTGTCTGCGAAGTCGCTTGGAAACTTGGGCAGCAGAAACAGGTCGACTGACCATTAAGTCATGTTTACAGGCTCAAGTGACAGGAAATAAGATTTTCGAGCCAGCACAGCAGTAAGGAAGCTAACGCAGGGCACGCCTAAATCCAGAGAGCAGAGGCGGAACGAGGTTCAGTCATCCTCCAACATGGCGGATTTCCGCTGGTTCTTCTTTTCTCCGATAGATGGCAGCAATTTTGCATAAGGTCTATTACGCTATCGCCGTAACCGGTCACCCTTCGTGTGCATCTTCCAATCTCTCGCACTCTGTGTTGCACGTCGTCGTCTTCATAAATTTCCATCCGTGCGCAATGGATCCAGAACACACCGTTATTGCAGTGTCCTCTTAAGGAGTGCTAAGCGGTCCAAAGATTTTATAGTGCGCGACCACTAAGGTCCCCAATCACTGAGTTTGCCTATATTTGCCTGAAGCCTGACCTTGGAACTCTAGCCTAGAACCGAAAGCGCAAATACACACGAGGTGCTAGTGCACATACTTCGCATTTGGCCAAGTAATTAAGTTAAAGCAGCTGCAATTTTCTTTTGTCCAATTTGCAGTGTGTGCCCCGTGCCTTCAGTCACGGCAAACTGGGCATGACCCCTGTCGCCAGTCAGCAGTCCGAATCCCCCTCCTTGCGCAAATGGGGTGTTGAAAGTTTATCGCTATGCTGCCTCCAAACTTATGGACTGTGCAGCGGTGGGCAGTTCGGCCTGATTAAATATGGCATGCTGTACTACCACAGCCGGTAGAATTTCCTGGCTGAAATTCTCCCGGCACTTCTCTTATTTGCTCTAGGGTTGAGAATTTTTCTACGCATTTCACTGCCCCGATTCTCCCCACACAGTTCATTTTAGGCACTACGTGAAGTACTGTCAGGGCATTTACCAGTGACCGGCTACAGTATGACCATATATAGTCACTGTGTTATTTCTTGCGCCGATTCTTGGCTACTGAGAACTTCAATGTGCTAAGCAAGATCCACGTGGCTCGACACCGTGAAAAGCGGTAATGAACAATAGTTTGCGCTTAGTGCGCAAATATCGGCATGTACAGGGTCGGTCAAAAGTTCCCAGGCTAGTCAGGCAGTTGCGGCACCCCTGAAGCTCTAAATATCTGTAGAGGGCAGAAGAAGCATCGTTCTAACCTCTGAGAACCTCTTTATCAGCAGGACATACTGTTCAAAAGTAAACCCTGTGGCCTTGGAACTTTTGACCGACCCTGTCATATCGGTAATAAGGAAAAATAACTTGAATGTTAATAGTCGAGGCCAGGGAATTTTACAAAATGAAGATGAGAGAGGGCCAAAGATTTCATGGTGAGGGTGAGGGAGGAAAGGCAAAAACGAGGGCATTTGCCCATCTCTGTTCACAAGCCCCACTGGTGGCAGAGTTTGAAGCAGCTACCTGCCGGGGAAGTGGCGCACCGCTGAAAGAGCGCGATCGCGCGATTATGGTCTGTGACCATAACGCAA
The DNA here is from genome assembly GCF_055824585.1 of Amblyomma mixtum. Taxonomy (NCBI): domain Eukaryota; kingdom Metazoa; phylum Arthropoda; class Arachnida; order Ixodida; family Ixodidae; genus Amblyomma; species Amblyomma mixtum. The sequence continues at coordinate 74,110,459 of NC_143016.1, read as the reverse complement.
TCTTTGAATGCGACCGGGAGGGTCGTGGACCAATCATAGTGCACTGCCAAATTTGAAAATCTGAGGGTGCCCAAAATTTGGAAGTTTACACCTACCTCAAAATCGATTCAGGTGGATTAGAGGGTGAATTAGTTGGCCGAACTAGTATAACCCCATATGATAATCCAATGGAAGGCACCAGAACATTCTGGAAGAATTGAAGCTTTGGCAGGAAAATTGCAAGAGCAACACCACACACTCACTGTAGACACCACAGCAGGCAACCTAGATACTATGGCACTTCCTTCTTTAAGAATGTGGTGAAGAAAGACCCTTCTCCAAGATTTTTTTATAGGTGCCCCCGGAGCCCCTATAAATGCTGAATTTATGGAACCCCTTATAGACCTCTTTCCCTTCCTTGCAAATAAACCTATTTTTCGAAATAGTAGACGGAATAAGGTAAAAGAGGAAACTGAAACTGAAAATAGGCTGTGCAGTTAAGGGCAGTGTTTTCTCGCATGTCTATTCCCCATTTCTTACCCTTTCTTTATGTCTGCTTCCACTCAATCAGCTAGTGATGTTCAGGCACGAAGGCAATTCCAATGCGGCCAGCACACCTTCCTTTCATGTTCCTTGAAATAAAAGCAAACAAAACTACCATGCATGGGTTTAATGGCCAAACTAGTGACTACAGTCGATGACCCGTGCCTGCTCATGACATATCTGAAATTAACACATCCAAACCCGACCAGCAAGGTCAGAAAAGCTAAGGTGTCACAAATGCAAGGTGGCCAACAAAAACTGCCCCTAAAAGGCATCACGAAATGCAATACCTTCAAACCCATTTGTGCTGAAACAAACCACCACAGAGCTGCAAAATTTGCCACGAGACCAGTAGAGTAAGGAGGACCTGTAGCAAGCAGTTTCTCAAAAACAGTAACCTCAAAAGCCCCCTATCTGCTTTAAAAGAATGCACATTTATTTTCTTTTCTGAGCAAATATATAAAAGAAACGAATAAAAACTTAAAATACTTTAAAGAATTTATTTTTTTTGGTAACACGTCTACAGTCCAGATGGGTGCCTAGGCGACACCAAAAACAATAGCAGAATCGCAGACGCAGTGCATAAAAGAGCTAGTCTTTCTTTGGCTTTTCTTTGCAATTTTTTTTCTACGTGACTTCAGTACAATTGCTTTCCCCATGAGTATTACAGCTATGTTGCGCAGCATAAACTGGAACCTGAACTGGAAGGCACTACTGCACAGTAGTATAGTATGCTATAGAAAAGAAATATTGGAACGCTCGCATTTTAAGCTAATTATAATGTTCATGGTCAGTGGATGCAAAGAATTAATGCAAGGTATGAAATTCCATCTTTCCAAACAGGCTCCACGTCCATGCACCATTTCTGCAGCTGTGCTGCTTTGAACAAGAAGAATCCAGCAATGATATGAAGTTTCAGTTTTGAATAAGGCTATTCATGCAGGAAATATTGCTAACATGCTGAAAATAGGTGGCTTTCAGTACACGGATGACACAGACTATAAAACTTGGGCCAAGCAAGTTCGCCCAACTTCATACCACAAGAAAGATATGCGCAACTACATTTAACATGTCGCTCAGCTGCACTTCCAAGTTCTAGATGAAGAAACAGCATGCTCGACAGGTTAAGCACACATTTTGGCTTTCAGATGTAAACTCTGAACAAGTGTATTTTTTTGCTTACCACAACAGTGAGTGAAGCTTCAACCTAATAATTATATGCTTCTTTCAAAAGATAGTTGTGGCTCTTCTGTGTTGTTCCTTAGTGTCCTCAGTACAAAAATTGGAGTGCACCGATGTTCAATAACTTGGAGCATATCCGAGCACCCTGCAAGTTCCTTCAGCATGGAAGTTTTCTACACGTTTATGACCTTTTCCCAATCAGGTCTGAGGAGCAGGCACTGTAACAGGCATGTTTGCTTCAGGGCCATCTGGGAAGTCCAAGTCTTGTTCGATATTTCGGAAGTTTCCGAGATGAGTCCTGGCTGAACGAATATCCTCTTGCATTATTTCTGACTGCAGGGGCACTTGTGAGTCACTGAGGTCTTGTTGATCCCTCTCACAACTTGGAATCGTGTAGTTCCTTAATACAATGACACCTGTAAAGTATGCATGGGAAAAGGGTCTTAGACCACAGTTGCCTTGACGGATCAGAGATAAGTTCCGCCGTCAAGCAACCCTAAATCCGCCTCGTGCGGTAGAAGCCCCAACTTGTGACATGTGTGTGCGTGTGTGTGTGTGTGCGCGCGTGTGTGTGTGTCGTCATATCAATGTCATATCTTATATATAATACAAGCATTGCACCTCCCCATGTCATGGAATATGTTTTCCTTATTAGATGTTCCCCTTGTAGTACTCTCAAACAGATGGGGTTCTGAATAAATAAAGTTGCAACAAACCAGGATCATAGTAGTCCTGCAATATAACAGCTGCAGGAGCACTGTCCTGCACTTCGAACTCCTGGGTCAACATTAAGGTGATGCACATTCTTCGGTTGCTTAGCTGAAAAATAAAAAAATATATATATAAAAAATAATGCTGTGGTTATGGCACACTCTAAAGTCTGTTGTCATGAATACTGATAACATATGATGAAATTTCCACACAACATTCAAGAAAAACAACGTAGTAAGAGACGAGAAAAGTTCAGCGTGTGAGCAGGCACCAGGGCATAAATTTTTGCTTGAAACAATGAAACGCACTTTACACATTGTCTCGCTGACTTGAATCGGTACTGTGAGTAACTTCACAAATTAAAGCAGTACACAAATAATCTTCAAAATATGTGCTCACTGCACTGCCAAAGTGGAAAATATAAACAAAAGAATGAAGCAATCATTAACAGTGCTGTATTCTCATGACACACTGAACAGCTTTTCTTTGTTTTATTAAATAATAATTTTTAGAATCACATTCTGGACTACATATACACTGAGGAGATCGTGCAGCATGCTGCCAGATCAAGTCCAAACTGGATTAGTCTAAGAAGTTTAACTGTAAATGCATTAGTGGGAAGGTCCATGCTGGCCTGAAAAGATATATACTTCACCTCATCAAAGTACAGGTTTATTTTGTCAGGCTCTTCCTCAGTCTTCCTAACTTCCAGGCCATCAACAACCTGAAAATTAAATGGGGAATGTAAGCAACAAAATATAGTAAGCACAATGAGAGTTTATGGCAAACACTGTGAGAATAGAAACAACAGCAAATAAAGAACTAAAGAACAAAAAGAAAGAAGAGACCTTGCTCAAACGGAATCCGGTTTGCAGGTAGACTTGTATGATCACCATTCCAGACATTCCCCGGGAGAGGAGGTAACTGAAGTACACAAAGAGTGCGCAAAAATTCGAGCAACAAAATTTCCAAAACCATATGCGGTAGAAAGAGTGCAAGCATTCTTCTCATGTTTTAACATTAAGTATGCACCCGGTTTCATTTCTTCTGGACGCTAGCTAGCATTGTAAAAGCATGAAACTTGCTCTACACACATACAATTTTTCCTTGTTCCTCAGTTCTCACCATTAAGCCCATTCGCTATACTTACTGCTAATTAGCACTGATGCACAGCATAAAAACTGAAAATGAGATGAAATATAAAGGAATCACACAGTTCACTACATGAAGTGCATGTAATGATGGTTTTTATATTTATTAGACCAAAGGTTATATTTATTTTAAGAAAACAACAATAATAATTAAAAAAAAACCCTTTAGCTGCAGTAAAGTGGCTAAAAGCACCAAGAATGCATTACCTAGCACAAAGCTCTATCTTTGGCTTACAATCAGCATGGGATGCCAGTACCCTGAGAGCAAACTTGTTGGTATCAGCCACTGCAGGGACGTTGTACTTTGCAGTGGCCTGCAAAGACATCACAGAAGCAATGTTTGAGATCAAGAACTGCCATGACATCAACAAAAACACATTCAGTAACAAGCTATTTGACCAAAAGTATAATACAACAGCTTTCTGCACCAAGTGAAGAGCTAACTGTGACAGGCCAAACTATTTGGCTATGCTGTAAAAGTGAAACCCTCAGGAAATGATCTTATAGGTTCCGTACAGGAGTAACTCCGGCGCTGATGTACGCTCCCCTCACAGTGGAAAGGGAAGATTGTGTGGGAGACGTGCCCGCCCATGCTGCCCGGATGTGTGTTGCATTCGTCATTAATTCTTTGTATTAGCAGCATGATGTGGTCAAACATGACTTGCTGCACTGCAGTCTGCAATAGCACGTACGAGAACTCGCCAGGGACAAGGGTTTTCAAGTTCCCAAAGTTCTGTGAAGCCAAGTGACGGGAATATTGTATCACTCTCGTCTGATGGACAGTGAGCCAGCAATCATGTGAAGATTCACCACAGGACATTCTTCCCAAAAAGAGAAGAAGATACACTACGATTTCTGCATTTATAATTTTTCTCTGCACCTGAAAACCAAGTTGCTCCTTCATTTTCTGCCCCCAATTAGCCTACTCAACAGAAGGAAAGGGCATGCACCAGGAACCACAGAATACATGTGGTGGTGTGTGTCGATGGAGTTGTCAATTCTATAACCCTTAAATAAACCAGTATAATGTAGAAAGAGTGATCAACGAGCACTTTGGCATTCACTGCAGGGACCATGAAATACAAAAACTGCCTCACCAGGGAAGCAATGAAAGCTTATGTGTACACGTCAGAGGCGTTAATACTTCTGATGTCTGTGATGTGTCGTCTGTGTTGTGTATTGAATAGTAGTGTTTTGCTGAGATTTACTGTGCCGTCAGTTCCGGTGATTTATTTCAAAACATTAAAAGAAGTAGCTAGCACTGCTGGTGCTGTCAGCCATCGACCTCTAAATTTATGTCTGTGCAACTAAAAAAAAGCAAAAAACAACTGAAGCCTTTCAAATTACTTGTGCCAAAGACTACTGTGTCAGCATTTCCTCTATCATTCTCACAGAAATGGAAACGTCACTTCTTTCTGCAAACCTGGCATGATCGCCAGACTTTGGTTTTCAAGCTTTTCGTCAGCTTCCTGTATTTCAGTGTGTTGTTTTCTTCTTTGTCATTCCTGCTTAGAATGATTTCATGAATTTATATTACGGGTTTTTGTTGTGCTTTCTTTCACTTCTCTTTTCCCTCCCTCTCCACTCCTTCCTTCTTCTGTCAACTACACCCTTTATTTTCAGCTCCAATCCACTTCCCCACTCTTCCAGAGGGTTATTATGCCTCACCCTTCCTCCCATTTATAATGCTTTAGCATTACAACCCTCAAACTGGAAAAATCTATCCATCCGTCTGCCTGAAGCCTTGGTTGGCAGGTGGCAGCAAAGTGGAAAGAAGGAAATCCCCCACTCCAGGTCCCTCTACCCTGGAAGAGAGAGGGAAGGTGAAGAGAAGGTGGGAGGCAACAGGTGGAGAAGGGGTACGATATGTCACACTGCGCTTGTTGAATTGGATCGGAAGAGTGGAGTGGGGTATACCCATACCCCGTATGGGGTATACCCATATCCCGTATGGGGTATGATGAACTGGATCATGCCACCCGCTTGCACTGTCTGAACCCGTCAGCAGCAGTGACTGCTCCGTCCAGGGGAGCAGTAATACTAATGCATACTCTGCTGCATACTAATACATACTCTTTTGTTTGGGGATAAACGTTCAGCAGACAGCCAGGGCTCATCTGGGTCTCTATTTTCTTTTTCCCATGCTGTTTACCCATCGCTATGTCACTCCAACTTGCCCAAACCGCCACCAACTTGCTGCACTGTTGCCAGCAACATCCCCATGGCCTCGATCGGGCGTGCTTCCGACCCATGATAATTCAGACGGCCGCGACTCTCCCACCACAATTTCTCCATGTACCCACTAGTGGCACTGCCTGTCCCCCAGGAGTGCTCCAGCCTGGGTTATTGCATGGTGCCTGTAGCCCTTTGAAGTGTCTAATGAGATAAAGGTGGCTCTGCTTGATCCAATGACCAAAGAATGAAAAGGTGCTAGCAAGGTGAACAAAGACTGAGTTATTGGCTTTAGAGATGATGAACTGAGAGCAATATGAGATGCATGGGTGTGAACATATAGATTTGGGTGTGCATGTGAATAACAATGTTGCGAAGAAGCATTTGATGTTCGTGTCCACTTCAGCATGCAAGGCAGCAGCTCAGAACACAGTTTGATAGAACAGGTTTTATACCTTGACGATGGCAACAGAAATGATAAAGTCTACCAACCTGCACAAAGGCACACCCCTTCCCAGTGATGTTGAAGTTCACTATTGCCGGCAGTGCAGGGATGGCCACCTCCTGAAGCAGCATTGCATTGCTTGGTCCCACAAAAAGCTCTTTGGCCTCCATATGTTGGGATGACAGTTTCACTGACAAGCGTGTGTCTTGCCGAACAATTGCTTTGGCAAATGCTGCCAGGGCTTGCATGGCTACAATAGTGTCCTGCACCATTGTGAAAAAAAAAAAAAAGACAGGCTGTTGGAGTGGCCAAACAGAATAGGAAGCTTGATATGCACAATGTCATAAGCAAAGTGAAAAGTAAAAAAACAGAAGTAAAAACGGATAAACTCATGCTGGTGTGTTGAATAGGTTACTAAAGACGCTTATCAAACTGCAAAATAAAAAATGGAAGGAACATTCTATTTTTTTTGGCTGTCTAAACTTTTTCTGGACAAAGTGTCAAATATATATGTATGTGAATGCAAACACAATGTGCCAAAAGAAGGTTTGGTTTGGTTGATGGCGATTTAATGCCTCAAAGCGACTCAGGCTACGAGGGACGCTGTAGTGAAGGGCTCCAAAAATTTCAACCACCTGGGGTTCTTTGACATGCGTTGACAACGCACAGTACATGGGCCTCTAGAATTTTGTCTCCATAAAAATTCGACCGCCGCGGCCGGGATCGAACTCGCATCTTTTGCATCAGCAGCAGAGTGCCATAACCACTAAGCCACCGCGGCGGCGCACATTTAGAAACAGAACGCTTTTTGAGACAAAGAGAATAGTTAACAGTTAAAACAACTATATGGATGGCAGGAAAAACCACGAGGCTTTACAAGTGGTATATTATGTTGTGCATGTGGCTGCCAAGGTGAAAAATTATGTGTTCTATAAGTTCAGTAAGAAAGTTCATTGTTCATTGGTTCAGTAAGAAAGAGATGGCCTTAAACAGAGGAAAAGACAAAGTCATTACCGAATGAAACAACTTTATTTATAATGTGGCAACACACATTTCCTAGTCATTGTTTTAGGAGCATCTACAGTAATTGGTAATTTTCCAACTGCTGATTTACTCAGTTATTTGTACTGATTTGTTCCAGTTACTTCAGTGTAATCTGCTATGGCTTTGTGTACGATGACATCACTTTGAAGTAATATTCTTGAATGTGCATCTTTTTTTTTCTTTTTCTTTAGTTTTCACCTTTTTGTGTTGTTCTACAAAAGTGTGTGCCCACCTGCCATGATCTTGTTTTTCAAGACAGCAGTATTTTTAAATAAAAATAAAAAAATTATAAAGTAATGAGAAAAGCGACAGACATGAAGCACTGCTTGTCAGTCTTTCAGAATGCCCTTGGTACAATTTTTTATTTTTACTTAAGTATGTTGTAGCCAGACCAAATCAGCAATAACATTAAAATACAATAAAAAAAACCACAACGTCATTAGCTATCGAATGTGGTTACCTGTGTAGATGCGAATCCTCCATGGTCACTCCTCTGCTTGATCAGCCACTGGACGGCAGGCAGGGCTTTAGGTACACCTGCTATCTTGAGCAGTGTCATGCAGGAGAGAATTGCATAGCCGCTTGTCTCTACAGCCACTCCCAAAGACACGTTGTGGCTCCAGTGTAACGTGCCATCTTCAAGAAGAAAATGATAAAGACAACACAAGGGTCAGTGCCACAGAGTTAAATTAATGGTTTATTTATTTATTTTCAATTTTTTGCTACGAATTTGTATGGTGCTCCATGTACAGCTTGAATATTCACTGGGATATCCAAACCAGGTTTGCCCTTATCACAAGGAGTTGCCAGCGATATGTCTGAACAGGTCAAAACGATTCTCCATGATAGAATTAATAGAGAACATCCTTGATGGAAGAAATGAATGCTGCTGTAACACAATAATGTGTTATCTACTACAGTATGTAATTTATTGCATTCATGCCAGTAATAATATGTTACCCAAACATTAAAAAAAAAGTTGTGATCCGTTTTTACTCCAGACCTTTCTAATTTTACTGCAGAATAAAGTTGTGGTCCCTTCTAGTCTCAAGCCACATAATACATACAGTGGACAACAGCAAAACAAGACCCACGAGTCACTCCTTTAAGACAGTTTCCTTTGCACTGTATGTATATTTCAAGGAACAAAATTATGGTGCTGTGTTTGTGAGTCACTGCATTTGAAGCTAGAATAAATTATTTGGTAGGGCTTGGTTTTATGGGGCTTGATGCCTCAAACTGACTAGGCTGCGAGGGAGGTCGTAATGAAGGGCTCCAGATAATTTCAACCACCTGGGGTTCTTTAATGTGCTCTGACATTGCACAGTACATGGGTCTCTAGCATTTCACCTCCCTCAAAGTGCAACCACCGCGACCAGGATCAAAACCACATTTTTCAAGTCAGCAGCCGAGCACCATATCTACTGAGGCATCATTGTGGCTGAATAAATCGTTGCGACGGACAATATGAGAGACCATTCATGGCAAAAAGCCAAGAACTGAAATGAATACAGCAAGAATTCAAACAGGTGCATTTAAAAGACACCAGAATATTTTCGAACCGAGTATACATGGCAGATATTCAAAAAAAGTTTCCATAATCACTGTTCAGCCTAGTTCTAGTTAAGTGCACCTATATCAGTGCTTAACAAGCAACCAGATGCCACAGAACATAAAATCTTCTGGAAGGGTTCCCAACTGCTCAAGCACCATCAATGAAGCCTCATGACCTGGAGCATTTAAAGTGTCAGTACTTCAGTAGTCACTTTGCACACTTTTCAAAACTGCATCCAGTCGTAAACAACATGGCCCGATCCAACACTGACGTCCAGTAAGTACTGGTTTCACCTTCTTGATTGCTGACGTGACTTTATTTCCAATTTCAGCTTCCCAGAAGCTGCAAAGATTTCAGTGACTACTGTGAATGCTGTACCTTGTTAAGAACAATCCTTCACATGTTCTTGGTCTATTTGCATGCTACTGTATAAATGATATACTATTATTACTATTACACTTAATGATCACAAGCATTTGGCTCTTGATCCCAAGGTCACAGGTTTGATCCTAGCTGTGGTGGCTGTATCTTGATGCAGGCGAATTAAAAAAAAAAAAATCTCATGCTGTGTGATGTTAGCTCATGATAAGAACCTCAGGTGGTCTATATTAAACAGAAGCCCTCCACTACGGCACCCCTTGTGCTGCTTTGGGATGTTAGGACGCACAGTTTACAATTTTATTTAATGATCACAGGATGCCACCATCGTGCTGAACAGTTTCCACGGTTCCTATGCATGCTGAAGCATGCCAATGCCATTGATTGGCAGATCAAGGTAAGCAGCTCTACACTCACCATACACAATAATGTAGCTCATGCACCTGTTTTTATTAGTACTTTCTTAGTTTCCAAATGACGACATTTATGTTTGAAATTTATGTTGTTCTTTGTTTTGCTCAGCTGACCTGTAATATACACTCATGGTGTGGAATCCTTTTATTGTTCTTACGAGGTTTCTTTGAATTCTCAGTTTGCAGAAATGTATTTGTTATATTTTAGACCTCCATATTAATTCAGGATTTCATAATAGCAAGTTGACAATTTGCTAAAAAAATGTGATAAGTAATCTTGCACAGATGTGGAACAACAGAGTTACATAGCTGAAATTCCGCACTAAATAAAAGTTTACATTTTCAGCTGGATTATGGAACCGAAACTTGTGCTGTTCCAGCTGAAAACCACTCAATCCTTGCTGAAATGTGCTCTGCTTATGGCTGGAAAACTTGCATCCTTGCCTCATGGAACCTGTTTTTGATTTCGGGGTTCTTTTGCATGAGGTAGCAAGCGCAGCTGCATGGTTTCTTCTCTGTATGTATTTGTTTTCTTCAATAGAATTCTTAGTTGCAAGTTGTGCCTGTCCTGTGTTGTATTCTATCTCGCACTCTACTCAGATGGAGAATTACTACTTGCAGCCAGTTCCAGCTGGAAGTAGAAAGGGTAACGCCATTTACAGCCACTCCAGCTTTGTAAATTGCAGCTGGAAAAGCGCTTTTCTAGCAGGAATTAGCGTTTCCATTGACATGTAGGATAGCAGAACTAAGTTTTTATACAGAGCTCAAGAGTGAAAAAGTTGAAGACATTTTTGAACATTGCACAATTTTGCAGTATCAGTTATAGCTATGAAGCTATTTATGCAGCAACAACCATGAAACCTGTTAGCCTCCTAAGCTTTCTCATTATGTTAATGCTAAGATGAAGAAACAGATCATGTTTAATGCTCTGTACTATTACCTGTTCTGGCTATATGCTGGGAGACCTAATTATGGCCACAGTGACTACCATAACACAAACTGTATTTGTGCTACAACATGGGCTTGATGGGCTCATTTCGTCATTACAGTCACATCACTACAGAAGCCACGATCAGGCAACAAGAGTATCTACTTACTGTGGCACGAGTTTGTATCAGTGGTCAAGACAGAGGATTCTGTGTGGCAAGCGATGCAAAAATGAAGGTACTTCACAATTATATAGCAGTTTTTATCTTTTGCTTAAAGGATTATAGGCACCTCATTTTAGTCGCATGTTTTTTTTGCTCTGTAATGATGCATAAGACATCAGAATACATGGATCATGATTTATGGTATTCACCTACAGCCACTAAATAATTTATAATTGAATTTTTTTGCTCATGCCACTACGGTTTCATCAACCGAACGATGGCTGTGACTTGTAAGGTGCGTTTAGGTGACATGCAACATGAAAAAAACTGCAAAAACCACTGACTGGAGATGAAAAATTTTCACAGATTTTTAATGCTGGAAAAAGAAATGAGAAAAGAAGTTTTTGTTTTTCCCGGAAATTTTCGAAACATTGGGTTGATACTCAAAACAAGAATGTGCACATAGTTTATATCCAGATACAGTAAAAGCTCGTTAATTCAATCCCGTTACTTCGGAAATCTGGATGATTCGAACTGCCGGTGCGCTACCGGCCAATGCTGATGTAAGTCTATAGCATCATATGCTTCCTAATTCGGATGCTACATATCTCACACCGGTTAATTCGAACGGGCTACCTAATGGAGGCAGTGTTCAGGTGTGACCGGCGCAGCACAAGCCATCGTCCAAACAGCCCTACTCAAACCTGAATTCCACGCTGCACAGCTGCTAGCGTGCCCCTGACATGCTCGCAACAGCAGGCGTGACAGCGAATGCCCAGTCTCCAGCTTCAAGAACAGTCAGACGGCATAGTTTTGGCTTCGTTTTTCATAGCTTCACCAGCTTCATGGTTTCAAGCCAGCCCACATCAGCCAGCCGGCCGAACCCACGCTGCGCTGTTCCGGGTGCAGGTTGGCATGTCACTTGTCTTTTTTATTCCTTTTTTTTTACCTCCTCGCTTCGACGCTTCTGAGTGTTTCCATCCGCGCGGTTCTTCTGCTCTTCAAGTGCGCAAAAACTGCTGGAACTGCACACTTGTCACCTGCTGTTCGCAGTTTGTGCAGTGAAGACCCAACTGCCGCTTGTAAGGGGTCTGATGCAATAGCGGTGGAGCTACACTGCTATTGCTCTGTGAAGGATACCAGAGGAGGTCCTTGCCACTGTGGAGCAGTTCCGCCTTGACATTTCCGGCAGTATGCACACAATCAAGCATTGATAGAAATGTGAAAAATAGCCAGTGTTGCACTGTTCTCACCTCAAAAGCAAGCGACCATTGCCCAGTCTGTGACCAAATAAATTTACTGAGATGCAAGTGGTTCTTGTTAGTCTTTTGGGGGGCCATTCGACAATTCAAACTTTTGGATAATTTTTAAATTTTTTCAGGTCCCTTGAAGTTTGAATTAATGAGCTTTAAACCCAAAGTCTGATGCCAAAAAATATTTTTTGTGGATTCTTGTTCATATATATGCACTCTTTCCTTTTGCTTGATGAAGCATTGACACAAAAAAAATGTTCTGGTGTTAAGACCTGAGGCTGGCTTGAAGCTTTTGAGCTTCGAACGCTTGCATTCGAGCTGCTGTCAACTGCACTCGTGAAGAGAGTGACTCTCAGCAGCTGGATGTGACAGGATGATAATAGGTAAGCAGTAGAAAAAGATCGCAAGAGACTACAAAGAACTCTCCTTTGGTATGTGCACACGTTGCAAAACAGGAAAATATTATGATCTAATCACACTTTGTATTTGTATAATCTTCACAATTGGAACTTGGTGGCTATGAACTTTCTTTAGAAATGAGAAAAAGTGTTGTTGTAATGCTGCTAAGACGAAAAAAGAGTAATAAAAGCTCTTTTTTATTTCTTGAGGAAGCAAATTTTTTAGGTATAGATATGTAGTAGCAAGGAAATAAAAGCTTTTAAAAAAACCCAGTTTTAAAATTTCCACCACATGTAGCCGCATTATCACATATAACAGAACTATGCAACATTTGTCGTTTGGCCTTCCTTACACACAGAAAAGTAAGGATAATGTAATGGCTCCATCCTGAATTATTTTAGAACCAAAACATAATACTAAATGATGTGCACTTATTGGCATTAAAAACAATTTTTGGACATAGCCCTCTATCTCAGTTTCAATGTTCACTGGAATGACTGTTCAATGCCACATTTACGGGCCCTCTAGACTAAGAGTTCTCAATCTTCTTAGCCTCGGGGAACCCCAAAGGCTTTCAAGAGGCACAGAGGTACCTCCAATTCCTGGCTTCCACTCCTACCTACCCAACATGCATGAAAAAAGCAGACACACGGAAGCTCAAGAAATGCCCAAATTCAATTAAGTATGACTGGCTGTTACCCGCCGCGGTGGCTCAGTGGTTAAGGCGCTCATCTACCGGATCGGAGTACCCGGGTTCGAACCCGACCGCGGCGGCGGCCATTTCGATGGAGGCAAAATGCAAGAGGCGCCCGTGTGCTGTGCGATGTGTGTGCTGTGCGATGTCAGTGCGCGTTAAAGATTCCCAGGTGGTCGAAATTATTCCAGAGACCTCTACTACGGCACCTCTTTCTCTCTTTCTACTTTCATTCCTACCTTCCTCCCTTCCCTTATGGCGCCGTTCAGGTGTCCATCAAGATATGTGAGACAGTCAAAAACCAATTTTATGACTGGCTGTACTGTTCAACTGTGTGCAGTGAACAATTACAGTGTGATTAGTCGCAAAATAAAGCAGTTAAAGGAAAGCCGGGGGTTTGGGCATGCATTAATTTGGGTGCTTGAGGAACTCCAAGCAGCACTCTAAGAAACACCGAGGTTCCATGGAAACCAGTTTCAATATCCCTGCTCTAGACCATGTCCATCGTTTTTCCTGTTTCCTATCCGTCCAGGGGACAAAAAAGTTAAAAATTCTAAAATTCTCTTTTCTTTTTTTCCGAGCCCTCCAGTCACTACCACTGATATGTTGTTTGTTGTAATTTTAGCTCTGAAACAGGATGGCTTAAGCCTAGTATTGAATTAAAAACCATGTATCATCAAGTACATTGCATTTTATTTTCATGCATCATGTGGCCGAAATGTACCTCACAAGTCACAGCTGTTGTTCGATTGTTTAAACTGCAACAATATCATAAAGTGGTTATAGGGGAGTATTCTTGGGTGATCAGTGTTTGCCATTAATTTGAAAGAAAACATGAGAGCAAAAATTTGGTATCTATGCTCCTCCAATTTTGATGTGCTGAAGTTAATCACCATTCTGCCATTGTAAGCGACTTGCAAGCGTCCATAGGGATTAGCATTCTTGTGCTTGTGATCTGGGTCGATATGATATAACTATTCCTTCCCGAAACTATTCCATTTTTTAATTTCCCACACTTCGCCATTGGCTAAAGCGAAGCCATGCTTCAGGCTTGAGCAGTAATGACGAGCAAACATGAGCGTGGTGTCACATCAATCATTGGAGAAGGACGGGAAATCCAAAAATGCATGGAACTGGTTGTAGAATCATTATATTATACCACCTCTGGATTTGTTAAGAAGAAATAACGCTGTTAAAAGGTTACTGCAGCCTGGTGTACTCACCAATGTCCGATTCAGCCCTGCTCCAAAGCAAGTCAAAGGTTCGCTGTGCATCGCGATGGTTTGAAAGGGCCAAGGCATAAGCCTGAAGCGCCAGTGAGTAGCTGTCCTGCTGCTCGTGAGGAGTTTCTTCTATGAGGCACTGGATGGCTGCATTTTGCACAGATCTGGAGAGAGTCACATTTGCTTCAAGCAGCGCGATTAACACGTAGGATGTTAGTGGTACGAGTGACGACCCCTGTACACCACCCTGTAAAAAAAAAAAAAAGCAAGAACCATACATGAGTTACTTGTTATACAAGATTGTTGTACCCATACAAGTTATGTAATATGCCATGAGGTATTCTGGAGTAAACACAACACAATGCTCTCGATACCCTGGCTTGTCATATGGCAACCGAATATTCCCTTGAATTAGAGGAACACGCCGAAGTCTAGGGAGTTCCATTTTGAAGGAAAGGAGTTGGATGTCACCCAGCTTGCAAGGAGCTTTTCACAGATGACACCAAGGTTCCATTAGGTACTGGAAATTTGGCATTTAGAAACATAGTTTCTCAATATTACCTAAACGAAAATGTGGCGCTGCAATACATACATCATCTAGAGCAGAGAGGCACAGGAATGCTGGGAAGAAGTGGTTTCGTATTTGGTTTGGCTATTGCTGGGCATAAAACATGGATTCAGCCGAAACAATACCGCTCTTCTCGAGGCAAACCTCTAAGAACTGCTGTGAAAATTTCTGTACCAGCCTAACACTGAATGCACAATTCAAATAATTTAATACGCAAGCAGAGAACAGCGTCGTGGCGCAGCTATCAATTCCAAGGCAGAATACATGTTTTCGGCCCAAATGCAGCCAAGCCAAATAAGAAACCTCATCTTCCCGGCATTCCAGCAGTTTTAAGAAATTTGCACAGATGGTGGCACCACTTCTCCATCGTAATTTTCAGAAACTCTACAAAGTTTACATAAGTATAAAACGCTTTGAAACACTAAGAAAAGACTTTCAAGAAGTTTCCACCCATAAAGAGTGAAATAAATGGCGAGTTAAGTGGCGAAGAAAAAAATTTAAAGGTGATCGTTCTGATTGATGCAGCAGATGTCTCCACTAGCAGTGTGATTACTCTTCTGTGACCAAGCAGAGTACGAGAGTCAGGGGTGACCTTCAAGAAATCCATGCAGCTGGCAGTGAGGTCACTGGTATCCTCTCCACCCATTTCCTCCTCTCCACCTTTTCGAGGCTTCGCAAGAGCACCAACAATGCCGGGATTTTGAGAAATCCCGGCACTACAGCTAGTGCAGTAAAAATGTCTTTGGAAGCCCACTTTTTAAACAGCGAAGCTGGCTCGGCTGTACCTGGGGTTCGAACCCGGCCACAGCGGCTGCGTTTAACCTCCATCTAACTAGAAAGGCACTCGTATGCTGTGCAATGTCTGCATAATTTAAGACCCCAGGTGGTCGAACTTATTCAGGAGCCATCCATTTGGGCACCTCTCTTTCTTCTTTCACTCCCACCTTCCTCCCTTCTCTGATGGCACACTTGAGATGTCCAAGATGAAGCCGAATAGTTACTGCGGCATTTCCTTTTTTCAAAACCATTTTTTTTTTTTAACTGACTCAAGTCAACAGCATACGCACCCCATGAACTGCATTCTTTCATGTCAGTGTCCCTGTTCCTGAACATAAACGATGAGTTTAGTGCGAAGAGAGGCAAATGCCCGCATGTGGTAATCCTAAGCCTTGCATAAAATCAATGCACTGTCACAGCCATCGAGAGCTGCCGCAGGCTGGCAGATGCGTGCTCGCGGGTCTAAAAACAAGTGCAGCACGTACCATCATTTTGCCGTGCCACGATGCAGCCGACAACTGTCTGCGAACCTAACTGGCAGCGATCCTCTCATTTTATAGTTAACTATGATAACAGACACGGCGCAGCTTGTGCGGAAGTTGCGGCCCGTGTGCGCTGCTGCAGTTGTTTCGCAGCGATCACTCTAGTCAGTCTCAATTTTTTTCAGTTAGAATCGGGAAACTGCATACCTATATTAATCAGGCCCCAGAGAACAAGAAAAAAGTGCATGACAGAAACAAAGGGCTCAAATTAGCCTAGCCTGCGAAACCGCACCACGTATTCTTCACGTAATATATCTGTGTGCTGTTGGTGACATTAGTGCCATTTTACAATATACTTCAAAAACTGCAGCTCTGCAATTCAGTGACGACCAGAGGAAATAAAACCAAGTGCATGCATGAGCTCCCATACAAATTAAAGCTCTTATGCAAATAATTATGATGGAGAATACACTTTGAAAAGAAAATGCGCCATAGAATGAGCATGGCAAGGCACGACATGCTGAAAAGGCACAAACCTTGAGCTGGGTGTTCAGCACACGGCCTACTGATGGGAAGCAACCAGTGTCATACTGGTGCCCGAGTAGCCACTGAGTGCTTAGGCTCAGCTCAGCATCATCAAAGAAAACATATTGGCGGGCTTGTCCAAAGGTCCGCACCACAAACGCTGCTAGCCACAGGCTAGGTTCAGGA
This sequence comes from Amblyomma mixtum, assembly GCF_055824585.1. Classification (NCBI taxonomy): domain Eukaryota; kingdom Metazoa; phylum Arthropoda; class Arachnida; order Ixodida; family Ixodidae; genus Amblyomma; species Amblyomma mixtum. The sequence continues at coordinate 74,093,688 of NC_143016.1, read as the reverse complement.
TCTGCAGTGCCAAAAGCACTGTAGCCATTGTTCTGGTGCCTGTAGTTGAGCTGCTGTTGGTAATCTAAAGCAAACAGAGAAAGCAGTACCACATCAGAGTGCATTTGTGAAGAAATTCTTTAAGACCAGAACATATACCCTGAAATTGTCCCGTATGACAGGATGTTGTAGTACAGATGCTGCTGCTTTAATTAATCATGAAAGTTTCTCACATGCACTTCAGCATCGCTGAACATAACATTTAGACTACAAAAACATTGTTTCTGGCCAATTATCTTAAATTAGCATATTTTTTAATGCAAAACGCCAGCCTTTGAGAATATATATATGCAAAATGCCGGTGTGTCTTTGCGTGGCCGCCAAGTGAAGCCTATGGAGTCTGCAGTCAGTGGAGAAGCCTATGGTGTCTGCAGTCAAAGCCACTCCCTGACGAGAGGTGAGCGAGAAAATCTGCATCGGTAGAGGAAAAAAGATGGGCACAGAGATGCCCCCACGCGAATGGCCAGTGCAGAGAAAGCATAAACGGAGCCTAAAGTGAGCGCGTGTCATCGACTGATCCGGCGTGGCGCGCCAAGTAAGGCAAAATGTGTAAATGTTAAAGCAGCGCGCTTGTGTAATGTGTAATGTTAAAGCATAAAAAAAAATAACTTATAGCGAGCCAAAAAGCCATGCAAAGTAAAGAAAAATTAATTGCCGCAACTTTCAGGCAATGGGATGTGGCAAAAGGGAAATGCATCAAATAGAAAAGCACCATCCTAAATGTAGTCTTTGTCAAAAGTAACCAGGCTCCATAGTTTGCTTCTCATTCGTATAACAGAGCCCTCACGGCTTCCTTAAAGATCAAAAAGTTCTTTGAAGGTGAGAACAGGGGTTCTCCTTACCATACAGAGATTTTGAGCTTGAGGGCTGGCATAATAGCTTCAATATACGACTGAGAAGAAAAACGTGCAGCCTGGTTACTTTTGACAAAGACTGTACATTCTGCTAACACAGGTCATAGCATCAGACCATCTGAACGTCTGTCAGTCTTCTGTATCATCTTCAATTCTGCAAGCAGCTTGTGACTGTCCTCACAGTTCGTTGCACTTTCTGCCTTTTCCTTCCATTGACATCTATAGCTTTCTCCATGCTTCTATGGCCTACCTGTGATGATGCTTCTCCTGAGCTTGGCCACCAAGGGGTGATTGGATTGCCCCACAGAGAAGAGGTAGTCCAGCACCACTACACGGGTGGCCAACATAGCCAAGTTCTGTTCGCCACACCCAGTTGGCAGCCGAACGAGGGACTCCAGGCCTGATGCTACAACTGGGCTGAGTATGTCACCTGTGCACGTGGGTGAAGGGCAACAATGTGTAAAGTGTGAGCAATAAGCCTGCTTCCGAGATAGAATGAAAATGCACTTATTATGTGCATGGCTCAATGCTTTGTCTGCATTAGAACTGCTGCTTGATTCGGTTTGACATTGTGCTCTGATGGCTAACAGCACTCTACTGGCATTTCAAACACAAGTGAACTTAATTTATTTGCAAGAAATAAATAAAATTTCACCACTCAAGATATAGCATTAGGCACATATTGCTCAACATAAACTTTGGACTCAAGCTGTAGTTATTTGGTGGCAATGTACTTCTTTCTTTTGATGGCAATGTACATTTAGGGTAGCCATGACAGTGTCTCAATTCTGAGAGGGCAATAATGTAGTGCATCCATCTGGTATTTGTTGTGGGACTGAAACCATAACACTGTGGTTGCCTACAGAACAAGTGGAAGGATTCTTTGCCATAATTTTAATAACTAGCTATAACTGAAAGGAACCAACCACTGACAAAAACTATCGTGGAAATGAAAAGTTCGTGGCACATATTGTAAGAATTGAGCGCTGCAATATCGAAGAAACGAGAATTTATACTTTTAACTTAGCACTGAAAGTCACATAAAACAAACTGAAGTGCCATCTTGTGGTGAAACCCTGCCATTATCAGTGTATCCCATCACATGACCTTATGTCGGTAAAATATCACTGATGTGTTTTAAGTGCACAGTGCTTTTTTCCGCTCAGGTGTGTTAGTCACGTTTTATTATAGTTTACATTTCCTCTAGTGCACCTTTTGATGAAAACCAATGCTCCTTTCGCATTGTCAGCCATGAGCTTTTACTGTTTGTTGCTAGATGGTGCTACACTGTTTTGAGTTTCTTGGATGGAGCAGCAACACGATCCTCTAAAACTTTCGTCGACAAGGTGTACATCACTGTGTCGTAACAGCTTTGGGTGTGGCAGATAAATAGGACTCTCCTCTGTACCAGAAATGTATTCATTAGTTTTGATGCATGACTTTTGCTGGCATGCAATTGCCATCGCGCTTGCTGATCATGGTTTCCAGCACCGGGATATATAAAAATAGACTCATGCACTGACTGAAAAATTCTTGGTATAATTCTTCCACAGTGTTTCTAACAAACTCGTGAAACCGAGCACCTTAGACAGCAAGCTGAATTTTAAGCAGCCAAAAAAACTGGGTGCTTAAAATTCAGTGTTCAGCTCCTAGAACAGATTTTAGTATAGACAACACCGTTACTTCTTTGCATGAGGGAAGAGTGAAAAACCTGGCAGTTTCTTTAAGCGCAATAAATTAAGACAAACAGAACCTGTCGGAAAGAAGATTATGACTGGTGCAAGTAACATTTCACTATACATGCAAGAGGCTGTCCACCCAGAATTAAGAAACTCCTCTTTCCACACAAATCAACACACGCAAAGATAATTGCTTTGTAGCTTTTTTTACGAAAAACATTCTGTGCACTCCAAAAGCTATTTGCAAAGCATTTGGAATGTCTTATCTTACCTGAAGCCATAAAAAGTCCCCTAGAAGAGCCAGGAATGGCATTGCTGGGAAGCTTCAGTACAAAGCTGCGAGTTGCTGTGCCATTTTCTGGGGCTGCAAATATTAATTGGTTCACAGTTTTAAAATGTACAATGAAAGCATGATTTGGCTGTTGAACTGTTTGCTACCTTTTACTAACCTCTCACAGATTATCAAAAGTGAAGTAATTAATTGCAATGTCAACAAGCTAGTCAGTTTAACAGAGAGGAATTTAATGTACAGCTTAAAATTTTGAAGACATTATTCGAGATGCATGACACACGGTAGAAAAACAGAACTTACTGTTAATGCATACGTATTCAGAGAATGACTTTGTCCTGGGTATTCCCTCTGGCTGAAAAGAAGATGACATCTTTTGGACACAAAAGCCTAAAAGCACCAAACAATCCTGGCATATGCACCGCCTTATGCGGCAGGTATACTAACAATGAATTTATAACTACTTGCTTTGCGTAGAAGCTGATGCCTATATCCAGACACAAGAAATGATATGAAACAGTAATGCTGTGTGTTGATAATGTCAGGGTTAAAACAAAAAGATAAAGTAATTCATCACATACCTTTTACTTTTTATACAACAGACATCAGAAAAGTACCTACTGATTTCAAAACCAAATGAAAAACAGAGAAAGGTGGTTAACCTGAATAACCTACTGATGAATGAAACTTTCTTGTGATGACACTATTTTTGTTTTCTTTGCAGGCCTTCTTAGAGCTAATGCTGCTAAAGTTAGGCTTTTAGCACAAGGATTGCTTAGAGAGACATAATTTAATTTACTGCCTTACCAAAACACGCAGGCTCTTGAGCACTGCATCTCGAGCTCTTCTTGTCTCGACAACGCTGCCAGGATCACAAATGGGGTCGTCCCGAGGAAGGCTCAGGGCATAAGCCGCGATGTTGATTTGACCCAGACATTCCGGCCTTGCATAAAACCTCAATGAAACCGTGTCATCACTGCACAGGCAGAAGCGTTTTTGCACCCTGCCAGTCACCTTAAAACAGTCGGCATCAGCAGTCACAGCAAACTTGACCTGTAAAAAGGAGGTCATGCCAGTATGTCATGAAAGATGCCAGAAAAGGAAAATATTATAAGCAGTGTATTAATGACTGCAGTGACCAATATGCGTTGCGCTCCATGCACGAATACTACATTATTTCTTCCCCAAGGTCATGTTCAAGAGAGTGAGATGTAAATTTCAGGACCAAGCTATGCTAGCAATGCATGCAATCTAGCTGCCCATCTTTGAGTACTACTGCTGATAAGTACTACTGATCATTACTCCGCGTAATGATTGCACCCCTAAATTTGTGTCATTTTTTTTTTTTAAAGAAAGTGCAATCATTATGCGAGTAAATATGGTAGCCTCTGTGATGTTTAATGACTGTTTTCGCAGTGTGCAAGGTAGGCAGGTCTTGCATTCACGCGAAGTGCTATGTAGAAGAGTGACAGTTTACACGATGAAATAATTGTAACAGATTAGGAAAAATCTAAATTGATGAACAGTTCTTTCCTGCACAGCCTGTCATCTCCATGTTCGTGAAATACTGAAAAAAAGATAGGGCACTTGTCCCGCACAAAAACGAGTGCATGCAGTAAGTTGTATTTTGTTGCAAAAAAAAAAAGGGGACCCAAGAAAAACATAATGATGGAGATTTTTGCTGAATAACCTGTTTTGTACTTAAATTTGAACTAAAAAAATATTGCTAAATTTTTAGCCCACCCTCTACCCCCCAATTCTGGAAAAAATAAATCCCAAAAGTGAGGGGCCTTAAACATATATGCCCACTGTATGATGCATTGTTTAGTTTAGTGAGTGTATGGGGGCCTAACGTCCCAAAGCGACTAAGCTATGAGGGATACCGTAATGAAGGGCTCCGGAAATTTCGATCACCTGGGGTTCTTTAACACGTGCACAGTCATCGCACAGTACACGGGTCAGCAGCCGAGCACCATAACCACTGAGCCACCGCAGTGGCATTGTTTAGTGCTAGTAAGTGCTAGCAAGCATCATTTGAAAGAAGAGAACATATACAAGCAAACTTTTGGTGTCTCCACACCTTTCAGTAAAGGCAGAGAAGCAGAACTCACAGGTATGCATGATTTCAGGTAGCTGAACAGTGAAGCAGTGACAGGAATTATCTCTCCGCGTCTGGTGATGTTGGGTAGCGACAGCTGAATGAAGAAGGGCTGCACAGCATCTATAGACTCCATGGCGACACCCAGGCCACGAGATGTGTGCATGCAGACAGCGCCCGCTCTCCATTTAGTCACGGAATGGGGCAACTTTCGGCTCAGGTTGAGCGGTACATCCCTGCAGAGAGAGAGAGACATTTTAATGATTACACGATTACAGGGTGAAATTAAAAATGCTCATATCGGTGCTGCTCATTCTTTAAAGAGAATTTCAGAATGTGGAGCGACTACCAGCTCAAGACCTGCATGTAGGAATAAAAGGAGAGGACATGAGAGCTTTGATGTTTTGAGTGGCACCGTAGTGGCAACTGTCATCGAACGACAGAACTGCCAGCTCAAGTCTATGCATCAACAGAGTGAGTAGTACTATAAGGATAGCATGTTGCAGTAGGCCTCACATATCTGTAATTTATGATGGGAATACTTTTAACGCGATAATGTTAAAGGCCCCATTCTCCAGAATATCCAGTGTCGGTGTCGTGAGTGGAAAATCACGGGCATGGCTGTGGCAGGTGGTCCCCAGAGAGCAACCTAGGCCACATCACCTTGCGGCATCGTCCCAATCTGCCCATCGGATATTGAGCAAACTTCCTATACTGCCCACAGTGGCAGGTGGCAGTTCAATTAATGATTGGCCGCTCGGGAAGAGCAACCTGGGCCGCACAGGGCCCACTGCTGGCCAAGCACCTGCCATTGCAGGGCAGTGACGCATCGCTTAAACGCTGCACCCCTGCGCCAAGAGTGGTATGAGGACTCCCAGGAATCTATGAATGTAAAGAAGAGAATGACCTTCTGTATATATGGGAATTAACCTATTATGCTATCACATATCAGCATTTATATTGCAGTTTTTCCATGCCTCATGTGACCTAAAGTTCAACAACACATCACAGCCACTGTTCAGCTGGTGAAACCGAAACAGCATGAAAAGAAATTCAATTTTAAATTATTTAGCGGTCTTAGGTGATCCATGTATTCTAATGTCTAATTCTAATGTCTGGAATGTTGAAAGAAGACAACGCGCAATAAAATTAGACATCTATATTCCTTTATGTCTGAAAATTTGAAGATGCTATTTACTGCCACTCGTCTATTAGTGTGCACTGCAGATGTCTTTGCACCCAGTGATTACCACACTTCGCCCTATCACATCACCTTCTTCCTCATGTCCCTTTTACATGGAAGAGTTGGGCCACTCCATAACCGGACCTTCGCACCCTTTCTCTGGCATTGCATAGCACATGTCACCCATTTTGTAAACCCTTCAGCTGCCACTGCACCCTTTCAGGCCTTTGTTAATCCACCAGGTCATCTATCCTTCACAACCTGATGCGCGCCTTTTAATAAAATGCTTCAGTCATTCATTTCAGGAGAGTGACCTCTGCAAAACTTGACTCATGGCCAATAATGCCCTGTCCACAATGAACAATGAAAAGCATTGCTTAAGATGTCTATTTTGGTTTCTAAGTCCCAATTTTAATTTTCTGACCCCAAATGCCCACCTTATTTGGGTCTTCTTGATGCCTAGATTTCCAGGCCATGAGGATGGGTTACTCGAGGGCATGGCAATTGATGCAAATGGAAATTTTCCCACGCATGCATTTGGAACCATCTTCTCGAGGCACAATTACTGTACTGCTCAACTTAATATCTAGAGCAATGCTTTTACTGAAAGCAAAAATAAAAAATGTACTACTCTAATCTGAAATCTATTGTGTTTCATGTCAACTTAGATCACAAACTTGCCCTCGAATGTGATGAAGCTCCCATAGCCAGGTATCAGGGAAGTGACTACGGATGTTTACTGCCGACTTTGGAACTGCAGCTGCTGGGGCCAGCTCAGTAATCTCACCATCGCCTCCATCTGCACAAATAAAACCTCTCTCAGGCAACCGCAATTTTCACCACAGCCACCACAGAGCTTCCCATACGTAAAAAAAAAAAAAAACAACAAAGCACACACAATAGGCACTCATGCTAAAAACTTTTTCACCCACTCCCCACATTGAAACCTTCAATATAACCACTAGCCTCATTATTCAAAAGCCCACTGCAGTTCCGATACTGTAAACTCTAGCTTTACTATTGGATTTAATGGCACCATTGGGGCTAGCGGGTCTTTCGTGTGTTAAAAGACACATTTAACAAAATTAGGTTCATAACCACAGCCCATAACAACTGCCCGTGACAATAAAATAGTACCAATTTTATTAAAATACATGTAAAGAAAATAAGCCAGCTGTCATAAAGAAGGCAAACTGTTTTGTTAGCCATGCTTTGCTTGTGTGCAAAAGATATCTTAAATGAAGCCAGCATACGTTCTGACCGTTAACAAAAACATACTGCCATCTTCAAAGGGTAAAGGCAATTTCAAAGAGTTGTTTTAAAAAGTGACACTTTCTGCTTTTGTTAACTCAAGAAGCATAATAGACTAGCGTTTCTTCAACTTAATGTTTACACACCATTTTGTCAGTTCTTCAAATGCAAAGGAATTAAATGGTTCAAATTCTCTTCGAGCATTCTACGAGAAGCTAGTTTCATTTTTGTCGAGATGAGGTGGAGAACTAGACCAGTTTGTGCAGATTTACAGCCACATACCTTAAGTAATGATGGGACAAATAAAAGTATGGATGGACAAGTGCTGTGTCATCATTTTGTGGCTTGCACTAATATTTTTTCGCTCATGTAGTCTTCATTCGCACAATGCAAGAGTTGTCCACACTTTGATTTACTTCCACTTTAACTTTCCATAAAACGTTAGAATTACCATTAACTGGGCTTTTTGTTCACAAGAACTAAGAGTGTACAAGTCCTCCACACATATGTGTGCACACGAAAAGAGTATGCCGAAAAGCACGAAAAAGCATGCTGGACAAGAGAAAAAAAACAGATGTTCATCCTCACCCCCAATTCCTGCACGAGCTGAAAAATAAATGCAAAACAAATATATCAGTGGTTTTGAAAAAAAGAGTATGTACATAAAAAAAAAAAGAATGGGGGAAATAAATACTCACCACCATGCTCTGGAGTCCAAAGGCCACCATCTGCAAACCACCAGAATTGCTTTCTTAGCATAACTTCCATCAGAATTTGAAACTTACCAGTGAAAAGCAAACACATAGAATGTAAGCTCATCCTCTACACTGAAGTTTCCATTCTGGAGCTCATTCCTATATATACATTGGTATAAAACAATGCCATAAATATTTTGGGCACCCTTGAAGTATGTGTAACGGAATCCTTTAACAATTTCATTAGGTCCCTGAAGTTTTTCATACCGTGCTACTCAGTAACAAACAAACAAACAAACAAACAAACAAACAAACAAACAAACAAACAAACAAACAAACAAATGGTGACTTAAAAGCCTGCAGGAGTGTATGCAGACCTGTTACAACAAACTATAGGTTGCACACCTTACTGTGGCCTTACATAGGGCTTGCTTTATAAGCATTGTTTTGCGAACAAGGCAATAAAACTATACAAGAAATACTGCAGTCATTCCTTTCACTAGTTCATTGATGCACTGCACTACTACAATGCAACAATACACTTTTAAACACTTGCTCTTATAACACAAGTTTCATAAGTACAGTAGTATCACCACAAATTCAAACATTCTTTGTTAGCAAAAATGGGTCCCTCAAAGTATGCAAGGAATGGTGCAGACAATATCCTGAATGTTGTGCCATTTAAACAATGTACAATTATTGAAAACAGTGCTATCTAGTGTATTTTAGACGAGCAAAGAATATGCTTGCCCTGTTTTTTCTCTGCGATTATTTCACTGCAGTCCTTTGAAGAAAAGCTGAAAGAGAACTTTCCACTTTCCATTTCTGAAAGGTCATCCTCCTCACTGCCATTTCATCATTGTCATCACAATAAGTAGCAGCAGCAGCAGTAGCAGCAGCAGTAGCAGCCAGATTATGTCCACTGCTAGACAAAGGATCTTCCTAATGCTCTCCATGTAACCCTGTCTTTTGTGGCTGAGGCCATCTTATATCAGCAAACTTCCTGATCTATCCACCTGATTTTTGGCTGGTCCCAACTATGCTTTCCTTCCCTTGGTATCCAACGGCATCTATTGCAGCATCACTGCAGTGCTAATGCAGCACTTCTTCAATGAATAGAAATAGCTCAGTATTCACAGAGGAATTTACTAGCCAAGGGGCAATTGTTGTCAGCAAGGTGCTTTTGATCCTTCCAGACAATGTCGTTACAAGGCTACCACTCCTCAGGTATTAGTCAAACAGTGTCCTCATATAAAATCCTTGAAAGCAGCTTGTCAACACATGTGTTAAGAGATTCAGAGGATAGATATGTCATGCCAACTGGAGCTACAAGAAGTCCTGTGCTTGCCAGTACCACAGGCACTTCTCATTTCGAGCCAGAAAGTGGCCACAGAAAGTATCCAGCATGATTGCCGATGGTATGCGAAAAAGGGCCCCTAGAAGTCGCTGCCGCACAACATGAATCCAGTCCAGGGTCAGATCTGTCACCACTCAAAAGGTTTTTGAAGAGTCTAACTGATGATACAAGAGAAACATATTGTGCCATCGTACTGCATTACATGGGGTGCTAAAAATCATGGCTTAGCTTTCTTTTTGAAGCATGGTCATGAAAAGTGAGAGGGATACTTAATTTATCTTCAGTATAGTGCCATGATTCAGTTCAGAATGTCACTGAGCAGCAAGTTAAAAGACATGACAAGCAGAGTGATGTCAATGAGATCATTAATGGCTGTGGGCCTAAAGCAAGTGTTCTGCTTGATGCCACTGACCACTGTTATTTCTGTTGTGTAACAGTGTGTTGGATTCAAACTACAATATGCAGCTCTTAAGAATTTTGTAATTTGGAGAATGACTAGCTGGCATAGGAGGTGTTCTAGAAATGACTAGGACTGAATTGGTGACTGGCAGAGACTTGTATTATAGAGATCACTGGCCCTGACAAATGAAAAAAAGTGTGTGCTTAAAATAAGCACGCAGTTTGCTCAGTATTTGTCAGCTGTCCTTGAGATGAAGAAGCCAAGACAGTTCGAAGCATCAAAACCATGACCACTTTCTCTGAGTTTGCTTGGGGTGCACCTTCATTCAGGACTGCCTCTCACGTGATGAAGTGTTCATTTTTTCGTTGTGAATACAACCAGCTCTTACCCTCCCAACAAGGCCGGACATTAATCTTCATATCTGTGATAACTTGGACCAATGACTCCTGGAAAAAATGAAAACAGATAAAACTAGAAAATCTGTAACTGTGCCTTCAAATGGCACACAACTTACAGTGGTGCGTAACGTGCTGCTAAGATAGCTTGCCTATATTGTAAAGGATATCGATTCTTTGTTCATGATTTCATAGAACAGACAGTACTAGCCTTCAAGAGCATTCATAAAAGCTTTTAACAAAACACAAAAAACAATAAAGACAATTATTTTACACCTTGAAAGAGTTTCTTTCCACTCGCACCTTTGTCTGTGTCAGTATGGGAAAGAGCAACCATGCAAATGGTTGGTTGGTTGGTTTATGGGGTTTAATGTCCCAAAGCGACTAAGGCTATGAGAGACGCCGTAGTGGAGGGCTCCGGAAATTTCGACCACCTGGGGTTCTTTAACGTGCACTGACATCGCACAGTACACGGGCCTCGAATTTCTCCTCCAAAGAAATTCAACCACCGCGGCCGGGATCGAACCCGCGTCTTTCGGGACAGCAGCCGAGCACCATAGCCACTGAGCCACCGCGGCGGCTACCATGCAAATGAGCCAATTTGAAGCTGTGAGAATGGGAATGGAGTAATAATTCTTGGTGAATGACAAAACTAACTGGCAGAAGAGAGACTAATTAAGCTAATCTATATGGAGCAGCTGACTGACGAGTTGTGGGTCAGAAAATGGCAAGAATGTAAAATTAGTTACACTGAACATATTTGAACACTGTTATGACGGCAAACAATTTAAGACCCTAGTGTATACAGTTTAGTCACGCTCACTGAATTAGACATTTAGGCCTATGAACGAATGGAACCAAGCAATGAACGTTTTAAGATGAAAACGAATTAAACCAAGCATTGCAAGACATTGGCAGGATGAATAAGAAAAATGAAAATAAATATTCCACTTTCCTAGCTGATGTCAAGCCTCAAAAGATAGTAAAGAGCACTTGCTTGCCAGCTAGTATTCTGTGTCCTGCATGAGTTACACGATTTAAATGATGTCTAATGTCGCTAACAAGCATCTGTTGGTGCTGGTCTACATGAATCAGACCAAGGTTGCAAAGCTATCGAACTGAGATAAAGCCAACCAAATGCAAGTCGCACTTCACAGAGCATGCAAAGAAGTTACCATCATTAGCAACTCAAGTGGGTCTGACACTCTCATATGCTGGCACACAACTATCAGGCGTTCTTATTAAATGCTGGAATCTCTTTCTGTACTCCTACATATTTATTTCAGACAGCGCTAAAAACCACTGGCGAAGTCTAGAGATGACACTCGTGGTGTATTTCAAATGAAAAACCTTATTTAGGGAAACTACAGAGGCTAGAGTGACCGAAAACAAGCAAAAACAAAAATGGAGTAAGAAATAGTGACATGCAAAACCATGCAAATCATTGCACAACCACAAGCAATCCTTTTTTTTCGGCACAGCTTCCTAGTAACGCGATTTGCACCAACACAGCAAATGCAAACGTCACATATTCTTGTAGTAGATGCTTATATAGCAACCACATGCAACTGAAGGTCCCAGACTTACCTCAAAGGCGGCAGCAGAGTCGAGAAATAATGTAGGCCCCGCAGAATGCCCTGAAAAGAAAAAAATAATTTACCCAGATGACATGGACATTGTTCAAATGCTACTAGAACAGGCATAAACTAGCGTTAGTAACAGATACATTGGTATCGCCAACTCAAGAATGCAACAAGAATATAAACCTGCAAACTTACAGTTCTCTTCTCGTAGTACACAGTGACCTTTCAGGACCCTGGGACGATTTGGCTTGGTCTCCAGAGGGCTCAGCAAGCTGCGTAGCTAATTTAAAAGACACAGGCTCACAACCTACCCTATGGCCTGCATAAGCTAAAAGTGGCAGGTTAAGAACAAGCGCATATTAAAGGCAGGACATGGCAACGTGTACAGGCAGCCAGGTTGCACCGTTCAAAAAGCCTGTAACTCACCTATCAATTACTCTCCTGAAAAAATTATTGCAGGGAAGGTTTCTTGTGGTTTAGTGGTTTTGTGGTTTAGTGGTTTTAGACATTGCAAACGATGTAAGCATGATGACAAAAAATGTACCCCTTTGTTTGAGCAGACACGTGTGATATATGTCAGTGCAGATCAGAAAGAGCGGGAAGTAAGTATTGGAAGCCTTTCTCATTCACTAGGAAAGGCAAACGTGCGTGAGCAAACCAAATGTTTATCTGTGCACTAAAGATTTAAGGTTCTTGTATCGGGAAGTGCCATCACGCATGCGATTCAATTGTTGATTTTTTATGCTCCTGATTGTCGCCTATAAATTCGTTGGTTTAGTGGTCCTATGATGAATAGTCACACAAGCATCAAGGTATATACAGAGATACTGTCAATACCCATTGCTGTGCTGTGCAAAAGCTGTGAGCAAATAAGAGACCGAAAACGGCAATTTCTTTGATAACGTTTTTTGGAAATTTCCTTCGAATAAGTTGTTTCAAAATGGCTTTTGCCAAAAACTACACAGCGCTGTTTTTATCACACAGTTTTTATAATGAAAGCACTCATAACCCACTAATTAACTAGAGACACAAACCCTTCAGAACCCAGGCTGAACAGCCACATTAAAAGGCTGTTGCCTGTAAAGTACAGAGGCATTTAGCATGGGTTAATATGACCAGCTGCTTGCTAAACATGTGTGGTACCTTGTCTGCAGTAAGCTCAGCATCTGGGACGCTCTGCACCAGGCCCTGGTCCAGGGCCCACGTACCACACATAGAACCCGCAGCAGCAGAGAGGCTCAGTGACACCGGTGTTCCAGGCTGTGCGGTCTTTGAGGCAAAAGTCAGAGCCACCTACATGAAAATGAATATTCGCATTTAGTAATATGTACACAGCAGCTTTTTGCAAAAAAAAAAATAAAAAAACGAATTATCCAAACACCTTGACCACTACAACCTTAGAGTGATGACAAGGGCATAAAAAGCAACAAAAATTGGTGCCCAAATATGAAAAAAAAGAAAAAACGTTGGAAAGAAAACTTCCAGTGGAAAATAAAGAAAAACAAGGCATTAAGCTTAAGGCATTAAGCTTACATTCTCAAATACTATGGACCCCTTTTATCGTAAAATGGTCAGAACAAAGCAAAAGTGTTTACTATACTGGGAGTTTTACATTAGGCAGAGTTACTTAAGAACACCATATCATTAGACAAAGGTCCTTCAAGACTTCGGAAGAAAGACTTCCAAACTTTTTGGCTTTCCACAAATTTCCAGCATGGAAAACCGCTCAGAAATAGCAATGTCTGCTAAAGTGGTTTGAATCAGTCGTACCAGCTGCCTCCTCACACATCGAGAACAAAACTGCAAGCTTGGCTGGGATTCAAACCCAGCACCTCCTGCATACAACATGAATGCTCCAGCACTAGGACATTTTTAGGCAGCTCATAAGCTAACAAACACATGAAAAGGGTGCATTTCTGGTATAAACAGCACTGCTAAGACCACTGATATTTGTTCTGGAGGGAGTTTTCGAGAGTAAGTACTTGTGAGAACAGAATTTCAGCAACAGAATGCAGTTATCGCAATGAAGGGTTTCTTCCACTATTAGTGAGTTTCACTCCATGTGGAGTTACAAAAAGATTTAGTTGCATTAAAAAAGTACTACTTTACCCAGTCTTCTGTACAGGTTGCATGTGTCAAAAAAGCTTGTGGGTGCATGAGCAAGCTGTCGACACCACATAACTCATCTAGCATTATTTTTCCTTGCTGAAGATAATCCTGAAAGCTGAAATAATCTAGGGTCCATTCAAATATATTGTCACGTAGTTGTGACTGCAGTCCAGCGAACAGGAAAACAATGAGAAACGCTCCTAAACGAAACTCTTTATTTGGCTGACTTGCACCTGCAAAGAACTTAATCACTCGGCGGCGGCGTAGCAACAAGCGTGCTTGGCGGTCGTCGAACAGAATGCCCGCTGCTCTCGGCCGTGCTCTTTTTAAAGCTGATAGCGAACTTTCGAGATAAAGCTTAGAAAGTTACCAGAACACTCTGGAACAACATAGAATCGGCTCCGCCTGGATGCGATCAATCGAGATAAATCTAGGCGCATCTTGCATCACAAACAAAGCAATAAAGTGGCGTGCCGGCAGCTGTGAAGAATGAAAAAACTAACACCACAAATAATCGCCGCAATATAACCTAGTATTTCTGACTATGAGTAGAGAGCAGCCAGACATCCAAATAGTCTTGCAGACATTGCCTTTCAAAACAGTGCCATAATTTTGCATTACGATTCTGCTGAACGCATCAGAATCACATCAGAAATATGGCAAACCATTTCTATATCTGCGAGCATCTGCATTTCAAACCTCATTTGAGCCACATGGCTCAAAGTCCAGGGGAATCGAGTCGGCGATTATTTCTCCATTGGGATGTGCATAGTAGAGCAGCAGGTGTGCAGTGGTTGACAGGCCCCAGCTACGGCTCACTGTTAGGTTGAACTCAGACACAGAGTATCCAGAGACTCTCATGCTGCTTGATGAAGAGTCGAGGGGAATCCGGTCGGTCACGTCGTCCCAAGAACGCCTTGGTGACAAAGTCCCTTTGTCCACAATGTGATGTCCAGACAGAACCTTGCAAAGCCCAAATCAAGAAAGAGAACAGTGAAAAAAAAGAATTAAGTGACGGTGTACTTGCTAACACACACTCATTCACTTATCATAAATTTCATTTAATGTGTAAAGTCTAAAAAAAAGCCCCGAAAAGTTTTGTGTACACAAAACAATATATATTGCTGATATCAAATGGAATACTACAAGCCCATATTAAAAATAACAATTTGATCAAGCAGCACGAAATTTTGTATGTTGATATTGGATCACTGCATCAAGTGACTACATGA
Source organism: Amblyomma mixtum (assembly GCF_055824585.1). Classification (NCBI taxonomy): domain Eukaryota; kingdom Metazoa; phylum Arthropoda; class Arachnida; order Ixodida; family Ixodidae; genus Amblyomma; species Amblyomma mixtum. The sequence goes on along the minus strand of NC_143016.1, from coordinate 74,078,524 downwards.
TGTGACATGTGACTGGTATGCATTCAAAGTTCGTATCGCACGCACATGTGCACCACATCCTGTTGGCTGCAGGGTGGCAAAAGATGATCTATCAATGTCAAAAGCACCACTCACCTGATAATGAAAGGCGACTCCCTGAGGATGGTTTCTCAGCTTCGTGTGGTAGAATGAAATGGGAGTATTTTTTCCACAAAGCAGTTTGTTTGAAGGAACAGATATGTGCACATAGCGTCCCGACATAGAGGTCCACGCTCGAAGATGAATTCTGGAGACAGGATCGTTCCATACGCCCCCATCAGCTGTGGCCTAAATGCAACAACAAAAAAATAATCTGAACATGACCAAAAGTTCTGGAGTTTACATTGGAACATAATGCAATTAATGCTATATTTTTTCACTGTACTCAAGAAAGCAAGTACAGATAATAGTAAAGCAGCACACTGAGAACCACAGGCATAGAAAAGAATGAAAAGCAGATAAGACTGATGCTGGTATCTGTCTAAATGTTTCTTAGTTTATCATGCCATCTCTCCTGGGCCCCATATATCATGCTAGAAACATGCAGACCAGGCTGCAACTAACTTTTAGCATATAGTAACTATAAGGTCCTAATTACACTTTTCAATGCATGTTCAAAATATAAAAAAAATTAACAGCTCTTTTCTTTATATATCCCTGCTTTTTATTTTTTGTGAAGCACACTGCAGGAGACAGTTATGCTTGAAAGGACAGAAAATAATTTTTTCTGTTTCATTTTTATGTTTGGTAATCACACCTTAACAGGAATGAGTGCAGAAATTTCCAGGGTCATTTCTGTTTTGTTGTCCTTTAGGATCTCTTTTAAATGCTATTATACTTAACACAGTCACCCAGTGATAGTATCACAAGAAAATCTGTCAGTGAAGCATAGTCTTGTTGCTTTTCTTGTTCTTTAGGCACCTATCAAAAATGAATAACATTCAGGAGGTGGGTACCTCACTGTAGCATGAAATCGACTTGCGCACAATTCAGTACTGTTGTCGTCAGTTGTCTCCATGTGCTAGAATGTACAACCTGAACATGACATACAGCCTCACTGATACACCAAGGTTAAGTTAAGAACATGCTGTCAATAGCCTGCCCTTATATTATCATCAGTGCATCATATACGGTCACATATAATGTGGTGATACCCACTGTAAGCGAAAGACTGTTCAAGGTGCCACGCAATCCAGGAACAGAGAAGCGGACACGTCCGTAAGTGTCAGTCTCATAGTCTTTGCATCCCGTAGCAACATCGTCAGTGGACGACATACGCTGGCACTGTGGTTTCCTACGTGCGCTGCACCGGACCGTTGGAAGCGAGGACGCTGAAAAGCAGATGCGGACTCGCTTTTCAGAGGCTGCTGTGCCATCCGGGTTTTTTGCCTGAACCTGCAATAGTAAGAAGCAGTAGCTGAAAAAGTAAGCTATTACGCTGTATTGCAACAGAAAGGCTTCTGAATTTACAAATGTGGCAAGCAAAATAAGGATACACAATGGTAATTAAGAAGTATGTGATGGCAAAGATGAAAACAGACAATGCAGCTGTCAATTTTCAGCCTTTGGATACAAAAAAATTGCACCGCTTTGAACATATTGCTTATTTTATGTTATAACTGTAAGAATGGACAAATGAGTTCACGGCAAAGTTGCAACATGTGCAAGTGCAGTTTCTTGCAGACTTCAAGCATCACTCAACAAAGAATTTTAGACTATAAAACACATGACATTATGACATTTTGCCTTCTCCTCAGTCCCTTTTCTTTCCGCCGACTGCAGCTCGGGTGCTCACGGGGTCATGGCATGGTCTACCAACAAATTGTGCTGTTACATTGCAACTACTAGCCATGATGTTATTATGCGTACTTAAAAAAGAAGTAGGGGTATCCGCATGCATCTGAGCTAGAAATTGTAATTTAAAAATTATTGGCTCTAAGCCCCTACCCCCAGCAGCGACGGCCATATTGAAGCAGCCTGAGTGAAGTCATAAACCGACAGTGCCGTTGTCTGCTGCAAAACTGTCGCACGCACAGTCAGTGCACAGCAGAGTGTGCACCTAACTGAGTGCAGCTGTGGCACACTGCGGAGAAGTCGCCAAGACCGGGCAGAAGCTAGACAGAAAAGGGAAGGACCCAGGCCTCTGTTGCCTTTCTCCCTCTCCAACTTCCCCCCTCCAACTTCCCCCCTTCATCCCACCACACCCCAAACCTCAACAATGAACAGCTCACTCCCCTATGCTCACTATGTGCAGTTCAGTCATTCTGTCACAAGCAAGCACGTGACTGTCAGTTTAAGTCATCATGAACCGCGAGCACGCCAGTGTTGCCTGATTGCCACACGGTTCTGTGGAACTTCCAAAAATTCAATTAGAAATTACACGCTGCACCAAATGAGCTCGCATTTTGTACAGTTGTTTCAAGATGTATAGTGAACAACAAGCAATAAACAGCTTGAATCTGAAAAATGGTGCCATGACCCCTATAAGGCAGTAGACAGCAGCTGCCGGGACCAGCACCCATTGTTTCCTTCCATTTTTATTTTTAGTGTCAGTAAACCATTAGTACTTCTACAACTGAAGAGACCTTATCCCAATGATTGACAAATCTTAAATCTATGTTGTGTATGCGCACTGTCATGTGAAACAACCATGCAGCATGCCTACATAGTTTAAAAGGTCCTCTATACTGCTCTTGGAAATTGTTGCTGAAATTATGCCGCTGTAGATACCAAAGTAAAGCACTGATATCCTAAAGCAAGCAAAGGACTTCGTGAAATGTTACGTAAAAAAAAAAAAGCAGTGTTGTAGTATACTTGCTGGTGCCATCTAACTCAGCAGTGACTGGCTCCTTCTATAACTATAGAAGAACAGTCAACATCAGTGACATCATAAATAAGTTGCACTGTTCTGTGTTTCACGGTGTTCCACATTAATGCGTATGCACATCATTTTTTTTCTATAACACAGACCAATAATATACCTTACTCGGATGGTTTATAGGCACACATATTTGTATTGAAAGCTTGTTCAACTCCAAGGCTAACTTTTGCTCCAAGTTTCATTGCAAAATTCAGAAAATGTAACACTCACTACAAAGTTTCATTCAATGTGGGGAAATTGTGGGTACACGCAGAGCCCGATTAAAACACAAGTTTCAAGAAACCTTGTGAAGCAACCAATCTCACCTGTCCCCTGTAGACTAGGCCTGGCTTGAAACTGGGTACCGAGCGTTTCGTGACAAATTCCAGTGTGAATGGTGACCAGACGAACTCTTTTGTAGCGTTGATGCGTACTGTTTCTCCTACAAAAAAAAAAAAAGAATGACGAGTTATCAGGGAGGTCTTTGGACGTCACGCACAAACGACCCAGAACAGAACGTTGCTTTCGTAAGTAATGACATTTTTCGAAGCGCTAGAACAACATGGACGCAGAGAGAACAGACAGGGACGAGCGTTCGTCCCTGTCTGTTCTCTCTGCGTCCAAGCGCTCGTCCCTGTCTGTTCTCTCTGCGTCCATGTTGTTTTAGCACTTTGAAAAATGTCAAAACTGCACCAACTAGAGCGATCCGCTACCTTTCGCAAGTAAAAATTGACGCATTTGCATTTCTGGAGCTCAAGCCCTAGCGAAGCTTACACGTCAAAGGTCCTAAATTCTCTCTCATTCATGTACGGCATGCACACAAGCTTAGCATTTGTAGTTAAATTTAAAAGCGTACCATAAATCTGAGCAGCAGAGCAACATTTATATTTTTAATTCACACACTTAAATGCCCACCTGTTTACTGATATGCCAGCCAGTGTAACTATCAATGAATATCCACAATGATAATCGATACTTCCTTCACTCATTATCTCTTCCAGCATCACAAATAACTGACAATGTGACTACATAGTGACTATGAAAGTTTCCGGGCACAGGGAAGAAGGGACTTATAAACACTTGTGCAAATATTCAAAAGAGGAAATTTATTCCTGCATGGATGTTACATATTTGTGATCAGCAGGCTTTTCACGGTGTGCGTCCTTATTAGACATTATAAGCAAGCAGTTGCTGATAAAATCAAGCTGTGCTTATATGATAATATGCACTCACCAGTAGCGCTATCTGTAACTTCGGCTGTAAGAAGGAGGGGACGACGATTGATATCTCTATTGGCAAAGAGCAGACGACTCCCATTGACCTCAAACTCATGGCAACCTCTGATCTACACTTAACAGGAAAGAGAGCATATAAAATGTAATAGCAAAAGTTTCAAGACATTGCGCTTGTGTCCTTAAGCTGAAAAGATCATACCAACTGGTGGTAACTTTACACCAAGTGAATATTTAATATTAGCTAACTAATAACCTCTGCATCAGGACTAGGTTTTTTGACAAATTTTCAAGCAGCTACACTGCAACAGCAGGTCATGCTACATTTATAAAACTGCATTAGCATCTACTGTTTGCATTGTGTTTAATTTGATCTGCCAGTCCCATCAAAGTGATTTAAAGAATTTCGTAAAAATGGGCCATAGACTCAGGAAAAAAATCAATATAAGGTTGAAAAAAGTGCCTGGAAGGAAAGTAGTTACTAGATTACTTTCATGTAAAGTTCCCTCAGCCTTGACTTCAAATATAGGACACAAATTACTCGTGTTCATAAAAAAACCCATATTACAAGCCTTTATGGTTATGTATACTCGAATTTCATGTCATGCTTTACATTCTACACATCCACTCCTGTCAAACATATCCTAGCATAGCACAGTAATAATGAATGATAAATGCCTTGTAAGCATTAAATGCATGACAAGGAAGCACCTACCGGTGTGTCGATATCAATGCTTGGAAGAACTTTTGTCAGCTCAGAAGTCCAGGGGAAGCGTTTATAAGTGAGCTGTGCCCTGAGCTCACCTCGTACAGGTTTATCGTACAGGTAGCTGAAGAAAACAATGCAAATATCATCATCAAAAGTGAACTCTGATGCAAGCGAAAACAGCAATACAAAAAGAGCAGAGAAACGTACCTTGCACATATTTTCCATGTGGTACTAGATTCCTCAGGAGAAATGTACGGTGGTGCGGTAAGATGAACAGCAAATCGGGGCAATACTGTGGTAATGCAAGAGGTAAAACAATTTCTGACAGTTCTCATTACGCAAAATGAAGTGTGCAGTAGCCTTACGCTATTTATAGTTATGATTAAATTTACAGTTTTGTGGCTTACCATATAGCAACAATGCCAAATAACAACAAAAAACAACATAAAATACGGTTGGAATATAAATTAAAAATCCATACACGCCTTTATGGTGGTGTCATGCAGCTTGTATTTCCAATACACTGAAAGTTCATGCCAACCACAGGCCATGCATACGAGGAAGAAAGAGGACACACCGTAGTCGTCCACTTGAAATGCCTGGCAAGTCAGACGGTCCAATATCTGTCCGCAGATTGTCCATTGGCCCAACTGGGGCTCACGAGAGAGCTCCAGTTCCAGCTGGACAATACCTGAGGACATTAGCACACATGCATGTGCTCTTTCACCAACCAGCAACAACAGAAAGTTGGCTCCTTTACGGAAGCTAGCCAGTTGAAAACTTCATGCCAAAGATTGTTACATTTAAGGGGGGACGAGGGTCTTAAAACTGACCTTTTTATTTGTGGCTAGAATCTGATGAAATTTTGCACACAGATGTGTTTTTCTCTTCTGATTTCAAAAATGTAGTCATAATTGAGCTGGTGGTCTTAGATCGAAAGTTATCTTAAATTCTAGAGTGCAATTAGGTAATTTCTTATGCAGCTTTAATTAACTTTCTCATTGCATTTTGTTGCTTTTAATTACATGAATTGATAGCCAGAAAATTCCCATACCCGATGACATTCTTACTTTTTTGTTTAGGCCACATATAAATAGCAATTTACCATTAGCTTAACGAATTGCAGTGTAAAATACTGCAACCTTTTACTCTCAACATAGTACATCAGGATGAAATGCCTTTAGAGAAAAACGAAGAATGTCATCGGGTATGGGAACTCTCTGGCTATCAATTCATGTAAATAAAAGCAACAAAATGCAATGAGAAAGTTCATTAAAGCTGCGTAAGAAATTACCTAATTACATTCTAGACTTTGTAAGAAATAAGACCACCAGCTCAATTATGACTACATATTTGGAATCAGAAGAGAAAAACACATCTGTGTGCAAAATTTCATGAGATTCTAGCCATAAATAAAAAAGTTAGTTTTAAGACCCTCGTCCCCCCTTAATGTGAGGAGAACACATGTTTCAGCACACCATTTTCATGGCCAATTTCAGGCACATGGGACATCGTGGCAGCTTCACCTGGTGTAGACATGGTTGAAGCAAGAACGTTATACAGATTATCTTTGCTCCATATTTGCCAACACATAAAACTACAATGTTTCCAGCAACACACACCAAAAAATGTGCGAATATGAAATTGTCACTGCAAATGCATTCACAGTATTATGGAATAATCTGGTGCAGCAAAAGTTGCATAAAACAAGCAAATTACTCAGAGGTCGATTAAAAGTCACACTGTGAATGCTCGTACACATACCTGTGGAGAAAGATACATTCTTCCATTGGGTGATTTTGAAGTGCATTGGGTTTTCAATCCAGACCTCTCCTACCTAGTGACATGAAAATGAGCGCAAAAAAAAGGCAACTTATCATACTCTTCACATCCCGTACCAAATTTTCTGGAATTTATGGTAACTGTGAACTGCTTACGTGTTCTGCAAATGGAAGCCTTCTGAAGTCAACTGCAAGGATGCGAAATTGAACTGCAAACAAGAGGCTCAGTTTGTGAGAATGCTTGGATTTTGGTTACACTCTGGCAAAAACTTCAAGCTTTGTTGTTAACAACTCACCCAACTGGCCTGGCCTGTAGACAGGCTTATCCGTCTGGATGATAAGTACGAGTCTTTTATCACTTTCCTTGGTGAGAGCAGGCACTGTCTTCTCAAAAGTGTAACTACCAAATTTCCCTGAAATCTCAAGCGTGGCATTCAAAGGCAGGCTGTCAGGAACAGACAGCACCATTACATCTGGTAAACCTGCAAGAAAATGCATTACTGTGGTTTTTGAACCCTGGTCGCCAGATACACATCTCTGATATGTATTGCATAACACATAGTGTTGGGCACGTTGTTTTCAATATTTTCTTACAAAAAGGTGCCAGAATTAAACAGCAAAAAATAAAGAATGAATGTGAGAACATGCCTTTGTGTGCATCCTATGTGTTGTTTCTTTTCTCTCATTTTAATGCCTTATCGTGAAAAATTTAATAATCTCATATGTAGGTACAATGTAAATGCAGCACTATAGTTTTATTCAATTTCGTTAAACTCATTAGCATACCACACAGTGTAATCAAAAGTTTAATATGCACTTCCAGATGATAAGTTCACTTGGAAGAGTATATTTATGAGGAAACAAAATATATGTACCCATGCCCTCTTCCAATTGAATGTCGCAAATTTGTTACACACAAAGTGCAAGCTTCAGTTGACAAATGTCAAAGGTACAATTGCCCTAGTTGCACATGATTCTCAGAAAGCTGGCAAGCAAGAAAAAAGTGCAGTGTCACTTGTGCCTTTATGAAAGAAGCATTAGCAGCAGACTTGCAAGTGCAATCCTGAATAATACATAGCCGCCAAATGATATACAAGAAACAAATTTACATGAACAACAACCAAACCACTTCATCTATTACCAATAGAAATAGTAACTGCCACTGCTTGAAAAGAGACAAAAAAATTATGTTAAGATAAACATCTGTATTAGGTACCTGATGTTGCACTCTTTTGTAGCATAGCTACAAACTTATTTCTATTGCAATAATCTAGAACATTTTCTCACCTCTTGTTTAACATACTAACTCGTAAACTCAGGTGAAATATGAATGATTTCAGACGATACTTTAAACGCTAGAGTAGGTGAAAGCAGCTCTACCAAATGACATTCAAGTACAGATGCAAGCACTGAAGGCCTTAGTAGAAGAACAGCAACTGACATGCTCTTACTTCATACTACCGTACTTTCCGGTGTATAAGACGCGGCTTTTTTTCAATAATCTTGCTGATGCGTCCTATACAAGGGAGCGTCTTATACGTGAATTTTTCGTGTTCTTTTTTTTTTGGGGGGGGGGGGGGGAGTTCAGAATTTACACAGGTTCATGTTCAAGCTTTTTTCACCGAAAAAATATCCCTACCAATGACGTGGTTGTAACACTGTTAATACTTCAATAAGGGGACCACCGTGTGCAACGTTTTTCAGGTGAACTTTATTATGAAACGGTGGGGATGAAGCCTTCCGGGATCACAAACACGCGACCGTTTCGGAGGCCCCAAGCAAAAGTAAGGTGAAATGCCGAAAAGATGGCGACAATCGCGCTTCTCGCCATTGTCAGGACGAGACAAGCCGGCGTTCTTTTCTAGCCACCCTTTGCAACTTTGTGTTGCTCTGTGTACGTAGTAGATACGTAGTGCGAAGAGAATGTGTCAGCCACGTTGCCTCCAGAAATGGGCGAACTTTTTGAGCGCATTCGATGATGAAGACTTTGAAGGTTTTAAGTAGAAATAAAATGTTGTTATGGACATATGGGAGAGTTCTTTCGTTTTTTCTTTCTTTTCTCTAAAATGTGGCCGGGTATGACGAGAGTGTTGCCTTTTTCGATCACTTAGCGTTGCTTAAGAATTTCTCACAGGTACAGTGAATTTCGCGATGGTCGCGCAAGAGTGTTTAATTAAGCCTCACTAGCCTAACTGGGTAAATTGGGGTGCGTCTTATACATGTGTGCGTCTTATATACCAACTTTTTCAATGACAGCCTGCATATATGGCGGGTGCGTCTTATACACCGGAAAATACGGTAAATCCTTTTTTCATAAATAATTTTGCGAAAGATGCTGCTGAAGCAACAAAAGCAGCATGATGATTACTGTCGTGTTGGTCATGAAAATTATGAGTGAGTTTCCCCTCCTCCTTATCTATGCTTCTGATGCCAGTTTCAAGAAATATGTATAAAATATCAAAGTGTTTGATTACTTACCGCCAGCAGTTTTTATAGAAACATCAGACAAGACAACATTAGGTGCTGCTTTGAGGCTCACAGTGGCATGGCCATCCCTAGGTGGGTTAACGACATGCAGTACCAATGTCTCATTTGTTCCGGGCATGAGAGACCAAGGTGTCGTCAAAAGGAATGACCTATGGAGAAAGAAAACTTTCACTGAGCTAACAAATTATGCTGACTTATTTGCTGGTCATTAACAACATCATGGGGTCTGAACGCTGTGAAAAGTTCGACGTAAGCAAGTATTGCCTGCTTTCCTCTTCTTTTTATTGAAAAATCTGGGCTTGAAGTTGGTCATGAGTTTATCTGAGATATAGTATGATAAAAATATTACTAATAGTAAATAATAGTAATAACAATAACAATGCAACAACACGCTGCAAGAAGCTTTGCAAGAGATTAATGATTAACAATACGTTTCTGTGCAGTCAGACATTTTGCATAAGCAAAATGCCTGTTTTTTTCATGGTTTTGAGGGGAGAACTCATTATTTTGGCTATTGCTTTTGCTAAGAATTTGCACACTAAATTATGAAAAAATTACTTTATACCTGCAAGTCGCATGAAGCAAAAAAATGCTCAGAGTCATATTGCGTGTGAAGTGCAATCTGAGGCACAGCGATTCCTGCACAACTCAGGTTCTATGATATAAGAAAAATTAGCACCATTGTTCAGTTTTAAGATTTAGATGCATATAAATGCCCTGAATGTGCATATCCCGAAAGACTTTCAGTTCTTTTAAAGAGCATTTGCAAACCGGTTCCTCACCCCGAGTACTTTGTCATTAAAGTTAAGTTTACCTGGATGGTGGTGTAAATAAGATACCTCGGGTGATAGGTCATTGATGTTACAACTAAAATACACTTCTTTTTTTTTCACTTCAGGCCCCTCATTAAGAGAAACATTTCAGCTCCACCCCTTCTTTACCAAGTGCATAGAAAGACTTGTCCCCAAGCCACTGGACAGAGCCAATCAAATGCAAATGTCCTTGCAGAGCTCGGTTGCTTCCAGCAAGCCAAAATGTACTTATAACACTTAACGTTTGTGTTTCTACAGCTTCAGACAGCGTCCTGGCATGCCCATTTCTTAACAGCAGTTAAAAAGGGAGAGAACTTTATTGCAATATTAAATACCCTCCTCCAAAGCATACATGAAGGCATACAGATCATCTCTGCACTCAAAAAAACGCAGCCCTGCCTGTGCACAGTGGCTCATGTAGTGCCAACAAACCACCACAGCATGGATAAGCTCGATCAAAAACACAAAAGGATTTTGACACTGCTGGTAGGGTGGGGCAAACCTCCTCTGAAGGCACTGGGGATTTTGTTAAGATCCCCAGATCTGAAGATTTGGGGTTTTTCAAAAGGAGGGATATGATTTGAGGTTCCCCCTGATGGCAGCACCAGATAGGGTGTGCTTTAGAGGGGTACTTCTGGCACTGGGAAACTGTGTGGGTATTCCAGGGAGGTTTCCAGAGGATGTAGAAGTGGTAGTGCAGTTGTACTTGTAGCACTGGTTTGAGTGCTGAGGCATTTATGTTGTGAGGGCTCTGAAGAGCCAAGTAGGTGGCAGAACGTGTTTTGCACTGAAGATACTGTGTGACCATTTTTCACATGCAACATGCATGCGTACAGCTGTGACTTCAATGAATGAATTTGACCAGACTGCTTTTTGTTGACTGCAACTACAACTACTACAACTGCAAATTTTAAAAATTCATTTAATTTTAGGTAGTTGTAGCAGCATTAGACTTTTCCTTCATCCAGCCAGAGGTGCAGCAACTCTTATGGGCAATACAATCCTTCAACACTGCTAGTCGTAAAGCAAGATGGATAAGCGATGCTTCTCACATCACAGCAGAATAGCTCACTTAGCTCTTTTCTATGACTGATAAATCAGCCAGGCTTGTCACAGTAGTTCCATCCTGAAATAAGTTACTATCTGTGCACTTAGCGCACCATGTAGAAACGACAGTCCTCATATCAGAAGCAACAGTTTTCAAGAACAGTTTACCTCACTGTTTACAAGCACACAGTGCACAAGCTGTCAACCATTACATGATGCCCTAACTTAATGGCAAAGTCAAATAGATATATCCCCGCACAAGTGTTCATCGGGGGTGGTATTCTGCGGGTGTCACTTTCTAGACATGTCTACCGAGGCCTACACCGCTTGGCTCGAGCCCATGTCTCCTGAGAGTTGAGTCAATAGGTGTGGACTGAAGTAAACATGTAAAAAAAAGGCGACACCCACAGAATACCACCCCTAGTGCCAATTTGTCTTAGATAGTCAGGTATGACATTATTTTATGTTGATGCAAGTGTAGTGAAGCACTCAAATCTCTCGTTATATTCGAGGTGGAATGCGCAATAAAGGTATTTCTTTGTGGCAGCATCCTCCACCTCGCTTTCATTATCAAGCAATCTGAAATACAGCTTACAATCTTTCACTCATCTGCCTGTGGTTGCACACACCAGTATGGCTCAGGTACCATCGCAATCAAAAGTTTACGCCACACTGAGTGTGCAGGAGAAAATTTATTTTGGTCCAGTCACTTCATTCAGTTGCCTGAAATGTGTCAAGGTATGAGGGGATGTGCATGTTCTATCCACTGGTAACAATCAGGGATGCAGGAAAGAAAACTGTGTCTTCTTTCCTGTGCCCCTGCTTGTTTGCACAGTTACAGTTTGCATTTCAGTTCTAGTCACCAACTAGCTCGCCTATCTGCGTTAACTAGAACAAACTTTTTTCTGAGAACACATATCATATAAACTTTTGATTGCGGTAGAACAAAGCTTGAACCCCATGTACAAAACTTGAATATTACAATGCAGAAAGTGGCATATGCTTAAGCAATTCAAGGGACATTAAGGGCAACTCCATTCAATTTCTGTTCTCAGTAAAAATCGATTCCATGCTTCTTTCCGAGAAGACTGATGCTTTTCCGGCAGCGAAAGATCTTCTTGCTGCTGAGAAAAATGAATTTAAACATGGAACATTTTTTTCCCGCCACTTGATTACAACTTGTAATATCAAGACCTAAAAGAGCTCCATGACAACTATTTTGAAGTGAACGATGGTGCAACCCGGACTCCAGGATCCATGCTCCAAAAACTGTCCTGATGCACAGCGGCTTACTAGCAAAATTGGCCATTAATGGCAACATCTATATTTCATTTTTTTTTTGCCTTTCCACTCTGTTTTTAGTAAAAGTAGTGTCTTGGTTGTTAAAACACAGTAATTAATCGAAACGGGCCAATTTCAATTTAGTTCTTAGTGTGTCTTCAACAAAATGAAAGGCCATAATAAAGACACAGGCATGTTGAGACAGGGACTAAAGTGATGCGATAACAAGAATGATTAGACATGAACCTCTGCACCTACAAGCTCACAATATGTAAACTAAACTGACTATTGCACAAAAGGCCCAAACTGTTGAATATCATAACGACGCAATGTAGTTTCTACCTTAATTTGTTAATTGTAACTTGCACAGAGCCTTCATTCTTTCACCATGATGTATGTGAAGCTTGACAATCCTAGATGCACTACTGAGTAGCATGTTGGTGCATAGCTAAGCATCTCTTAAGGTCAAATTAAGACTATGTACATTTTAAAAGAATGAATTTCAACAATTTCATTTGCAAAGACTTCACCCTTTTTCAAAGGAGATGAAGGACGCTGGAGAGACCGCTTACAAAGATTGATACCTGACGAATAATGTGTTCATGCAGAAAGTGGATCTGGGGCACCGAGCCGCTCACATGGCTAATGCATGTTTGCCAGCACTCGTGCACAGTTTAATTAAACTGATACAGCAGTAAAGTAGTAAAAAATTTTAAATGTGTTTTATTGGTCAGCGGCAAGAGCACATATCAGCCAGTGCGTTGTCAAATGAGACTGTATAAATGTCTCGGAAACAAATATTAAATATCACAGGTGATTTGCAAAGGCAAAAGGAATAACAGACAAAGAAAATATAGGCAAGCTCTGTTGCACCATAGCCCAGTAAATTGTCTTCGATGTGAACACTGCATACAGCAAGCACAGCTTTGCTAAGAATAAAAAAACGTCAAGAAATAAATATTACCCTGGCAGTGGTTAAAAGAGCATTTGCTGGCTCAAGGCGTACTTTTGCAGTACTAGCGCATGTGATACGTCAGTCTATATACTTGTAGTAATGCTACAGCACAAAAGAAACAGGAAAGATGATATGAGACATAAGGCCGTGAATTTTTTCATCCATCTTGCATCTTCTGCGCAGCAACTTCAGCCATGTAGCTATGCTACATTAATTACCCGTGCCAAAGCATGCATAACACCAACTGTATACCTGGACCCAGTCACCAACAACTAAAAAAAAGGTAAATATCAAGGCACTGCGCGGGAATTATGAAGTGCTTTGCACCTGCTGCAATACTACCCTTTGCTCAAGTGTCCGATAGCGTTCTGCCATAGGGCCATAGACTGAAGCTGCATCGGCACTTGGCTTAGCTACCAAACGGAATGACTCAGGTTCACTGATGACATTATCAAATGACAGCTGAGCTTCACCTTTTTTGCACGCACCAAAGAGGGCTAGGTAGGCAGCACCAAGACATGCTGCATTTGCAGAAGCTTTGTCTAAAGTGTATACTGATGCCCCAAACACGTCAGCCAAGACTTGGACAATGCCAGGATTTTTGGAGGCACCACCAGTTGCGAGCACCCTGCCACCAGTAGTGAAACCAAGTCGTTCGGCATGCACGCGTTTGGCAAGAAACTGTCCCTCTACCACAGCTCTTGCTTCAACTTCTTGGGAAAACTTTGCCACCCTCTCATTGCTTTTGTTGAACTTGAAGTCGCCAATAACAGGAGGAAGGATCTCCCTCAGGTCAAAGTACATGCCAATGTTTCCAAAGTTACCGCGAGGTGTGCTGTCTATGAGTGACGCGAATATGTCCCAGGATCCTCCAGCACACTGGTCTCTCACTCTCTGCCGAGTCAAAGAACCATTTTTGTAGCACAACATGCCCATGAAGGCGTCACTCGATACTGGGTTCACCATAACATGACCTTCAAGTGCAGGCTTCGCTTCATTAAGCCACATCAGCACAGTGTCGCTAGTGCCAAGGCTGACAAGAAGGTCACCGCCGCGGAGACGGAGGCCAGCCAACGACGCCGGGTTGTCGCCCGTAAATGCGACGACCAAGCAGTCTGCCGAAAACCCGTAGCGGTCCACGAAGTACGGTGAGACAGTACCGAGCACCTCATGAGACGCTACGGGCTCGCCTAACTTGGCTTCTAAATCAGGCGCGCAGGCATCGAGGCATGCACGTTCCCAACGGTGCGTGCGTATATTCAGTAGGTTCATGCCGGATCCATCACTAAAGTCAATCGGCGCGTAGCGGCCTAGGAACAGCGTAGCTCCGAAACTGCTCACCAGGGAGATGCGCTCGGTATTTGCGTACGCGTCGCGTTTCGTCTGCCAGATTTTGGCAATTTGATTGCCCGTGAACCGCTCGAATCCTCGCGAGCCAGTGATGTCCGCAAGGTTCTGGGCGCCGCCGACGGCTGCTTCGAGGTTGCGGCACTGGGACTCTGTGCTCGAGTCCATCCAGACTGGGGAGTCGCGAACGCTGAATGCGCCCTGGAGCTGATCGTGAAGGAACTTCGACGCGTCCAGATCTCGAAGCAGGTCGGCGGCACCCTTCTTCCAGTAGACGCTCCCGTGCTGCTGACCACTCCCAGAGATGGCCGCTACGGATGACAAGTCAAGGCCCGCTACCTTGAGGCGCTCGAGCAACATGTCGAGCGCTTTCACCCACATGATTGCGGGCGCCGTGACTGTCAGGCTGTCGCGGTTCTTGTTAACGCCGTTCTGTGTGCGGTATTCGGGGAGGTCATTGTCAAACTGAACGGCTGCTTCGCACAACACTTGGAGCTTGTCATCGATAGCGAGGCCCTTCAGCTGCTGTGTACTGAAGTCCAGGCCGAGGTAACTCTTGCGCGTGGCTTCCATTCCTTCGCGGTAGTTGTCACAGGGATCCGACAAGCCAACCAAGCCTCGGTAGAAGTAGCGCACAACGAACGGAGTCTTCTATGGTCCTTCTTGGAGACTGCGCATCTCGCCTCGATATCAGTCTGCCTCCAACAACTTGGTCGTTGCACATGGGAAGATATGTGTGATACGGCGGACGTGGCTGTGTGAACCGGAGAAGCTGATTACACGGCGAGGGGAAAAGCGGACTTGGACGGCACAGCCGCACAGCGCTAAAGCGCTGAAGAGACGAGGAAAATGAAACGAACAAAACAGCAAAAACTTGTAAGAACTACAGCGCCAGCGAGCAGCAGCGGTGAAAGCGGAGACCAAAACAAGGAACCAACGAACCAACAAAAGATCCAAAGTAATCCAAAGCAAGCAAGGAAAATACGCTCAACGCGCCACAGAGGTACGAAACATGCACAAAAAAAAGCATTTTTCTCTCAACATTTTCATACGCAAACCGGGCGAAGAAATGCACAGAAAAGGCGAGTAACAGCGCCGAGTCGAGCGTTGGTTTGCATGGTTCGCACGTTTGCACCTAGCGCCTAGCGTTGCACACTTGCGCGCCGCTTTCAATGCCCGCGAAATCAAACTGAGCGTTCGTAATGCACGCTAATACTGAGAGGCATACTGCATTTCCGCGCTATGGTTGCTTATGCGGTGTTGGTAACATGCGCGGCGGTCCACTAGCCACGGTGTCATTGTGTGACTAGCACAGCTGAACATGATTTTTTTTCTTTAACAGGCAAACCGTAATATCATTTTATTCGTACACTTGAAGACACCTAAGAAAAAGTATAGTTCAGCAGAAATGAAGCTCTGCATGCCATTTCTAGTGCAGATATACCTAGGTATCATGCAGCTTGCACATTTGAGAGCAGCAGTACTCAAAAAAAAAAAAAAAAGGACCGAACACACTTGACTGAAAACTCCAGTACTCACGGCCTGTTGACAGCGTCAACGGCGCCCAGTCCGAAGGTGCACAAGCTGATGATCAACCAGCGGAACATCGTGAGCCCGCGCCGCACAACGACAGGTCGATGCACCGGATTAATACAGAACGAGTTCTCCTGGACAGTACAGGCGGGCCGCAGGTCCCTATCGGGGCGCGCACAGCGTCCGCCAAGCCAGCCGGTCGGACGGATCTCCGCGGTTGCGGTGAAAAGCAAGAAAGAAAAGAGACGATATGCGAGAAGCGCCAAAGGAGGCGCGGCCGCCCGCGCCTACGGTACGCAGCCAGGATAGGGGAGGAGGCATATCCTCGCGGGGCCATGTGCCCTATCTCAAATGTGTCAAATGTCGGCTGCCGCAGACGCAAGGCCGCCTCTCTATCTGGCACAAAGGAGTGAGTATTTCTTTTTACAAGAAATCTGTCGCAGAAATCTCTGTGAAGCATTGGCCAAGAAAAAAATGATAAATCCTGAGTGGAAGGAAAGGCAGAAGCTGAATGCTACGCTTTCATTAGACGCTACATTTCAGATACTGAACAGCAATTGACAACATGCTAAGCACCAGCGAACTTGGCAATTTTTCTCGGTGCCTGAATGTACGCTGCGCGTTAAATAAATAAAAATTATTACGGACTATCCTGTCAGCACAGGCAAACCGGCAGACAGAAATGAAAGTTTTGCAAAAATATACAATTTCACAAAATGAAGGATGAACAAGGTGAACATTACGCATATGGTAAGAGCCATGCATGTAACGGCTAGTATGGTTTGGTGATGAACGTGATGCTTATACCAAAAAGTTATGTCGGATTTCCTACCTTACCAAATTTAGCTTTGTTTCACCTGAAGGAGACGACACTGAATGAAACTTCTCGCTTGTATAGTGTATAGTACTTGGAACAGAAGAATAAGCCTTGAGGCATGGCAGAAATTTCATACATTACCTTGTACTAAGGTCAAAATGTTGCACCAATAAAACTCCAGCAACTGCTGTGCCGATTCTTGCTTATGAACGTCTTATCTGACATTTTGTTTGTCCAGTGCACCAGACTTCAGTGCACGGTGCCAAATGTGCCATGTTCCCATTTCATAATCGTGCTTCATGATTTGTCTCTACTTCCATGGTACTATCGTGTGCAGATTGACTTACAACACGCTTCAGGTGGTACGAGCTGATGTCACAAAACAATGCGAGCCTGGCGCTGTGCTGCAAGGTTCTGTATATAGCTGCTGAGCAGCACGCTTGCGTGCCTGGTACTGTGTAGTACAGTGATTCACTTTCTATCAAACACAAACCAGGAAAAGGTGGCCACCAGAGCGTTGCAGGTCATCCTGATCGCGACTGTATGTGGTTTGCTGACATTTGTCTTGTCAACAAGCTCTTGTTCTTTGTGCCGCATGTCGCCAACATGTATGAGCTGCTTTGCAGCAGTGTGGAAAACACTATCAAGCAATCCTTGAAGCAAAGCTCATGATGTAGGCTACCTTCCGCAACGCCACAACCATGCACCATAATTCAACCTTCTCGGTCAACAAAACACTTCCTGTACCAGGTAGACGTACATGTCATGAACAAAATTTTGCGGGATGCGGATTCGTGGATTAAACTTTATTGCTGCGCGATTAGGTGCAGCAGGTCAGTGAAACGAATAGGAGTGTGAAAATACATGCGTGCTCCATCCTCTTGAATAATACTATCTGACTGGCTAACGAGGCAATGCAGAAATAAATTTTTTTCTACAAATCCGCATCCTGCAGTCTTTTATCCACGACTGTGCATCCACTCGAACATTTGGTCACCTTTCCATATAATTGTGCTGCATCCATGTTTGTGTATGCAACCTAGACATTATCAAATCATTGTGTAAAAGGCGCAATATCCACAAAAGTAGACTCTGTAAAATTTGCTGCTATCTAGAAAATCTTGCACAGAAACATATCAAGCTAGACATGCGAAATGAATGCAGAAAATAGTTTTTAAAATGAATGCCTTCGTGTCTTATGATAGCTCTGGTGTGGCTCTAGTGGGTATACATTTTTGACTGCTTGTTTTGCAAGCAAGAGTACTGTAAAGAACCTAAAATGTACTAAACTGTTTGAATACTGACTTCTTGCAATAGGCATGAATCAAAATAGGTATAAGACCTTGAAAGCAATGGCGAGTTACAATGTGGACATACGAGGTACAGAAATTGCACAATTAATCGCAGGGAAAGGCGTGATTTTTTTCTGCGCAATCTTGGCATGCTCCTTACAAAATTCTGGAAATTTTAGAATTCTGTTTTCACCAGATAGCAGTTAACACCTGAAGGGGATATAGAAAGTACCTTCGATATGTGCTTGAGGCATTTTTACATCTTATGGGCGCAACAAAGTTAACATTAACAGTGCAGATGCAGCCATGTAAAAAGCCTTATCGTACCAACTAGGGTGTAGGTGTTAAGAGTCTTCACATCATTTTAGATGGGAGGGTTGTAAATGGCCAGTGCATTCAAGCCACAATAGGCTAGCGGTGCTGAAGTATACCATTGACTGCTTTTGTCTAGCTGGCATGAAGCAACACCTCCGCAAAGCCAGAGAAGCAAGTTTAATGCAAAAGTATGTGAGAGCGTGCAATTTGATACAACACATGCTTGTTTTTATAGCAGACCCTTCACTATGTCAGTCTGCCTAGTCATACAAGACTGTTCATTCCGAAAAAATGGTGTGCCCACAATGTTCCTGCTCATGATGGTTTCAAATACTTGCAGACCAACTTGTCCTGAATAATTTCTTGGCATCAGTTATCGATTAACAAATACCTAGGAATACATATTGATGGTTTCAAATACTTGCAGACCAACTTGTCCTGAATAATTTCTTGGCATCAGTTATCGATTAACAAATACCTAGGAATACATATCACCTAAACACTAAACTGGGGTAGTCGCATAAAGCTTAAATTCTTGGCTGCTTCAAAGAAGCTCTGGCTCTTGAAACGCTGCTTAAAGTACTGCAACGACTGAAACAAAGCTCACGACGTCGCTAATAAGACCCTTACTGGAATATGCCGATATCGTGTGGGACCCTCACACAAAATCTGACATTAATGCAATCAGAAGTGATCAGAGAAGAGTGATAAGAGTTATCTACAATGCGTATGGCAGGCACATATCGGTTACATTACTAATTTCCGGGAAAGAAACAGCAATCCAATGCTTTAAACGTGATGAAAGGTACATTGGCTATATATATAAGCAGAGATTGTGAACCTGTCATCGGTCGACTCTTTCTCGACTGCTGTGGATGATCATGCGACATAACACTTGTAAGCACTTCTCCCCATTTCACCCAGAGTTCTTGTCGGAATGCTGTGTATTGCGGAGCACAGCATTTCTTTTGTATTTTTTTTTTCATATTCTTTTCAATGGCTTTTTCCACATGCATCTGTGCTTTTAACAGTTGTGAATTCTTTCTGCTGTCCTCGAAAGTGAATAAACATGTGTAGCTTAGCTTGATTTGATATTCCTACTTTTTCATCGGTTTTATAAATGAAGTTCATTATAATTGTACGCGAGTGTTACAATAAGAAACAGCTGTTGTTAACATTGGGCCCCGGTCCGCAGCGACCTGTATTACTCTGCTAGCCAGTCACAGAAGTAAACGAAATCAGCTTTTTAATATTTGACCTTATTGAACAAGCCAGGTACCAAAATTCTAGAGCTTATTTTTTTTCTTGTGCTTAGCTTCTTGTGTCAGTGCATTGTGTCAGTAGTCTTAACAATGCACTGCTCTTTTGTTATGAAAGAATTCTGCGTGGAAGTCCCAATTGTGGGTGGAGCTTCACTGCAGACTTAGTTGCATCTGACTATAGTGTGTTTTTTTCGCTCTTTTCTGTTGCACCCACTCCTGCCTTGGCCGCCAAAGGGCGGTAATCAGTATTTGATAAATAAGTAAATAAGCAGCGCAAGAAAAGTTCATGGTGCTGCAGGAGTCCGAAGCCATCCATAATCGAAACTAAAAGCCAGCGCAATCGGACCAACTGGCTTCTTTACGAACCTTTTTATTGGCACTCTGAACTCCTATTCTTATTCTGTTCTTATTCTAGAAGAATCCTTATAGAAGAATAAGGATGGGGTGGAGCGCATATGACAGGTTCTCTCAGATCATGAATGGCAGTTTACCAATATCCCTCAAGAGAAAAGTATGCAACAGCTGTATCTTACCGGTACTCACCTATGGGGCAGAACCGTGGAGGCTAACGAAAAGGGTTCAGAATAAGTTAAGAACAACGCAGCGAGCTATGGAAAGGAAAATGATAGGTGTAACGTTAAGAGATCGGAAGCGGGCGGAGTGGGTGAGAGAACAAACGTGGGTTAATGACATCCTAGTTGAAATTAAGAGGAAGAAGTGGGCTTGGGCAAGGCATGTAATGCGAAGGCAAGATAACCGCTGGTGCTTAAGGGTAACGGAGTGGATACCAAGAGAAGGCAAGTGTAGCAGGGGGCGGCAGAAAGTTAGGTGGGCGGATGAGATTAAGAAATTTACGGGAATACGGTGGCCGCAACTGGCGCAGGACAGGGTTAATTGGAGAGACATGGGAGAGGCCTTTGCCCTGCAGTGGGCGTAGTCAGGCTGATGATGATGATGACTATGAACTCCAGCTTTTAAGGCAGCCAGCCACACATGGGACAAATGTAAAAACCACGCACTGACACGCCAGGCACCTTGGAGTCAGAAGTTTTATTATCATAGTAACGTCAACATACCTGTACAATACTTGCGCTGTCATGGGACATGGACATGCTATCCCGCACAGGGAGAGTTGCTCTCTCTGAGCGGGGTCACTTCTCTCGATGTACAAAAGAATACGAAGTATACACACAAATGTCACTATCTTCGTCATTATAGACTGTCGAGGTGGGCCGGGTGGGAACAGGATGCGGGAAAAGGAAGGTGGGGGTGGGGGCTTCGGTTACAATGTTATCCCTGTATACAGTGTTATTACTAGCAGTTATTGTCTTGACGAAAAAACTGTATGTGGCCAGGAGGGCACACCGACCTGACTATGGTGCCAGATACCTGTCATTTCTTGGCCATGCTTGAGGACAATAAAGACAAAGCGCTCTGGACAGTCACATATTACACTGCAAAAAGGACACCTATGTACACGTACAACAACATTTAGCCACTAAAAAAGACGCACAAGCAATGTAAGCACAAATAAAATGTTGTTCAGGTGTTCAAAACAGGCCAGCGCGGACAGAGAAAAGCAGGTGCTCTGTTCTCCTTGTAAAGCAAAGAACAGTGATTTTTACAGGCTGCAACCTTGCTCTTTAAGAAATGGCATGTCATGCATGAGATCAAGCCATATAATAATAATAATAATGATAATAATAATAATAATAATATCGGCTGGTTTTCCTTACACTATAGTGACATGAAAACTGACATTATATTTGCATTTTGGGTGGCCACGTGATAGAACTAAAATAATGTGAATGTTCTGATACTGCCACCCCCCTAGTTTTGCACTACCCTATAAGTACGACTGCACATTAAGTGTGGTTTTGTGCATTACATAACAAACCTTTGTACACCTAAGTTGATGCACATCTGTAGTCAACAAAGCAATAACCTGCACCCACACAATGCTTGATGGCAACAACATGCCAAGTACTTGGTACTTATGCATTGCAGTCAGATCTTTGAGCAAGCTAACTTGTCAGTGGACGCTGCCTGTTCCATCACTGACTTTGCTTACGTAGACAACAAGCAAACATGTGCCCACGATAATATGCATAATGACTCTCTACAATGTACAAATGAAAATGACAGACTGCAACAGAATGCTGCACACGACCTTCAACTCGGCCCAAAAAAGGCACCTCCATTTCATTTCGTTTCGCCTCCTGTGGGTAGCCACAGCTTGCAATGATAAGACATTCACACATCGAACTGCAAGGTGGCTAAAAAAGCTTCAACTGAAGATGTGCTGGCAAGCTTCAGAAAGGGCGTGGTTAACTTACAGGCATCCCACTGCATGATCTTGCAATCATAAGAACAAGGCATAGTTTTGAGTGACTCAAATATCCAGCTTCTGCTATCCCAGAGATACTGACAGCCTACAAAACACAAGGCTTGACATGTGTCTTTTGCCTAGTTCAGAAATTTTCCGACATCATTTGCTGGTTTGTCTTCAACTATTGTTACAAACAGCTTCATTGATGCACAGACCTCGTTCTGATGATAGCAATGGATGAGAAAGATTAAAAGGTACCTACTGGACATTCTGCAAGCCGTCTCCTTGACAAAATGGCTGGAAGTTTCATCTGACATTTACATGACACAAGGCTAACATTGATTGCGGAGCACTGATTAAGTCGCACTCGAGCTGCAACCTAAAACAACAAATTCAACACAAGGGTCCAGTGAGAAATAAAGTATGTACAACAATGATAAATTCACTAAAAGAGCGTGCCTGCAAAATATATCCTCCTAAAACTGCTCAAGAGGCTGTCTCATAAACGAGTATTTGAGTGCACGTGCACAGTCAAAGCTGCCATGCATAAATATATTTTTTTTTTTCCCCTATGTTAATTTACAATCTATACCTTCCTTGTATTACCTTTTCGCAGGCATCTTCTACTTGCATGAAACTTAACAAACACACAAATGAAATGATGACATGTCCTATTCCACAGTCTATGTCACAGGAGTGCTGAAGATGATGAAGCAAATCCACAAATATGTCTTGGGGCAAACTGCATCACTGACCACTCTGTATAAGATCATAGCTAACATAACAACACACACTGGTTCTAAGCACATCCCATATTTTACATTATCGATGGCAATTCCATTTCAGCGTACCTCCAGCTTCGACCCTAGACAATGTCGGCTGTTCACAACTACGCGAATTAAATCACATCTAGGCAATACTCTGATAAAATTTCCTGCACTGTTCTTTACCTTGAGAGAGAAGCCAAGACCAATGCAGCACGAGCAGAGAAGGTTGTCACAGTCTGTAATTGCATGCCCGAGGTGCTTGCGTGGCTTCATATGTCGATGTGTGCACACCAGTGAAAACTGTGTTCTTTGTACAACAGTTCTTGCTTGAGCGGCATAACCGTAATTGGTCTTCTCACCACCAGAGTTCAAGCAAAAGCACATACGGTATGCTTCAACTCTACATAAAATACAAAATGCCAAGTGAAGCAACAACACTGGACTGACACAAAAACCCTGGTTGCTGGTTTTTAGACTAGGTTGACTGAACCACAGGGACTGTTCCACTTTGTGTCGTGTAAGCCAATCAACGCCATGTGCAGTGTCCAAGTTATCTAGTGGCAGCTCAAGGATGGTATGAAAGTTCGCCAGGTTACCATTACTGTAATCGTCAACAGCCGGGTTAACAGCTCGGCAAGTCGACATCCGTGCAGAAATATGAGAGAAGAAAAAAAAAAGAAATGGTCACAAAGGTGCACCAGTTCTGTACAATTACGTACAGCATCGCACTTTAGACGGCGATCAATAAATAACATCTCATACTCTTCTTTTTCCGAGACAGAACAATCTATTAATGACACATTGTGCAAACAAGTGCAATTACAGGTGTAAAGAAACAGCGCAAAGTACACTTTTGAGCAAGAGGGATGGGTAAAAATAAAAACAAACAAGAACCGTGCCTAAAAACTGAAGTAACTTGCGAATGGAATGCTCATGCTTGACAGTGTGCAACAAACTGTAAACTGGAAAAAGGCAGAAGAAAAAATAATGAAAATGGGAGGCAGCTAGGCAAGGTACAAGTAAGTCCTTTGGCAGAGCAACGGTGGCAAACAGATTCATTTGTTGGGCAAGATGCAACCGAGATAGAGAAGCCAGCGTTGGCGCTTTTCGAACTGTCCTGTGGTGAAGCAAGGCAGCTTACTCCAGTGCTGATGCGTGCCAACAGAGACTAGATCTGATCGCTGTCCTCCTCTGTGGGATGGGGGGGGGGAGGAGGGACTACAAATGGTCTCTGGCCACTCAAAAGAGAGTTCACTAAGTAGGCAGAGCACACGTGCGTGTCGGCAGAGCTTGTGGCTACTTCAGCCCAGACCAGTCACCCAGATGCTGATGAGCCAGGCAGCTGCACAGCTCTGCAAACAACAGCACGCACACAAACACACATACGCACACACACACCTGTTTGCCAATTGCCACTGCTGTCCACACATACACACACGTGCACATCAGAGCAAAGCTGCACGTGCAGTCCTCTTGTAGTCTTCCATTTGTGCAAGCGTGGCAGACGCTTGCTTCTTGTGTGTGTCTCTCAAATTGACTTCACCCTAAATGCCGGACCCAGGAGCGGCAAGCCCACAGCTTCTACGGTGGCGGAGGCCTCGCAGAAAGAAAAGAGATGGCGCCTCTTGAATGTGCGCGCTGCCGTCTTGCACTTTGCATAATGGCCATTCGCATTCCTCTGCCGGCTGCTTGGCCACACCGTGCCCAGGATGCCACTCGTTCCTCCGGATGTGTGCCAGTGTCTGCGTAATGCATTGACGATGGCTCCCCAGTCACACGTGCGGCGGACAGAGCGTGCACCCATTGCAGCCCGAGGTGCTCAGTAGACCTGAAACGGCTCCAGGCCCGGCCTCGCAAGAGGCTATAAGTAAATCTTTTTCACCTTCTGCAGGGGCTTGTTGTCCGCCGAGCTATTGGCATTCTTGCCGTTCTTGGGTGGCACGTTGAGGACAAGGTTAATGGGCTTGGCATGGTTGTGCGTAGACGAGAGGAAACCTTCGGCATGAGGGTCACCACCCCGGTCCAAGTAGCGCGAGTAGTCGTCAGGCGGGCAGGTCTCCTCAGCCTCATCGTCGCTGCGGCAACGCCGGCTGAAGATGTAGCCGCTGATGAAGCCCACTACGAGCGACGACACAATGCTGGTGGTCACAGCAATGGCCAGGGTCTCGGCCGTGTAGAACTGGGAGGAACCGCCGGTCCTCTGGTCGCCGTGCAAGGAAGAGCCAGCCACGGCACCTGCGTAAGGTGCATGTTGGGGAGCTGCACTTAGACATGCCTAGTCGGAATGAGGCCAGCAGCATTCGTAATGCAAACAACGCACGTATGAGGAGTTTATGAGAGCTTGGTGCTCACTTTTGCACCCCGAGGAGCATCGGGGAGCAGCAAACCATGCATGATGAACTGCCAGTGGGAGAAGACAACGTACAAACCACAGGGCACTTGGGTGTCAATTCTGGGTGCATGCAGGGGGCAGGGGAAGGAAGCCGGGCCTTTCTAACCACCCCCCATTAAACATAATGCGAATATAGTGCTTGAACGAGAAGAAGAAGAGTGGGAAAATGCTGCAGAGCATGTGGCAACCTCACCAGCTCTACACATACCTATGCCACCAATTGCATTTGTGTTTAACAATTTACAGTTGTGTGCCCACAGAACATTAAAAGGTTTTAGCACCGGCCTACCGAGAAAGAAGCAGACATTGCTCTCTTTTATGTACTTTACATTACAAAGGCTGCTGCGGGAAATTATGTTAGAGAAACACTAGAAAGGCTTGCTTAATAAGTCCAAAGCTGCTTGAAATAGCACACGAAGGACGACGAGAAAAAAATCGTGGATACCACAACAAAGAAAATAAGACCATGAGAAGAGAGATGGGGCAGCACAAGAGGAGAGAAGAAATTTATCGCTCAGCAGGACAGATGCCTGAGTGCTGTTTATGATCGGATGCCTAGCATGTATACATTGTAACAGCCCGACATTTGTTACTCCACTCAATTTTTTTTCATGCAATAGAGCCTGTCTGGATTGCTTGAGTAGCATTCATGTGTTCAATTTGCAGCCAAGCAAATGACCAAACTAGCACTGCAACACATACATGTTTGATAACTTTCAGTAAAATGAACCTTATATGCATTCTAATAAATATAGGTGTGAGCATAGCTCGACAAATAAATTTTTGACTGCAGACTTTATTTTTAACAAACCCCACTTTGCAACTCAAATCAGAGCCCTGCACAAAAAATTACATGCACCCATGGGTAGTCTTGGGGAATAATAAGAGCCAAAGGGTAGGAGACAGACAGGTCAATAAATCCTTTCTGAGCAAGACATTAGTGAAAACAGCTAATAACAAAATTCAGTTTCGCTGCCAAGACGAACCCCACACACGACACGCGACCGAATTGGAACCTTCATTGAGCCCTTAAGAGTTCAGTTCAAAGAGGCTTTTCACATACAAAAACATGCAAAAGGAAACAGCCAAAAACAAAAGTTGTTTAGGCAACCTACTGTTCATAGCACTTGGGCACTTATGGCAGCTTAACAAATGTGTGTCTAAAGAAAATATATAATATGTTCTTACCACATGTAGGCACACAAAGCAAATAATGCCGTGCAAGAAGCACTCTAATGTCAGCTAGACACAAGTTCCTCCTGGTTTCTTCACTATCTCAACCCTCATCATCCAGAGGAAACAGTACGAACTGTTTATCTTTTAATAATTCAAATGTGCCTTCATATGTGGTAACTGATACCTCACCACCTGGAACCCTTTCTACACGAACTTGCCATTCATACTTCTTCATGTAACCTGTAGCACTTTCTTTTTACACCATGTAAAATGATCATCAAAGCAATTCACCCATAAAGCTCAAGTACCTTTAGGTTAAATAAGCACCGCTGCTTATTCTGAGACTTTTTTCTTGCAGCTGTACCATTTAGCAACAGATGAGAACACGAAATTATAAAAAACAGATAATCAGTTCTGCATGCGAACGTCAAAACACAGAACTTCTGTCATCCTCTTCACATGGAACAGACAATTCAAGCACGACATCCCAGTGAAAGCACAGCACACAGTAAAAGTCAACTGCCCTCCTTTGCTCCAGAATGTTCTCTTTTCATTCCAAGGCATCCTCTTGCATGTTTTATGTCTTTAGAAAAGCACACTATTAGAAAACAACAGGACTGAACAAGCCCGAGCAGCACCTCATGTTTGAATACAAAAGAGATGGTGGCATTCACTTCATAAGCAGATAAGCAGTTATACAGATGATGACGCTAGGTTCAGGCCGCCTGAAAAGCTTTCAGCACAGGTGTATAGATATTCAAGAGAAATGTCACATACCCTCATGTACAGTGTTATCATTTTACAAGCATTCATTTTCACACTCCTTGTAAGGTGCAGGCATAATGTCTGCTCACCGAACAGTGAGAAAAGTAAGAGTGCTAAAGTGTGTGACAGGAAACCAAGTGACACAACATTACAGCTGATTCTGTATGTCAAGACGGCTCTGTACTGAGATTTGCTTGATAGGCATTCAGTATGCTTGAAGCAGTTGCTGCAGATTGTTTGAAATGCAACTGTCACCATTTTAGATCTTCATGCTTCTGCTTCGTACAAAGTATGAAATGATTAGTGATGACTACGCCTTTCTTGACAGCTTGCGACAGAAAGCTGATGAAACCTAAGGGTGTCATGCACTCATGTTAGATGTCTCATATGACAGCTTCCTGCCAGATAACATGCCACTTCCACTAACTTGTCGTTTAAACCTTCCGTTTTGTGGTCATGAGAATGCTTCTAGTGTGTTGTGCAAATCGAGGCTACAAAAGAACACTTAAAAGAGAAAACTTTAGGCAACCTGTGAGAGTGAAATTTGCAGTCAGTGTATTCTTCCTTCAGACAGCTTCAATGATATGATTGCCTCATACTGATAAGGCTTTGCCAGGCCCCTCACAATGAAGCAGAGGGTTGAGAGAAAGGAGGTCACCAAAAGTTGCATGCACCCTTATAATGAAGAGGGACTGACGACAACAAACAAATTTGTTCACTGCAGCAGGCCTCCTCTAAAGGATGTTATTGGAATCGAGTATGCAGCTCCCGTAGTGACTCTACAGACTGACTGCTGTGCACATACTAATGTGCCTCACATCTTTCTGACAACAAAAGGGCCCCTGACTTGTGGTGTTAAACCTTCCCCCCTTCTGTGCCTTGAAGCAATAAACACTACTAAAAGAACCCTTCCCTACACAGTCCAACATGAACTTATATCAGGATCCCTACTTTTTAACAGTCATGTCTAGGTGTACTTTTATAGACTGTCATCGCGTACTAACCATCCCTTCGCAGTTATGTCATACATGCCGAGAGTTGATGTGTATAAGTTTTCGTTTCTGCCTAAAACAATTATAGAATGGAATAACCTTGACCAACACGTATTCAACAAAACTTGTTCACTTGAAACTTTTGTAAAAGAGCTGGAACTGTGTTGTAGTGACTGGCTATACCATTCCCACCCTGTAACAGCCCGCAAGGGCTAACAGTATTTGGAAATAAATAAATAAATAAATAAATAAATAAATAAATAGTAGTACTTACTGGCCAAGCAGTAGATAGCGCTTGTGAGTAAGCTCAAGGTTCAGCTACCTACAGCACTATGAATGCACGTCCTATAACAAGGTTTGACCATTAATCTGTACACATAAACGAGCCCAATAGACCCTTGATTACAATGGTCAGACCTCACACAGTACATTATAACCCCAGTAATCTCACAAACAGTGCAGTAACCATGAGTCCGATCTTTCAATGCAAACATAACATTATGGAGAGAACAAGTACTAGTAAATAAGTTGAATAGTTACCAAAGCCAGCCCGACTGTACGACAAAAAAAAAAAAGAGGAAGATTTAGGACAGATAGAGGAAATATGCCAAGGTCTTCGACGGATACTGAGTGTGCTGCTTCTGCAGTCAGCCATGCACACAACCAATCAATGCTACATTTGTTTCGGGCAAACAGTTATAAATTAAACTAAAACATCCTCTGTCTTCTGTCACCTGTAATACCTGTAATGTAATGCATGTAATGTAATGTAATGTAATACACCTGTAATACACCTGTACCTGTAATGTAATACATGGCAAATGTCAAATGTTGCATAGTTTTACTTTCACCACGAAGTAGAATGCAATGAAGTGAGCACACCAGTGAGGTTTCACCAAGACACAAGCAGCCCATTAACAAACAGCACCATACACATAATGCATTTGCTTACCATGTGCCTACCATGCTTACCATGCATTTGCCTACCATGTGCGCCTGCGGCGCACATGGTAGGCGCACTCACCAAACACTCATAAGTCTGTAGGAATGGCTTCTGGAATATAAAGAGCTGCTTAATCCTGTCCCCAGCCATCCAATGCATGCTGCAGCTGTATCTATAGATTGGTAAACCATGCCTGGCTCAGATTAATTTTCAGATGCTGATCTAATGTGCTGTCCACATAATGTTCTTGAAAGGCTAAATAATTAATTGTAACAGCTTAGAGTAGCGAGCGATTTCCTAACACGTCATCACTGCACAGTGTGCAGGACAAATTAAAGGAAATATGAGACGGGCACCAATTTCCAAATAAGGGTCTAACAGGCCCCTCCCCCTACTCAAGCAAGAGCAACTGTGGCACCTCATATTTTGCTGAGTCCCTCAAACCTTCAGCTGGAGGGTGCTGTCATTCTCATCTTTCTCCTTCTGTAGAGTCTTCGATTGGTATAACAGCCAAGCTACCAGAATTTCATGTGAAGTCGCTTTGGGATGTTAAATGCCATAAACCAAACCAAAAAAAAACACATGTGCTTCTTGCTCTTGGGCCCACTTTTAACACTCACCAGTACAGAGCTTCTGCACGCCTTTGGGGAAGCGTTGAGCTGCAGCCTGACCCATGTCATACCACGTCCTTACATCATGGCAGCACTTGTTACTTTTCTGTTCTTACTCTGCAGCAAGTCCGTATGTTGCCACGTTTGTGTCTGTCCGCACTGTCAGCTTCGTTTTTCGCGACCAACACCAGGGGATTTCAAGTCAACACTGCACCACCTAATACACTGTCAGTGGTGACCAAAATCAGTACCACCACTAGGCGCAAACAGCCTTTTGTTTGCATAAGCGAGATTCACACGGCGCATGTGGCGCAACAACTGGCCGAGAGGAACATGACCGCACACTTCTCATTTCGAGCTTGTTTGTTCAAAATGTCCAAAGCTGTACGGGGCCCTTAGAGAACAGGTGAGAGAAAATGTGGTTAGTTGGGTTATCCACAGCTGTGGCAGTGCAAGTGAGGGACTGTCACATTCGAGCGGCGTGGGACGCTGCCGGGACAAGCGAGCGCCAGGAAAAGCCGAAAGGGAAGAACAGGAGGAGAGGGAGGGAGGGGCCGGGCTCACCTTCGTGGCCGTCTCCCAAGGGACGAGACGCCGAATTTGGGTGAGCAGCATCGTCCATTCCAGACCCCGGGTACTGGTGTGGGGACCGCAGGGGACCATTCGACGATGGGGGCCTCCCTGGCACCCACAGGCAAGACCACCGTCGGTCAGCTCGAAACCACCGCATGCCCAAACCAGACAATGCGACCAGCTAGTACCACTAAGTGCACCACAGCAACCTGTCGTCAACACCACTGCACTTGCCTTCAGGCATTCTAATGAGAAAGAAATTAATTGCCAGAAGGCTCTCCTGGCACAGTTTTTCTGTTCTCATAATAGCGCTACAGATCACGAATAAAAACTGAATGCTCTCATGCACACCCTTTGCTACATGATGTAAGACATATTTCATTTCTAAACATGTAGCTAAAGAAAAATGAAACTGTTTCTTGACAGTGCACATTTTCAGCTACATGCAATTTATGTCACAAATGCCATATTTTATACCATTCAAGTTTTTGTTTAGTCATAAACCGATCTGCTAAAACCATTTACTGTGATCTGCTAATGAACAGTGATGCATCGTCCCATAGCCAATTTCTTTCTGGGCACTGAAGGAAATCAGTCCGCCATTATACTATCCAGCAAACTCCTGCAACACGTGCGATACTAGTGCTTTTGAAAAGATTACATCAAATCACAGCTTTGGTTTCTATCGACTACTTGGATCTAGTACGCTAAGCAGAAATGCTTAACCGGTTCCTCACGCTTTAAGTTTCGTTTCCTTCAAATTACAGTGCTCGCCCAATGCCACACAGTTGTTCCATATGCATGCTAGTCTACAATGTCGTTTAACTATAGCAGTTCCAAGTATTAACAGATGAAGAAATAGCACCTGTTAATTCCCAGGGATTTACTTTGACCTTCGACAAAAGTTTGCTGGAAGATGGTGCTGACGTCAGGTTGCAAGCTGTGGTCACGATTTTTTGCTCGCTTAGTTTTACAAACTCAATGCAGTCACAATCTGCAATAAATTCTGGCTCTAAGGTAGCCATTTAATTGAAAGATATTCTTGTGAAGTGCAACTAGAAGTGGTTTAATGACATGCATGAAACAGTAAGTAATCTCCATGACATGAAGTAAAACATGTTTAATGAAAGATAATTATTAAGTATAGACAGTAACTATCATGTTTATTGTAAGAACTTTACCAATATACAACACGCTCATCTCGGCAGAGACTGCCTACTAGGGCTATTTGGTTCACATTAATGTCTCGCAGAGTTCCTGTGCAAGCACGAAGAGACTTAAGCACTCAGCATGAATTACCAGTCTGGCATTATACAGAGTGTGACTGCATTGAGTTTGCACTTCCCGCATCATTTATAATAGGAGAGCAAATATCATGACAAAAATAAAGTGAACACAGAAGCTGCAAAAGAGAATGTTAGTGAGCAGGCCTAGTTACCACTTGCAGTGCTTTGGCTTCATGCAAAAATGACCATCGGCCATTTTCACCTCCACCACAGATTACGAGTGCACAGGGTCAGTCATATTAAAACTGCCACGACTACCACCACCACCACCAACATCCAATGCAAAAGAGAGATGCAAAAAAACAGTAAAAGCGCTCGGCCTCACTTACAGTGACTACACAGTAAGGTGAATACATTTTTTTGTGTCTCATGGCCTGAGAGTAAGGTATAGTCACAAAAGCTTAACATTTATAAAAGAGAGGATGCCTTGCCACTTTCAGTGTTCTGCATTCTAGTGCCATTAACCAGGAGCATGGATCTCTTTCTAAAATTTCTAGCTATTTGATGTATGTAATGTAAATGGTCGAGAACAAAGTTCTCATATGTCACTTAAACATGGATGGAGGAGAAAGAGAGAGAGAGAGAAAAAACAAGAAATGCAGCTGCCTTCTTTTTTGTGTAAGGTGTTATGTAGCATGTTTATTTCATTAATTTTTTTTAGTTTAATCAAGCCTTCCCTCGCTTCTATCAAACGCTAACTCTTCAAAAATGTGTTGGCCATAGCATCAGCTGCAGCAGCTCTTTCACACCTCCACCCCGCAGCCGAGGAAGTAGTGCCCAGTGTGCAGGAACTGTGCAGTTCGCCCATGGGGCCACCTTGGAGGGGGGGGGGGGGGTGCGTCATGCAGGCAAGCGCATGTGTGCACAGTGTTTGTTAATTAAGCACGGAGAAGAGGGCCGTGTCCTCTGCGCCACTCTCTTTTCCATTCCCTTCGCTTTGGCCATGGCGTCCCTCGAAGCGCACAGCTTTTCGTTAGTCGGTCTGCATTCTCGGACATGGGGCCCACACTAACCAAAGAACTGGTGCCGCGTGAGGTCATTGAACTCTTCGGCGGCCATGTCGGGGTCGTCGACCTCGGTGGGGGATGGCGTGGGAGGAGGGGTTGGGGGCGGAGGGCAAGTGCAGTCGCACGGGGGGCACACGCTCACCGGGGGAGACGCTGTCACACCTGAAGCCCCCTGCAACACCCCTGTGCCGGGCCAGGCCGAAAGACTTGCATCACACGCACGGCGGTGTGCACCGACACACCCTCCCCATGAGCGCCATTTCTCTCTTTTCTGACGAGTATGCTGAGAGTTTTAACAATGCTACTCTTTTATTTGCCAGCATAAGAGATACACAGACTTTTTCTTTTCGAACCAAGCATAAATTTCAAAACTTTTTTGAGAATCGCACCGATAGCACTAGTACACCTCTGCTTCAAAAACACTCACTTCATATTCAAGTGATATCTAAAATAAAATTACGTCAAAGAAGAGCAAAAAGTCGATACCAATCATTCGGTTATGTGCACAGCCGTGCAGTGAGAACACCAGTTAGGTGATTATTGATTGCACAGAATTGTACTATGTATGCATGTGAACATAAATAGTTTTCTTTCAGTAATGTGCCTTTGTGACCTGGAAACTTTGGAGAAGAGTAAGAAAACTAAGCATTGTGTAAGCCATTTCATCCAGTTACCTTCATTATTGCCACACCATTGAAACTTCAGTTTCAATAAGTAGAGGTGCCTTAATCAGATTTTAATAAAATGTTGAGTGCATTAAGGCAAGATATTTCATTTCCTTACTGTAGTTGCCCTGTCCATTTTATGTCAGGCTCTGCGCTGTCATATTAATAATGATTTCAGGACAAGAAACTGTGGGTTATAGCCACTACCTGACTGCAGTATATGCTGACTAGAAAGGTGGTAACATCACTGTTTGTCCTGCATGCAAGGTATTCCCATCTGCAGGACCCACTGAAACTGCCATAAACAAAGTAACTATCTTTGCCCAAGCAAAATCTTTCATTCAAAGTAAACTTATGGAGTCAGCAAGTTCCAAAACCCAGAAAATGCAAATATTATTCAAGGGCACTGACATGGCGGCTGTGTGTGTACAGCCTGGGAGGAGTAAAAGAAGAAGAAAAAAAAAAAAACTTCAAAGCCTGCATTACATTCAGTGACACCAAGTCTAGTATTCCTAGTGTGCAAACTCACCTGGAATTAGGGTCACATTCCACAAGCTTCTATTCATGCACAAATCGAAACACAGCAAGGTCCTGCTCAAAACTGCTAAAGCCACTCCAACACCGTGCATTCGTAAGTGCGACACTCCAACCAAGACAGCAGTGCTGGTCTTGTGAACCGTCGAAGCCTCGGCAACACAATGAGCCCCGCCACTGAGCAAGTTTGATGCTTGCTCCTTTACAGAACGCGCGCAGGCAAGAAAATTTACCTTGGCCGCATCGGTGATCCCAGCCTTCTTCGATGTTCTGTACATAGCTGTCCTTTTTCCTCACCCTGGGAACAAGATGCACGTGCAATGACAGGTTTGAGCATAATGTATAAACAACGCATGTCTTGAATGAATCACTGCTTCAATGGGATCATGCACCTTTGGACGCTGGAGCTGAGGTTATGCTTTTTGATGTTCTTGATACTTTTTATGTTCCCCACTTTACACCTTCTCCCACTGTCCTACAGCTGTCGCATTTAAATTCAGTACACATTTTTAGAACTGTCAAGAGCATGTTACTTTCCATGCAACTCTTTTTGTTCTTTTTCTGGCATGCATCAAGGTTGAGAGAAACCCAATTTTTATTAACGTTCGTTCTGCAGCTAGCACTTCAAATACTGGGCACTCACAGTAAATAGGCAGTTAAAGTGCAAAAAAAAAAAAAGAGAGAGCACTTATTGTCACTGTTCCTGACCATTAAATCCGAGGGAGGCATTCGAATGTCACTAACACCTCAATTTCTACGCAGTAAAGGACTTCACCTTAGGCTTGGGTTGACGCATGTGCCGCGATCACTGTCCCAGGCACAATACGGATCCTGGAGCGCCACACAATCCCTGCATGCAAGACGAAATCAAGCATGAGCCACACAACTGAGCAGCGAGGCATTTAAAAGTGATAAAAAGTCTTGGGACACTCTTCTAGTGCTGCGAACTAACATGCCCAACAATTACGATATCTGTTAATCAATCTTGTCATAGAGAAAAGTGTTACTACACATTGCACAGCGTCTGCATCCAAGGAGAAATGAATGATGCAGTATCGTTATCATGAATTATAATTAATCAAAAGGTTTTAAATATACTGCTACAGGTCTGCCTAAGGGAGGACACATGGGCTTTGCGCATGATGTGTCATCCCCACACTAGCACCAAAATGATAACATAGATATCAACCAACCAACCTTAACATCCACATAAATCTGCATAGAAGGATGTTAGTTGATATAAATCTGTAACCAGGCCCTTCACGAATCTAGGAGAAACTGCCTAGCAAAGCTTTGACCTGTTGAGTTAACCCACTCACATGAACTGGCCGCTAATTGAGGTGCGGCGCATGCAAAGGACCTTTGCCAACACTGGCTCGAAGCTGGCTGCTAGGCACATGAGAAACAGGCCTTGCCGGGTGCCCACTAAGAATGCTCTGATGCTATGTTTGAAGCGAATTTTGCAATTCTGATCACTAATCCAGACAAAACTCTAGCAAGACCACTCCGTACTTGAGAAAGGAAGAAAAAGAGACTCACGCGCAGGTGGCGGCATAGCGCTGGCACCCAAAGAGCGGGATAGCCTGTATCTCGGAGTGAGTGACCACAACCAGGCGCCCCTGTGGCCGGTGCACCAGCAGGTTGGTGACGGGGGCTCCCTGGAACACGCCCACATCCTCCACCAGCACGGGCTGGCCCGTTGCTCCTGGCTGCTGCTGCGGCCGGGGTGCCACGTTCACCGCCTTCAACACGCGGCCCGTGTCTGCACACAGCAGTCGCATCACCAAACAGGCTCACAAAGAAACAACGCGCAGGTAAAAGACACCTAGATGGTGTTACCATGACAACTAGATACAGTCAAGAAATTGCAAGCAATGGAGGCAGCTGTAGGTGTAGGATGCAGTGGACCTCCTGCACTGTACTTTGCCATGGCAGTGATACCAAAAGTGCTGGTGCTTAAAGGATATTAATTAAATGCCTTGTGGTGAGAGTGTTGGCTACGCATATACCTTCAGCTCACGTTTGGTTTGGATTATGGAGTTTAACGTCCCAAAGCAACTCAGGTCATGAGGGACACCGTAGTGAAGGGCTCCAAAAACTTCAACCACCTGATGTTCTTGAATGTTCACTGACACCGACATTCAGCTCAGCACTGTTTAAAATTTATGGAAAATTTTGCCTTTGTCATTGTGCACAAGATGAGATGAACATGACGAGATGTAAGAAGTAAATTGGGTTATACACTGTCTTTCCCTGCTTGATCACAGTACAATCAGCCCTAATGAATATAAGATGCTAAAAAAAAAAGGGAAGCACTAAGATGTGGCCGAAACCGATCAAAGTACACACCTGTCCCAATGAAGAGGACATCATACTTTTTGCCGCTCACAGTTTCCACCTGGGGATCCACAGCAATGTAGGTGAATCTGTACCTGTAAAGTGAAGAATTGCTTGTCAGTTCAAAGTTCTGCAGTGATGCGTACACAGTGACACCACTAGGAAAAGGCACTTGAGAGTTTTACAACATATTCGGTAGATGTTAGCCTACCGATGCTAGCATTACTGGCAAGGTTGCATTAAAAAAGAAACACAGTAAAGATAATGAGCTTTAAATGTGTTGACAAATCTGGTCATCACACATATCTTTCTCTATGCGCGCAAGCAGCACCTTTTATGAGCAACATCCATTTAGTGCAACATGCGAACAACTTGCACAGAATTAATATGTAATGCATATTCTCGTAAACATGGTCACTTTTACTGTTTCTGTTACCTATATGGGCTTTTAAGAGCGCATTGCTAGCTAGCATTTTTACAATATTTCAGTGAATAAATTAAGCAATACACGATAGACATGGGCGAGGAAACTTACTGGAAGCCGGTGTGCACCAGAATGGGGCGGCCAAAGTGAGAGGGAACGGCTTGGTCCATTAGTGGATGCTCCGTGATAAAGTTTAGCGTCACATCAGGAAGCGTCCTGGAGTCATTTACGCACTGGAATGGAAAAAAAACCAACAAAAAAACATGCACATGACAAACTTATCCCACTTAGGTAATAGGTTACATGTGCAAGAACAATGAGTCTTCTGTGACTAGCCGTACCAGTACAAATTTACTGTGAAACTTACAAGCCTCTCTACTTGTGATGAGAGTTTATGGCACAGTCTTTGAATAAAACCCACCTCAAAAAATGGAGAGATGCCATCTCCACATGTGCTCTCGAACAGTGTTTGTTTCTTGTTGCCAATAATAAATCTATGAAGTGACCTTAACCTGCAACACTTATTTACTTATTTTTCATGCTCAGAGCACCTGCATTAATAAGGCAGTCATCGTGTCTGCAAAACTAGAACAGAGTGCCCGCAATGCGGATGGCTATTGACAATGCCACAAGCACACCACCCACCTGTCCTGGCCTGGGCTCTGGAACCTTGGAGTTGACAATGGGCAGCCAGTTTGAGTTGATGTCGTCCTGACCCTTGAAGGGGCCCTCGAACACCCGCTGAATGTCCTCAACGCGGAATGCACAGACTGCTGACCCACTGATGCTGTTGCTGTTGCGAGAAAATTTGTGGCATCACGTGTCAACCAACTGCTTCTAGGAGTCGTGCAAAAGCACATTAAGTGTATTCAAGCACCGGGTCTGTCACCACACAAGTAAAGATTTAAGTATCTTAATCTAAAGTCATGGGTACACAGCGATGGAGCAAAGAGTGGTTCATGCCTTAGTCCAGGGGTTTTTATTTTTTTCAGCTCCAGGGAACCCCAACAGCTTTCAAAAGATGTTGAGTAACACCACATGTCTAGCTTTGGTTCCTTCCTGCTTGACATACATGCAGAAAGGAGCATGCTGACTTATGACAGCACCTCAAAAAATGCCCATATTCAATTAACCAGGAATGGCTCTAAAATGACGCAGTCCCCAGTGAACAATTAAGGTGTGGTTCATTTCAAGATAAAGTGGTAACAGAAAGGTAGAGGTTTAGGCGTGCATTTAGGTGCTTGGGGAACACCGAAAATCTTTCCAAGGAACCTTGGTGTTTCACAGAACCCAATTTGACAGCCCCTGATTTAGTCAATTGCAGTTAGCGTATTATTACCAACGGCCACAAACACAAATACACTTCTTGTGTGGCTCACTGAAAACATAGTTCGTTTTCACAGATCAATCCTCCTGTGCCTGGGCTGACTGCTTTCTGGCTCTGCTGTGATCACAGGCTGCATCTTGTTGATACCATTAGGCTAAGTATATGCGTCTATATTTATGCTGTCCTATGCCATATGTTAATTCATACTGGCTTTTCAAACAAATGTCGCCTATATGCAGCACGCCAGAAGTGCCAAGCTATTAGAGATTGCCAACATTATTACATGTGTAAAGGCAGCATGCATACTAAAAACATACATATGGCAATCTGTACAAGTGGCACGAAAGCACGAACAGTCCAAGGCCAACCTACTGTGGTGTGGTGAACACACTGTAGATGAGCTTGGCCTCCTTGCCATTATAGATGCCATCCACAATTGGGCTGGTCGATTCTGGAAAAGAAAATTCAGAAATACAGCGGTGCTCATTTTCACATGGGCATGTTGTCAAGGTGCCACACTTCACTGACAAATGTTGCTGGGCTACAGTAACCGACACCGCACTAGGCTAAATCATAACTCAGTTACAGGTTATGACATGGATGTGGCTAGCCATCATCACTACGAACAAATGTTGTGTTCCTGCAAACTGAAGATCACCAAAAGAGTTTGACTAATTTGCACATTCAGTGTATATTTACTGTAAGCACCAGGAGACACTGAGAAGAACATAACTTTTGCTGTTGCACACAATGTCACAGGAGAAATTACTTATGCAATGCACGAGCTTTCTTTTTTTTTTTCTCCACTGAAGTCTGACTGCAGAGTGCATCCTCGGGTAATTTAATGAAATGCCAACCATTACAAAAAGGCGTCGGAGGATGAAGATGTGGCAGCTAGGTAGAACCCGATGCACAGCACACTGAGCGCAGTGACATGGGACATTACATGGGACGGCCGCAGTGTAGCTTACGTATTTCGTTGAAGTAGAAAGGAATGTCTCCGCCAACGGAGCAGTTGAGTCGCGCCTTGAGGAAAGAGGTCCAGCGCTGCTGGAACTTGTGAGGCCCGCCCTTGTCCCGAGTGCACACCCGCGCCACTCGGGAGTAAATCGTCTGCGCAGGACAAAAGCAAATCAGCAGGTTCTTGCATTGCAAAGAAAAGCAAAGCACATGGTGCACAAGACCTGAGAGAGCGAAATGTTCCAGAAGAAAAAGAAATAAAATGATTGACATTTTAGAGTGCACAATTACCGATATTTTCTATGTTAATTCCCCCCTTCCCCCGCACTTTTTAGATGCGGCTAACCCTTAGTTTAACTTCAACCCAATGATGATGTACAGGGTCGTCCACTCTTAGTTAGAACACGCTAGCGCATGGCCGTGCTCTTTGCACATCGAAGCGAAGTGGCAGATGACGCGAAGCACCACGTCCAGGAACACCTTCGCCTGCACCACTTTGCTGCGATGAGCGACTGTGTCGTGCGTGGTGGCCCTCTGAAGAGTACGGCCATGCGCTAGCGTGTTCTAACTAAGAGTGGACGACCCTGTACACAACACTAGGAAACTTCAAAAAATGCTAAACAGTGACAGGTCTCCAAAAGAGAAGGCTAAAACCCTGGCTGCTTTAAAATGTGACGTCTGTATATGTGCCAGTTTATTTGTATTCCTGCATAAATTATAGCTGCATGCAATAATCTAAGCTCAGACAGTTCTGTTTTCAGTTAATTCAAACAGACTACAAAATCCTGGATGATAGTTTTTCAGTGCACGCGGGAACCGTATTACTCGTGCAGCAGCTTCAGTTATTTAACACTTATCCCCTTTTTTGCATAATGCCACCTACAGAATCAGCCTTCCACAGCCAAATAGAGATTTAAAGGGTATGCTGGATGATGGGTATGTTAAATCTGACTTCCAAACTGATGGATACTTTGAAAACATGAGGGCAAGTGATAATGCTAGCTACAGAACCGCAACGAACAGCTGCCAGGTATCTGGCATCATTTTTAAACTAAGCAGTGCACCGTTGAAACTAGTGGAGCTGCTTTGCCTTCGGAAGTGCTAAAAATATGTCTCAGATAGAGAATGTGTAAAGTTCCCTGAGCTCTCATGTAGACGAAGTTGAATCATGTTTGTAGAAGAATACACACGTGCTGCAACAATATGTCACTAGAAATACAGTATCAGTGACTGCGAAGGCTAAAAAAAAGTGAGTGAGGTGCACAGAACTCTGCTCACTACAATATACAACCTACAGGTGCAGCAAAGCATAATTTTGTTTTACTGAAATCCAAATGTTTCTTAAATGTCAAATAAAATGCATTTTACAAGGCAACCAGCTCGACAACAAAGCTGGTTTATATGTCAGCAGATTTGTAAATTGACGTGAAATACAAAATTTCTCTCACTATTTCTGTACAGCCTGTAGACAATGCTATGCGTTGAAATGTGCCAGCAGAGAAGATTCTCATCAATCATCGTTCTCTAATGAATCGGCTTCATAGATTCATTAATCTGCTCTAATGATTCTGCGGAATCAACGATGTGCAGTGCAATAAACCAGAGTGATCAAACTGGATTTTCTATATCAGGAAGGAGACACCAGGTCCAAGATGTGATCAATACTTGCCTTTCCACAGTTAATAAACTCCACAGCTGACTCGCGGAAGAAGAAGTACACATAATCTTCATAGTGGATGGAGCTTACAAAGTTTGGAGCTGCAAACAGAAACACGAGTTAATCTCGCAGTCTTTGAATGAAATGCCATTTTTGTCAAGCAAGAAACAAAAAAAAAAGGAAATAAGAGCAATGGCACATAAACAGTCACAAGCAACACAACCCACTCACCATTCAGGTGCTTCAGATCAAAGGGCTCCGTCCTGAGAGGCTTCCTGTAGATGAGCGGGTCTGCCCCCGAAAGCTGGCCAACAGTGGCCACATACAGGTCGCCATCTTATAAAAGAGCACAAGAAATTCCCCTCATTACAAGAGAGTCAGGGTACAAAACAAAAGAAAAAAAATCCACGTGTATGAACACCAGTACTGCTACATTTTGTAAGC
The DNA here is from genome assembly GCF_055824585.1 of Amblyomma mixtum. Lineage (NCBI taxonomy): Eukaryota > Metazoa > Arthropoda > Arachnida > Ixodida > Ixodidae > Amblyomma > Amblyomma mixtum. The sequence continues at coordinate 74,037,587 of NC_143016.1, read as the reverse complement.
AACAATGAAACAGAACAATGCTCCGTGCAAATTTTGTAACCGCCAATCGATCCCAGCGCGCCCATACCACAACGTTCCAAAAATAATTTTTCCTCCGTACTGCCCTGGACTGTAACGAGCTTCCCGGCCATATCGCTTCCCTTGAAGATCTTCAACAATTCAAGACTGCCATCGAAAATCATTTTTTTTTTTGTCATAACTGCCGTACTCCCCGCCCACCCCTCATGTAATGCCCCTTAAATGGGGCCTTTGAGGACTTAATAAATGAAATGAAATGAACACAATAAGCAATACATACAAGTTAGCATGCCTAACTGAATGCTGTGCTTGGACATCGCAGTATGCCCATAAAACCACGTCTTAAAAAGTAGAATACCCATTACAGTATGCAACCTTAGATGAATATTTCAGTCCCAAATTATCTAAAAACTTCAAAACATAATATCTGTCATGTGCACATTGTATTACATGCACGTTTCTGCACCATGCCATTCGCCACAAAGCCACAGTAGCCATATTTACCTGTCCTCCTTGAGAGGGGACCTGAACGTCCCAAGCGGCATGGTAACAAACAGAAGAGACCAAAGGTGCACTTAGCTCATCACGTAATAAGTAAATACAGCAGCAGCAGCAGGTGATACAAAGACCAGTTCTAATTTCCACAGAAAGATGCGTTAAAAATCAGCAGTACTCGTTAGTACGCCAGAAACAACAGTACAAGAAAAAACAGGATGAAAGAGACATTAACGATCAACTGTGGTTCCCAAAATAGTGTGAAAAAGCTTTCTGTGCTTTCCCGATGTTCGCTCAATGCTCTTAAAGTGAAAGACGAATGTCAGAACTCGATACAAGCTGCAAGCCTATGGCATGAAAGGTGCTGTACGGATGTGTTCCCCTGCCTCGAAAGGCAGCCAAGCTGAAGTTTTTTATTAATCTGATATCTATGCAAATTCCACTGGGGTTATGTTTCCAGCATAATACTGTAGTAGCAAACAAGTTAATCACATACATACTCTCGATTCATATGGGAGAGCAGTCTGCAGGCTCGCAAGAGTGAAGCTTGCAGTGGAGTACACATGTGGCCTCTTACGATCACCACTACGCATGTGGTCTCTAGTTATAAGTGTACCTCATGTAATGCATAGTTCATGTTGACTATTTTACAGTTTTGTGCTCAAAAGACTCAACACATGGTTAACAAACAGTGCACGTTCGTTAAAATCCTAGGCAGCTCAGCTAAACAACTTCGCCTGTCATTTCCACTGCACCCTCTGTGCCAGCAGTGCTACTGTCAAAAGAAGAGCGAATCAAAAGCAAGGCTCAATGTAGGCAAGTCACACAATGCGGGACCCCCTCGTAGGTCACTGCGCCACCAAAAGAAGGACGCAAAGTGTGCAGCGATGCAAAAAGTTGAGAGGGAGCCACGCAGGCGGCTGACCGTGACCCTTTCTTGCATGGCCCATGGCCGGCCCTGTCATTTGTCCAGACTTTGGGACAAAAGAGCGGAGTGGGAAGTCAGGCTTGAAGCCATTGTCTCTGCACGAGGTGCCCGAAGCACGACCCTTATGAGAAGTGTCTCCGAGCTCCGTTTCAACTTGTGTGCACCCAACTGAATTTGTGATGCAGGCTTGCGAGATACAGGAAAAGGAATTGATGCGAGGAACAGGCATGAAGCAAGGTGAGATGCCAACATATAAAGTTGGCTGCACTGTATTTACGCAACACCTCACAAAAGTTGACACCCGCCTGCTGGTGAAGCACAGAAATGGAGCCAAAAAGTCTGCGACTCAGATTAGTAGCTTGAATCTCAACTAGCATATGACTTGAATACGCAAGTTAAATTACTGCAAACAATTTGTTCTTATTTATTGTTAACTTGTGCACTAAAAACAAGAGTCTGTTGAGCTGAGTGCTCGGACCGCGCCTTTATGGCTTCTTGCACTGTGCACACTACGGGAATCTGTAGATTGTAAGGTACCAAACTGACCTTCAATCAAGGCTATCGAAAAACCAAAAATATGACAGCAAGTCAACCAAAAACCTAGGCCATCAATTCTGGTTACACTTGGTCAACCAGTCGATTACACAAAGTGTAGTAGAAATTGTTCCCTCCTCTATGTTTTTTTTTTTGTGCGTGTGCGAGTTCAGGTGACGAAGGGCACGCAGTTCTTACCAGCAAATATGGCTGTGCTGTTGTTCTTGGGATCAAAGGGGCACAGACCCTCTCCAGGCACCTGCTCCTTCACTATGTATTCCCCGTCCTGCAAGAATGGTTGCCATCAATCCCTCTCGAGCAATCAATGTGTATTAACATACATGCCATGTGCAAACAATTGTCTTTCCCAGGGGCACGCACTGCTGCTCTTGCTGGGACCAGATCAGAGTTGAACATATGGCAGCTCAGCAGTGCGCTGCTTTTAATCAAGCACAATGAAAACAAAAAAAAGAAGCATGGAGAAGCAGCATGGAAGCATGCTGTTGAGAGTTTAAGGCAAAAAGCTCATTAAATTTGAAAGCTCATGTCACCTTGAAATGAAATAAAGGTAATGAACACACAACCACAACTGAGTGGACTGCATTGCATTTAAGAAATATAAAATGCTGAGCTTCAAGGCAGGAAGAGATAAAATTGTTAGGAGGACCTTTCAGAGTGTATAAATTGGCAAACTAGTCATTATTTTCTTGCGGTAAGGCATCTAACAAAGTACTACAGACAGGGTCATGACAGAAAAGCGAAGCAATATAATGAACACTTCACATTGATCTTCACAACGATTAACTGGCCCACAAGCTTTTGCTACTAAACCCATGCTTACCGAATACATACAAGAAAAAAGAAGCATAACGGCATAGCTGCACTCTAAGAAAGCTTTAAAGGTAGAAGGCCTGTTATTGTGTTACAGCTTAGCTTTATTTAACTGCTAACAATAGATCTTTCGTAGCCGTAGTAGTTGACTGTTTAACAGGCTTGGAATAAGCCGAGAAGGAAGCAACAGCCGATGAAGAGCCCTCCAATATATGTAAAAAAATCAAAAGTGTGGCAATAAGAACATAAGTTCATGCCAAACATGAACAGTGTTGCAAGCCAACCTCGCAGCAATAAACTTGGTGCAGTTTTCTCGGAGCAAGACTTCGTAGAGTTCTGAATAGAGGAAATACTGACCGGAGATATCACATAGTCCCTGCAGCGTGGCTTGTACGCATTTGTGCCGCAGACAAAAATGACAGTTTCAGACTTTCTCGCCAGCACCCTGATGTAGTTCTGGCACGCCTCCTAAAAAGGTGTGGAATGGTGCATCAGAGACGAGAGTCAGTTGAGATGCTTTGCACAAAGGCTGAACAAAAGCCATGGTTGAAAGTGGCTACTGTCACTCACCTGACTCTTTCCTTTCAGCTTGCACATGTCAATATCTTTACCATCGGAAAACCACTCCAACTTCTGCAAGAGAAAACAAGTTCGTCAGACTATGAAAGACCTGGACACCAAGCTCTTTTACAATGCTCAGTCCTAATCAAGTCCTGTCTTAGAAACACAGGTGATTCAGGTGTTTCTGATGTGCTTAAATTGGCGTGTTTAACCCTTCCTTTAGCACCCATCCTTGCCAGCTCTTTCCCGCAATAGCTTTTAGGGCTATCCTTAGATGCATTACCCTTGCTTCATCTGTTCATTTTTTGATTATTCTATTTTGTTTACACTCCTAAGCAAAGAAATGCTGACCTGCACTAATGTACAGCAATGGCAATAAGAAGGTTGAAAATTCAATGCCCTCCTGAACACTGCCACCAAAAGTAAGGGGTAGGTATGCTCTAGAGTCCCTTGTGCAATTATTAGTAACTAATGCAGCCGCACCTTTTGTAACTCCAACGTAGAAAGGCTGATGTTGTAGACAACATTCCTGGAAGATAAGATAACAATCATGGATTACAGTTCATGGCACCTGATACATATTGCACCCTACAGGATATTTCACACTATCACAGCTAGCATAAACAAATGTTCCTTGATTTTAGAAAGTAACCATACAGAAACTCCACCGAGGAAAGTTGGTTGGTTTATGGTTGGTTTATGGGGTTTAACATCCCAAAGCGACTAAGACTATGAGAGACGCCGTAGTGGAGGGCTCCGGAAATTTCGACCACCAGGGGTTCTTTAACGGGCACTGACATCGCACAGTACACGGCCTTTTAGAATTTCCTCCAAAGAAATTCAACCGCCGCGGCTGGGATCGAACCCGCGTCTTTCGGGTCAGCAGCAGAACACCACCGAGGAAATTAACTAAACTGCAAGTGAATAACAAGAAAATACAGAAGACACAAACAATGGCTATGAATACCCCACATTTTCAATTAAGTGTGAAAAACAATGATAAAGCTTTCTTAAGCTACTTCAATTATCTACTATATGTGTTTTAAAAATAATTTGCAGAGTTAGTGGGGAAATACCTGTGCAGTGATGAATATAAGTTGACTTCAATGCCCAATATTTTTTTTAAAGTATGCATTCCAATCATGAGATCTATAGTTTAAGAAGAGCAATCTTTTTGCAACTAGCTGGCTCCTGCAACACACCATAAGGAAGAAAAACTCTGCTCACCTAGCCCCCACAAGAAGGTTGTGGCCATCCTGCTCTAGGAGACGGAAGTGGTCACTGTGCGTCTGGTTTCCACGGAACTTGCCGACGAGCTCTGGAGCTGCACAACAAAGATATAAAAAAAAAAACATTTCACATGATGCCATCCAAGCATAATTATTTCAAAGAAGAACGTGACGTTACGAAGTATAACAACCAAGCCTTTCCATTAGAATACAAGAGTGCCAAAATTTTTCTGAATTAATATTCGGAACGTATATTGGTTGAGCCTTAAGGTTAAGCAAGAGAATAACACAGCATAGATCAGAAGAACAAAGTTTGGTTAGTGGTATTTTAAAAAGCCAAAATAATAATAATAATAATAGTTTACTGCCAGGTAAATATGCATGATTATTACCAGCCCGCTTAAGCTTTAATGCTTGTGAGCGCGGCTGAGCAAAAGGCGAAAATTGATTAGGGGCAAGACAAGTAATGAGCAGAACAGGTAACCAGAGGCCCATTAGAGCAGAGTGGATAGCAACAGAGTGGAGGCATAAATAGGGGGTTAGATGAAATTCTGAAATTTGATAACATAGGGTGGGCAAGGCTGGTGGAGGACCGGAATGATTAGTGACCACTGAGTGAGAGTGGCCTTTGTGCTAAAGTGTAATTGATCTGATTAGAGGCAATCATGACAATGAAAATTTAGATAATGTGAACTGCCACACGGACATGGCAGCCAGAAGCGGCCATGTCAAGAAATATCACCTTTCATGACAGATGTGGTTAGGCAAAGTTCTAGCAGTATAATGTCAGCAGATGACAGTCACTTTCAGTTTACCCAAGCTACAAACGGCTACCAGCTATAAATGACATAAAGTGCCTTATCAATGCCTGTCTATCCACACACCCATGCTGCACGGAAATAACAAACGGTTCTAGGCAAAAATCCCAATGGTCAAATTTCCAGTTGGTTCCAGTTGGTTCCCAGTTCACTCCCAGTTAACACCAACTGCAACTCAGCTAGGAACCAACTGGAATCAACTGGGCATTGTTCCCTAAACCAGTCAGGATGAAGGAAAAGAGGAAGAACGAAAGATGTGAGCAGCTTTCAAAACGTCTGCCTCACTGTGATCTGCCCAACTGCTCTGGCAATCACACACTTGGGCAAGCACAAGCCCATCCCTCTGGCACAGCCTATCACAGCGCAGCTAGCTTAGTTTCAGCTTGACTAAGACTAGACGCCGTAACGAAAACAAAAGGGCCGTGCGGCCGCGATCGCCAAATACACGAGAGGTAGCCAGGCAGCGGTGTCTCGGCCGACCAATGCCCTTCTTCCAAGCGCTCTATATACCCACTGCCGCGCTGGCAGCGCCACAAAACAATGTGTTCCACGGTGCGCGAGCCCTTTCAGCTGAGCGACAGCGCCTATGCATACATACACTCTACTGAGCTTCCATGCGCGGTAACGAGCATACGACGCCAGAAGCACTCGCAAGAGCTCGACCTCATCAGAGACGACGCGGGCCGGCGAAAGCAAGGTGCAGTCAGCCACCCCGTCTCTACCGAAGGAAGGAGAAAAAGTGAAGCGAGACAACAGGCCCGTGGGACCGACCGTCCAAACGGCCCATTGCGACAGTGGCGCGGCACGCGCCTCCGGCAGGCGCGCCGTTTTCGCAACTGTGTAGCCGGTCGCACTGCTTTACGAGCAGCGCGGAGGATATATGCATGCGCGCCGCCCGTTGTTCCACGGCCACTGCGCTCGCACGCAGCCCACGGACGCATGCGCTCGCTCGCGCAGCTCCCAGGGTCAGACGACGAAAGGGGAAAACAAGGCATGCGCCACTACACCAGCCGCGATTGCGGGCCCTTAATTGCTAGGAAAGACTACTTCACCGCCGTGACGGAAAAAGAGGAAGAAGTGATACATCGTCATAGTCGCTGAGCACAGACTGAACCTCACGACAATTAATTGGTCTGCGTCAAGTTTAGCCTAAGTCTAGCCCGCTACTGGCCTGCCTTAGCACATCGTTGCGCTCTGACGCGAAACAGAAACGTACACCCGCCTTCCTCGGCGACGTAAACAGATTTCACAAGCGCGTTTGCCCAACGACGACGATGTTCGCTCTCGCGGAACGCCTGGAGCCGAGGGTCGCTGCACCGGTCTTCCAGCCGTGCGCCCGCGTTTCTGAACGAGTTATTGTTCGCCAGACGAGACGCGCGTGCCGTCTGGCTAATGCACTTTGGTTCGTACGCATGCCGCATGCGGGAAGCACAAAGGCAAGGTTATCGTCTGTTTCTCCGAAGCCGATGCGCGCACGGTAATTAAATAGTAGCAGTTGCGGGAATTCGCAGAACGAAACTCGACAGGCAATGAGCCATAGATAACTAGCGAGAGCGTCTAAACAACGTGGCCAACGAACAGTATACCTCGAACGCGTCACACTGTGCAAATGCTAGGGCATTTACACTCTTTTCTTGTAACCACTCTACCTAACTCAACCATAGTCAATACTTCAACGAATTATGATCACGAGAACAATACATCATTCAGTTTTTTTTTTCTTCTGATACGACAGCTATTCATCAGCACAAGCTCTTTTCATGTGTAGCTGGTGGTGGACAAGATGACCGAACGGCCCGTTGCCCCGTAAAAACTTTCCCAGGTACTCAATTTTTATTTCACCGCCACGCACTTGTGCCGCCACTGCGCTAGGCCTTGAGCTCCGTGAGGAAGTGGACGGTGAAGGAGTTGTCTCGAATGTATCCGTAGTCCGGGTTCGCCAGGTCGTCGAGCGTGATGAACTGCGAGAAGCCGAATCCCTCGTTGTCCTCGCCCGGCCGGGGCTTGCGGAAGCAGTGGCCCCATTCTTCGCCTTCAGACTCCGGCCGGATGTCGCCCTGAATGTTGTACGCGCCGCCCGTCGAGATAAGCACGAACGAGGTCTTCTGCGAGTAGGGCCAGCTGAGCGACGTGTCGAACGAGCCCGCCGTCAGCACGAAGTACAGTCCCAGGCACGGCCCGCCAGCGGTCGACGAGTTGCCCAGGCTGCCCTGCAGGTACATGCGGTAGCCCGCGCCTCCGCAGTAGAAGGCGTCGCTGCTGAACGACGTGGTGCGTCCTTCCAGGGCGTCCTGTCGCATGCGGGCGAAGTCGGCCACCTTCCAGACGTAGCAGGACGAGGGCGGGCTGTCTTCCTCCACGGCACCCAGCTCTCGGCTGAGGGGGTCGCCCTCCAGAAGCAGCAGCTGCGCCGTCTCGTCGCCGGCGTTAACGGTGGACTGCTTCCACAGGCGCTGGTCCTCGGCCAGAGAAGCCTTGGCCTCTTCCAGCGCCGTGCGAAACGAGCGCAGTTCATCGTGGATCGTCATGCGCAGCGTCTTGAGCTCCTGGCTCACGACATCGCAACGGTCGGCGAGCGGAGTCTCCACCCGTGCGTCCGGTCGTTGGGCGCAGTCTCCGCCGACGGCCCCGTCCGGGGCGGCATAACCGGACTTCGCCGCCTCGACGTTCACTGTCTTAGTGGACACCCTGCGGCATTCGTTGCGGATGTGCGCCAGCACCTGGGACACCTGCACGCGCCGGGAGCACAGCTCGCAGAGGACGAGCTGGTACTCGCACAGGGCGATGTGCTTCTCGTAGGTGGCCAGCGTGGGCACGTGGAAGCAGCCCTTGTTCTTGCAGCCCACCGGGTACTGGCGGAACAGGTCCGGCGCCGAGCGATCCAGGCGCATCTGCTGGGCGCTGAAGTCGACGCCGTCCACGGGGCAGCAGAGCGGCTCGCCCGTCGCCAGGCCCTGGAAGCAGCGGCGGCAGAAGACGTGCTTGCAGGGCGCCCACAGGGTCTCGGCTGCCAGCACTCCGCACAGCGAGCAGACGCGGTCCAAGGGCGGTTCGCGCCGGAACTCGACCAGCGTCCAGTTGGCGATGTACGGGAAGCCCGTGACGAAGCGCTTACAGCTGGCGTACATGGTGGTGCCGAGCCTCTGGCGCGCCGCTGCCGCACACAACGACCCGCCTCCTCGGGCACGGCCTCGCTGCCCCCGATGGAACCGCGCAAGCTTCCTCTTCGTCGTCGTCTTCTCTGGCAAGGCATCGCAGCGCCATCGATGTTTCGAGGTGGCGCTGCAGAATGACGCTGGCTGTGCTCTAAACTTCCGCAGTTATGGACGTCCCAGGGCGCTGTGCTAGCGAACAAACAACGATTATTCGATTTTGGACTTTTACGTATCTTAAGAACCTACCGAGCACCGCTACTACATGATACAGACTGTGAACAGACCTCCGTTTGATCCGCCAAACGACCAAGGTCTGAAGGTGTCACGAGCACACCTGTCCAGAGCATTGGAGCGGTATGCTGAGGAGCGAAGTGAAAACTTGGCTCCATTGCTCCATTAATGGTACAATGCAATTCGCGATGCATATTGCACGTCTCTGCACCTTCGCTCCAGCGCAATGCGTCGTCTCTATTATCCAGTACCCACTTAAAATTTTCGCCTCCTTTATTAAGACAAAGGGGGAAGGGGGGGAGGGGGGTCGTTCAAACGCTCTAGACAAGCGTGCTCATGACTATGTCCTCAGCACGTGCTGTTGAGCTGCAGCAAACCACTGTTTAGGCTGTTGATATACACGTCTCGCTCATTCATTTAGGCAAACGATCTGCAGACACAGGCACCACAGCGCGCAGTGACATCAAAGAGAAATGAAGAACAGTAGGCGCTGCTCGAATATTAACTGCCCGTAGTCTCCACAAGGAGGAGGCGGAACCAAAGCGTGACGTCAATTCGGACCCCCGGGCTGCCCAGGTTCCGAAACCTTGCAACGCGAGCCTTCTCCGCTGCTGGGGCCCTGCGGGGATCGTCCGTCTTGCCGCCCGCATCTCCCGGTTTCCTTTCTCCTTCCTGGCGTGTGCTCTCTCTTCCTCCGGAGCCGCAGCTCCTTCGGGCAGGCAGGCAACCCGCAGCGTATTCTGCGGCTTCGGGGCCGAGGCGAGACAGCGGGTGGGAGCAGCGCCGGTCGATCGCCGCCAGCCCGGAATGTCCACCCCGAGGCGTCGTCGTCTTCCTCTCGCCTCTCGAGGAGGACGACTATCCCCCGAAACGCTTCGGCTCAGTGACAGCGCCAGCGCGGCCAATTTCCGGGAAGCGAGCGCAGCTGCGCGCATCGCCTTTCACACTCCGGGGAGGAAGGGAAAGACAGTGGGCAGAGGCCGCGCTCCTACCGGCGAAAGACAGAAAAGCAACGGGAAGGTTTTTCCCATCTTCCCTTCCTGGCACAGGAAGATGAGGAGAAGGCAGGGCCGCCCCGAAGCTCAAGTCGTACATATCGGGGCGCTCTTCTTCGGCGAAAAAAAAAAAAAACGCGTTTCCGGAACGTCCGTTATATGCTTGAGGTCCGAAGGTGGGAAGCGAAGAAAATAAAAGGGGAATCACGGACGACTCGGTGATGAATCTACCGACACTTGTATTCCCCAAGTCGGGAGCGACAGACGTAGGACGTAAGGCGCCTTGGGGTTTCAACGAATGCTGACCATAATGCTTTCGTTCACTCCCGGAGAAACCATCGCGCCCAGGACTAAAGTCCGCCTCACTGGGAACAATACGATGTCCGCGGCCGTATTACAGCAGAAACTCGGTCCACAGAGGCTGTCACGTTCCTGGCTGGACTGGCCTGCCTATACCTGGTGAAAGCACGGAGCAAAGTGGCAGCGCTAGCTTTGTGCACCTATATTCAGTATATTGAGAACATCAGGTGTTGCGACTTGGGCGCGTGGACGACGATGAAGAGGCTCTCACGAAGCCGCTGGCCCCCTTAGTTGTGTGCATGCGTGTGTGGTGCACCAGGCACCATATGCTCCAGTCCCGGGCATCAGCGGCCGGCTGCCGAGTGCTCCCTCCGTATAGCGCGCAAGCCGCGAATTCATTTAGGAAACAGACCGCGCGAAGACCATTAGAGAGAGGGCGAACGAGCGGGAAGCGCAATCTGTGCCTCGAGTGCGGTGGACGCCCCTATCAGCAGTCGCAATTAGCCCCGCGGTCGTAATTGCCGCCACGGCACGGCCATCGAGAGTCGACGGTCGTGTACAGTATGTGCGCAGCGCCACCACCGCACGTCGCAACCCCCTGATGCGCGAAAGTGCGTGTGTGTGCGCAGTGCGGATGAAAAGACCACGCGCGCGCGCGCGTACACTAACCGACAAGCGACGACGACATGGCCGCTGCCGCTTCATTACCATAAGCTTTTGTTTCGTCCTTGTATACCCTGCTTTCCTTTTGATTTTTTCTTTTCTTCCCACTCTCGAAATTTCTGGCCCTTCCGGACGTTCTCTTCCTTCCGCCTTGCCTTCTCTCTATCCTTGTCTTGAACACGCCGCGCTCGCACACAGCCCGCGAGGGACAATACTCAGTGACAGCTGGCTGTCGGCTTGTTCATTAGCGAAGCGGCATTAGGCTAGACTTTCTGCACGGGCGCCTGGCGCAGTGCTGAAACAAAGTACAAAAGCAGAATTCGGAACCACCAAGCCACACAAGAAGCTAGCGTGGTATGTTTCTTGCAAGCAAGCAATACGGAACAGACCGGAGAAGAAACAACGGCATACTCCTTCGTGACTTTCAAACCGGTATACGGACAGTTCGTTATAGTTAGAAATGCCGCATCAAAGAGAAAGACGGGGAAAGGTAGACACCGGAGTACTTTTTTTTCTGTCCTGCACTCACACTCTCAACAACTGCCACGTTGTGCATTGACAACGCCTCACATACACTCCCTCCTTCAGATGTCCACTGTGATTCTCTATAGCTGTGGCTGCTGCCCGTGGAAAAGAAGTGCTGGAATGGGCCACACTAGATGTCGGCAGATGACGTTGTCGCGCACAAATCAGTAACCCGACGTATAGAGTTCCTGCATGAGACACTTCACTGCCGCTCGAGACAACCTACCTGCTCTCACTCCCTCTCCTCCTAAGCCGCACGCGCCGTATTGCACTGGTGCTAGTCGAAACGCCCAAGGGCAACACCGCAGTCGCCCCGCGTTCTCAAGTGCCGCTGCCTAAACGTCGCCAACGCCGCCTCGACTGCGCAACAACATCCCCTGCGCCCGCTCACACCACGCCCTCTGATGGCGCCGCGCAGCCAAGCGCGAAAGATCGAGTGACACACATGCAAAACAACAACATTAAAAAAAGCGGAGGCAATAAATAAACACTTCGCGGAGCTGAAAAAGAAGCGCCGAGGAGAAAATGCATGTCGTGTAGCGGCTGCAGCAGCAGTCCCCCTCGAGACACAGACCGCCCGAGGCACGCACGCAGACCGCGGCCCCGAATGCCGTTGCAGGGTGAAAGAACGGGGGGGGGGGGGGGGGGGGGGGGTTGCGGAGTAGCAGGAGCGTGTGGCAACAACGCTCGCGCCCTTGAGGGAGCGAGAGAGCGGCGGAGGCTGCTCAAGCCTCGCGCCGCAGGCACGCAGCTATGCATGCGGGAAAAGTAGTATATGGCGCGAGCGACGCCTACCGTATAATAACGCACATTGCGCCGAGGCCTCCTCCGCGGGGACGCCGCAGAAAGCGAGGTGCCAAGTCCTGCTCGGCCGCCTCGGGCGGTTTCTCGGCGGCACGCGTCGCGGCAGTGCCGCTTCCTGGAAGCAGCCTTCGCCGGCGCTCTCGAAATCGGCTCCGCGTAAAATGAAACATGACCGTCATGTCGAGTGATGAATGACGAAACCGCGCACGCTGGGGCGGAAGACATCCATATCGCATCGCGTACACCGCGCCGTCGCGGAAGTGAGCCAGCGCCGTCGCAGGGGGCGATGACGGGGTGCTCTCTTGGCGAGCAACGGAGCAGAGGATGAGCACGAAAGTATATTAATGCGGTACTGGCTGTCTCTCTCTTTCCTCTAGGCGCACCTGGCAATAGCCCAGACGTGAAGTAACGCAACGCGCAGCGCCGACTCGTTCCTGCGTGATTCTATCATATGGTTCTATCGCGATGCGTCGAAGACGGCACGACGTGATTCCGTAAGTTGTGCCGTACTCCCAAACGCTCCGGTCGAACAACCGCTTTCCTTTCGACTTCACCAAAGGTCGCAGCGCATAAAAACTGTCCGCGCTGTCAACAGTGTTGACACTCCCACCTTGGCCAACAGATTTAACCTCGAAGGTATCACCAGCAGAGCAACACATCCACACGGAACGGAGGAAAACACATCCCCTCCGCTCCGCTAGCGCTAGGAATAACGTCCAAGAAGACTCTCTCCCAGAGACGGAGCCCCGCTCTGTCGTGTTGCCGGGGCGAAACAATGCACTCATAGTCGGTGGCTGCGCCCGGTTCAATTTGCGCGTACAACACGGGGAGAAACCGGAGGGGCGCGGATTCCGACTCCCGCTTTCCGAACCCCGGAGCCGCTGCAGCAGAGCTCTCTGTTTGACGTCGAAGACGACTGCGACGCCAGAGGAACGAACGGTGCCAGCCTAGGCACACACGGCGCTTCGCAAGCACGGGACCCGAATTCCGAACAGCACCCGCGGGGTTTTCCCCCTCCGCACCCTCTCCCGGCCTTCCGCGAGCAGCAAACCCCACCCGCACACGCTTTGATCGATCCCGCGGCCGCCGGCACAAGGCAAGGTTGCTGACCCTGCCCGCGCGGCGACGGGAGAGAAGTAGGTACACGCGGGCGTCCCCCGCCCACACGCGTCAGCTTGCATAGCGCGGTCGGGGTGACGGAGCGCGCGAGGGCTGGGGAGGGGGGAGGGAGCGAGCCCGAACTGTACAGCGAGCGGAGAGCCCGGGAACCATCGACGAAGGGGAGGACCGCGCGCGGTGGCAAACAATGCGAAAACGGCACAAGCGAAGAAGACCCGCAATCGAAAGCTCCGGCGGGCGACGACGAAGGGGCACTGTATCTACAGGCCCGTCGCCCCCTGCCAGCACCGCGACGATGATCAGCGAGGGAGGAAAAAGGGGAGAGGGGTGCGAAGAGAAATCATCCAGGCATGCGGTCGTCACGTCACACGGGCGGAGCCCGCCGCCGCCGCCGCTTCGACCCGTGTTCATCACGCTGTCAGCGCCGTAATCGGCGTTTTGTCGGCGCCGCCGCCGACAAAGAGAGACGGGTGTATGTAGTACGGCCTCCGCCGCCGGCGTTGTCCCGAAGACATGCCAGCACCACCACCAACGCTCAGCCGCCACGGGAGCAGCAGCACTGGCCTGGCTGGCTGTCTGCCTTTTGTTACTCGCGCTGACGGAACGGTCTCGGAACGCAAGCACGCAGCTCTCCTCTCCGCCCCCCCACCCGCGTGGAAAGACAGAGCGTCGAAGAAGCGGCAGTTCTTCGTATGAACTACCACCTCCGACGCTCTCTCAAAGGGGACAATCGTTTCTTTTCACGTGTATAGGGAGAGGGGGGGGGGGGAGCAAGAACCAGTGCATGCTTATTGTTAAACGCAGTCGCCGAGCAGCCGCTTATTACGGGGGGGTCAGTGCACGTGCGCCTGCCGCGGCGTATACTGCTGCTGACCCCCCCTTCCCTCAAAGGAAAAAGGGTGATGAAGTACGAAATGGAGTGAAAAGGACGACGGGTGCTTTCTCTGGAGCAGCGCTCAAGTTACGCGGCCAGTTACATGTCCCCTTCCACCCCCCCCCCCCCCCCCCCCCCCCCCCTTTTTTTTTTTGGCTCCACGCCGTAAGTCAATGGGCCCAAATTTACACGGTACACGTAAAGCCGTAGTCAGCATCAAGTGCAGCAGCGGCAACCCGCCGGTGCTCGTACTCTGCGCGAACCAATTTAGGCTATAGGGAACGTGTAAACCAGTATGTGCCGCGGGAGGGCCCGGTTTACGGCTAAAAAAAAAACAGAGGCTCATTAAATAACGGAGTAAGTAACGGGGATCGCACGTCTAGAGCCACCCACAACATTCGACAAATCCGAGCCGACAACGATCCTTGGCCCTTACAGTCTCAATCGAAAGGCGGACAGGCTGTCAAAATGACGCGGGACAAATGCGGCGGCGCGAGAGCGGTCACAGCAAATGAAGCACGGCTCCTCAAGCGCAAATCAAACTCACGAGTCCAAGGGCGCGGATATCAAAAAACACGGGCAAGCGTTGTCGCCCAGACCGGCATGCCAAGGAGCCCCTCCTCCCCGCAGACAAACAGAAGGGCTACGCTGCCGACGATTCGCTAAGCCAGTGGAACTCTCCACAGTGTGTGTTTTCACAGACCCTTACCGCAGGGACCACGCCGGATGACCTCATCATCAGAGGGCGCCCCAAACAGCGAGGATTCCCGAAGCCATGAGAGCGCTCACACACATACACACGCGCAGAGAGAGAGAGAGCGCGCGCCAGAGAGACAAAGAGAGAGAGGGAGAGAGAGACGCGCAATGCGCTAAAAGAGGGGAGCGCTTTAATCGCCGGAGGACGTGCAAACAGCGCCTGGACTAAGGTCAAACACACCCTGCACCTTCTTCCTCGCCGCAGCGCCTCAACCGACCGACAACTTTGCGAGCGCCAGCGATCAAGCGGAAAACCTGTCCCCGAGCCGCTCTCCTTCCCTCCGAGTCGAGATCAGCCCCACGGCCGAGTGGCTCATCAGCTCCTCGGTCGGCCCGAGAGATCGCCCGGGAACGACCACATTGGCAGGTCGGCGGTTGATCGGAAACCAAGACAGTGGCGGTGGAGGCAGGATGTACCACTGGCCCCGCCAAGTCAAGAAGCGAAGACCGGCAAACGCACGAATCTATCTCCTCCCTTCACTACCCCGAGGCCCCTCCGCGGAGCAGCATCCCGTGGGAAAGAGGAGGAAACGTGGTCGCGCCGCAAAATTAGAAGACGGAGCCACCACGTACGCGCTCCACGACGTCGAGAGCCCCTTCCTGCCCACCCTCTCCCTCAACGGCCCAACACCCGCTGCGCCGTTTATTAATGCATTTGTGTGTGTGCGCGCGCTTCCGAAGCGACGATGATGAAGCGGACGGAACTCTTCTTTCCCATCACCGGGGAATCGCGGCGGGCCAGACTTGGCCATAGCGGCCCGCCGCCACTCCTCTAATTAAGCGGCCCTCCCCACCGGCACTACACCGGAGAGAGAGCGCACTCTAGAACGCACGGCACGGTCACACGACGACACGCTCGGCCAACCGCTCTGGCGCGATACGCGACGGTGGTCCGACGGCGGGTGTGCATGCCTGAGTGCGGGGCAGTGGTGCCTTCCTGCTCGCGCTGCGATGGCAAACAGAAGCAGGCCCCATCACCCCCATTTCCGGCCACTCTATTTTCTTACAGCGGTGTTGCAGCAGTGGCACTGCAATTTCCCGCAAGGTCGCCAGACCGTTTATGAGTAAAACAGACTGCGAACCAACCACACGCGAAGCCAGTGACGATGAAGATAACTCTATATCGTCTTTAGAATAACATAACCAGAGGCCTCGAAGTTGGAGTTCCATGAAACAAAGTTTATTCTGTCACCACCGGATAACATACGGTGCGACGAAGCAGGAAAGCCGTCCTTTTCGCCGGCGTAGAGGCGGAGAGATGAAACTAAGGAATAAACAAATATTGAAGAACACAACAACAAAAACAAAGAGGAAACGGCTGAGCACACCAGAGGTCCCGCGACAGACCGCTTAATAACCCCCTTCCCCGAGGCGAATCGGCGCGAGAGATAGCGATCTCGGGGGCACGCGCAATGTCAGGATGTCAGGGCAGGGACCGAGGATGCGTGGAGGGGGTCCAGTTCCCGGTGTGCGGTCCCATTTGTCGTCGTCGCCCGATCCCTATATATACACACACGCACATGGGGGCCCACGAACGAAAGGCACATTACGGCGCCACGGTTCGTACACTCACACACACACAGACTGGCGCTCAATGCGCGCCGCTACCACCCGCCGCAACGGGTCACCGCAGAGTGCACGAGGAGAAGCAATCGCTTCAGGCAGCATCGAATAGCCTAGCGTCGCGGCGGTGGTCTCCGCAGCGGCGGCGCCGAAGGCACGAGAGAAGAGGACCGCGGGGCGCGCGGCGACCCCGACTAACCTGGTAACCCCGACCGCCGCCCGCCCGCCCGGTCGCAGAGAAAGCGGCCAAGTGTGACGGCGACGGAGACGCGCCTGGCGAGCGCGCTATTCTCGAACACAACACGCTATCGAGGCCAACCTCCCCCTGCCTCGTAGCAACATCGAAAGCTACAACAGCAGCACGCGCATACACGACACAACGTTTCATCCCGAGACAGCACGCATGACTTCGAGAAGAAAGGAGAGGGCTTCGAAGGAGAGAGGCGGGCAGCACGCGCGAGCGGATTCCGAAGCAAGCATCGATCGTCCCTCGAGGAGACGCGGCCGTGGCACACATTGATCAATTCGATGCGCGAAAGATGAGGACGACGATTCGGTAATGCATGCATGCATGTCGCCCGCCGCTCGGGGCAGATCTCGCCGCAAAACAGCGCGTCCAAGGTCACGCGCGTTGACTATGGAGGTGCGGCTGTCACTGTGCGTGTAATGCGAGCGCAAGAAGCGAGGGGCAGACCAGCGGTGCCGCGCTGTTCGTAACCCCCGCAGAATAGCTCGCACAAAATAGGCCCGAGCCGGTACATAAATTGCGGGAACCGGTCGACGCGTACCCTGAACTGCGTTGAAAAACTCGGCTTGATTCTCTCGAAGTAACCCTCGCTTCGCAAACATGAACGTCTTTTAAAAGAAATGCGTGTTCTCTGTCTGGCTCTAGCAAAAACCTGCCCTATGTAGGTGTATTAGGTAAAAAAAAAAAACAACTCTACTCCTACACATAACCACTCGGAATGGAGCTTAGTGAAGCATGCTGCAAGTCACTTCGACAGGTAACTCTAAAGTTACCTGAAATTCCAACGGGCAGACGGGTAACTGAAAAAGTGATAGTGGTTTGGTTTTTACTACTCGTTTAATGAGTGCATCTGAGTATGTCAGCTCACTTATACCGTTTTAAAACGATCAGTAGTTCGCTTAATTCGAATTTCTGATTATACAGGAATATTACAAACTACTAAATGCCGGAAGTGCGGAATTTTTCTTCCACCCTACATTTTCAATTCCTGGAAATCACAGCTCCAGCTAAGTCTGGGTCCTCTCGAGATCCTGTCGACTGCGGCAAGTCGAGATCCCAAAGATCCTGTCGGCTGCGCCATGTCGACAGCCCTCAGACCCTGCACCGAGCGGCCGACACTGGTGGTCGCCCCGGGCGGTGCTGGCACGGAGCCAGGGCGTAATCAACTTTACCCGGAGCGACACGGGCGACGCAACAAAAGGGGCGACACGATTACGACACTGCGCCCCAGTTTCTCATGGGGGGGGGGGGGGGGGGGGGGGGGCGACTGTACGACGACCACGACGACGACGCCGCGCGACGTCAAGCAGCGGGGCTTCTCTCGTGCTGGCGGAGCAAGGCCAAGCACGCGGGGCGCGCGCACAGTGCTCGACTCTGTACAGTGGCTCCGCCGAAGAGGGCAGCGAAAATAAGCAGACGGCGGCGACGGGCAGTAATAACCCCGTCACAGATGGCCGCGGATTCTCACAAAGATTGCTTTTCTTCCCGCGCCGTGAGCCGCGGTATACCAGGCCTTCAAAGTTCAGCCGCAAGCATACATGTTAGTCGCTCACTGACAGACGAACGCGGCGTGGCCTGCGCAGAACCGAAATTGCGAGTAACTGATGATGGCGTAGCAACAGAAAAGGAAAAGACGAAAATAGCTCGAACGCAGCCTCTTTGAGAGCTGTTCCATCAGGCGCTCGTTACAGAGCTCCCGACACATATGAAGCGATATTTCTGCCGCTTCCTAACAGCCTTTTCAAGCCAGAAAGTCTCTCTCTCTCTCTCTTTTTTTTAGAAGCTCGCTGCACCTAGAGCACATTGCACTTCTAAGTTACACGACGATCCAGACAAAACGAAACGTGTATATCGTTTTGGTGCGAAAGCGCTACTTAACACGTTCCCAACCAAGAATCTCGTGTGAAGCCTCGGAGTAACTCGGGTAAGCTCGGGTTAGTTCGGAAGAGAGTCGAGCCAGCTGGAGTCAATGGGAGGAAGCTCGGGTAAGTTCGGCGGAGCGTCGCGACAGCTGCCGCCGAGTGGAGAGAGGACGTGAAGATGAGTAGCGAGAAACGCGGTCGAGTGCACACAGCTGCAGATGCCTGCGTTAAACTGCGTTAAAACCCAACCACATTTTTTATCTGGCTCCCATCTATGGTTGCAGAGCCTGCTATACTACGGAAGCAGCGATTCGCCCCACTAATCTTTCCATTAATTCCGAACGCAATGCGAGTCTCCCCATATGTATTAACCTGCCCAGGCGCGGCTCTGAAGGCAGCCAAATGTCCAGCCGAGCTGCAGGCTGGTCGCAGCGAACGCGCTGCCTTGTGTGGTCCCTTTACTTTTTTCCCCCACTGGCCCTCCATTCGCCAGCACAGGCTGATTCCTTGCTTCTATATGCAAGCCCAAACTAGTCAAAAGATAACGATGTTTATTCGCCGCCTCTAAAACGAACTACGGACGCGTCCTGCAACTTTTCAGCCACGCTCTATTTACGTCTCAGCCTTTGTCCTGTCGCCGCGTATAGACGCCCGCCACCGTCTTGCAGCGCGCGAGTGCGTGCTACAGCGCTGCACGAAAACGCACTCCTGTGTATAGAGGGGTACGACAACAGGCAAATTCATCAAGAGCAAAGAGAGAGAGAGAGAGAAAAAGGCTTGTTCAAATATGGAGCTCGCTTCAAATGATGCAGACGGGGAGAGAACGTGCCTATACTCCTAACACGAATACGCCTACATGGGAGTAAAAATGAAGCTGTCCTGTAGCGCACTGCCTTTTAAGAAAAGGGCTGAGCTGGAAGGCAGCTTACTTTCTTTTACTCCTTTCTGTTTATAGTAGTATAGGACAGACTCCCCCCCCCCCTCAAACACTTGTGCAAACTAGTAGCAAGAACATCGCCACAGCATGTTCACGAAATAGGACTCAGTGGAATAAAACACAACTCGCTACAAAGCACGCAGATACGCTGTGTATAGCTAGGGCGGCGGGAATAATGCGCTCGAACGTATACGCCTGACTCCTGCTTAATGTTGAAGGTACAGTCTTTGTCAAAAGTAACCAGACTGCATGGTTTGCTTCTAGCTTGCATAGTGGAGCCCATGTGGCTTTCCTAAAGATCAAAAGGTGTTGGAAGGTAAGAAGACCCCCAGTCATTTCCTTTAACGACCATTTCAGCTTCGGGGAAGCTGTAAGGGCTCCACTGTACGAGCTAGAAGCAAACCATGCAGCCTGGTTACTTTTGACAAAGACTGTACAAGAAGGAAATAACAGCGGAACTCACGAAAGCACGTTCGAAACAAATTTTCTGCAGTCGCAATACTATACATATTCCACGCAGTGAACGAGTAAAGAAAAACGCTAAACGCGCGGCAAAGCACGCGAGAGTGGCAGTAATTAATTTGCCCGCAATATTTTCATCGCGGCGCGCCGCGCGGCTTTTCCGAGAATGTGCGGCCGCATTCCGCGCAGACGGCGCGCGATTTTGTTGTTGGTCCCCGCGTCTGGCGATTAATGAATTCCTCCTCGGCCGGCTTCGTAAGGAAATAAGGAGCCCCCCTGAGTGAGCGCCGAACAGAACTCGGCCACAAGGAAAGAAACGCTGCTTCTTTTTATCATACTTTCCGTCGGAGTGATCGCGCAAGACGATTACAGATTACACAGCCAGCACTGCCATTAATTCCGACTTTATTTCAGCAGATGCCGTGCCAGCTAATGTATTCCTGATAACATATGTGGCAGGTCTGGAAAATAGATATGTTTTATTTATTTATTTACTTATTTCTTTCATCCTGCCAGCCTGGATGCCAGGCCCTAGGCAGGAGTGGGTGGTACAGAGCAAGAGAGTATACAGTAATACAATGTAAATTCAGACGAACCAAGGAAAGCATGAAAACAACATATACAACACATACAAAGCAAAAAATAAATAAATAAATACAAACATTAGGTTAAGACAATGTGAAATACTGCTGTGCGTCTCTCTCTCTCTCTATCTTCCATCATAACACTGCATATAAGCAACTTCCGATCTTTCACTGAATGATTGAGGAAGGGGATTCTTTCTTCGTCAAATACACGCAACGAACGTTAGTACGGTAGTCTGCAGGAACCACACGTTATAAGGACCGCTTAGCGCTATTCAGCTCCATATTTTCGCTTCAGTTTCTAGTACTGCGGACGCCGCCGACAGATTTCGAGTGTCAAAGATAGGTCCAGTGCTTACTGACAGGCGGTCTCCCTTCTCACAAATGTCGTAACTTACACAGCACTCACTTTCTGCGGACTTGTGTCGCCCCTTCTCCACTCTCCATTTCCCTCCGAGTGGCAAAGTGTAAACAGAGATCTGGCTTCACGACGAGGCACCAAAGTCGCCCGCGTAGCGCCACGGCGCTGTAGCGCGGTTACTACACATCAGCGATAAATCCTCAGGGAAACAGGCATTCCGGAGCACTCCTCACTTTCGCACCTCCAGAACCCCACATGTATCTACAAGCTTAACGGCTCTCGCGATTAAGCGTACGAGGGGTGTACGAAATGAAGCACGAACTCTCAGTTGCCGCATTAATGAGAATTCAAGCGCGCGCGTCCCTCCGACCGCTGCTTTTACTTTTTCCCAACAAATGCTTGCAACAAATGTAGGACTTTTGGACTTAAGGAGCGTTTATTTAGACCGAGCGATTACCTCTAACCTTTTCTCCACAACTAAATCGTCTAAACACGTCCACCGAATCACGGGGCGCCTAACTTCGCGTCACTACGGTATACATCTGCCAGCGAGACGGCGCAGGCAAGCGCTCTCCAAGAGCGGCGACCTGGAAACGGCGGCGGTCGCTTGACGAGAGCCGGCAGAAAAACCGGTCGCAGTCGCCGAGGGAGCAGCAGCACCAGCAACGACGCTTTCCCTCGGGGCGTAGACGCGTCGCACCGCTCTCGTTCTGCGCGAGTCCGTTCCCTCCGTCCTAGCCCCCCTCCACTGTTGACGCGGCGAAACTCCGCATCTTCCCCCATCGCTCTCTCTCTCTCTCTCTCCACCCCGGGCCCCGGTAGATGCGCTGCTTCCGTTCCACAGCCCCCCACAACCACGACGCTATCATCGGCGCGCGGCCGGCACAGCCATCGTCGCCGCAGGTGTCCCCCGAGCAAGCGTCAGGAATGCCGTTACTAGGTGTGCTATCGCGATCGCCCAGCGCGAAGCCCAGCGGGGCCAGAGAAACAACGCCGCTGTTCTTCCGTTTGATGAGGTCGTCGCGTTTTGGCACTTTGAATTGCTATTTCTCGCTTTGTTTTCGGAACGAAACTCGAAGAAAGCTTTCCGGTAGCGAAAGAGGGTCGATCGAAGTTGCTATACGCTGGTGGAAAGAAATTCGCACGTACAAACTCGCTTAATTCGAACTTTCGGTTAATTCGATCGAAGCGCTTCAGTCTCGTCAAAATCGGGTGTATATATATAAA
Organism: Amblyomma mixtum; assembly: GCF_055824585.1. NCBI lineage: Eukaryota > Metazoa > Arthropoda > Arachnida > Ixodida > Ixodidae > Amblyomma > Amblyomma mixtum. The sequence continues at coordinate 74,015,508 of NC_143016.1, read as the reverse complement.
AAAACGCCCCTTAATTCTAACTTCGTACCCGAGGGAAAACTCTCTCTCCCCTTTCGAGTTCCAATTCATCGAGAGGCCGCTGCACTGCTATTCGCAATATCGGTGCGCCGGACGTTATTAGGAAATCCAGGAAGCGGCGCACCTACCCATAACAACGTCCGGAGAAGACCCACGCAAAACGGCTACCGGTCGAGAGAGCTTCCCCCTCCCTCCATACGCCGCGACGGGGAATCACCAAACACTTATACATATTAGGCTGCCCACCGTCGCAATATAGCAGAGCTATATGCCTTCTGTGCCCGTCACGACCACACGCTTAATATCTCCTAATTAAGCCGATTCTCGGAATCAGCCGCCGCGCGATTCAGACCACTGTTTACACATACATACGCGCCAGATCCTATAGTAGGGGCCATTTCCGACCAATACGAGAGCTTTGTTCACGGTTTCCGCATCGGGGTCAAGCGGGTGCGCACTGCGCAAGTGCACCCAGCCTCGTTACGCAGCATACGGGCTCGCCCGAGATCAGCTATGCCTGCGGCAAACGTATAACGGGTGCACAGCGCTGTTGACGGTTGCGGGGAAAAAAAAAAATAACAGAAACGCGAAAAAGGCAAATAAGCAGCGTCACCGAAACGCGCACCTCCAGCAATAACACCACTACCCGGAGTGATTACGATTAGAGAGGAGAGCACCTGAATAGAACCAGAGGGAGGGGGGATAGCACCACATCTGCCCAAGTACGCACACCACGCTCATCACAGAGGAAGGGGGGGTTTCGTGCTCGAGATTCCGCCTGGTCTCCGAGAAACAGGGTCGGCCTCGCTTAATTGGTCTCGCCGCTGCAGGAAGGAGTAGGGAGCAGAGCGCGGCGGAACACCCACCGCTACGCAAAGGGAACGCCTCCGGCGATGTCCACCGGTGTATTTCTGGTGGGGGCCGCCGCAATTAAAGCGTCCCGCCGCTTCGTGCGACCCCAACAACTGCGGCGGCAGCGGGGCTAACGAGAAGGGCGCACGGTCAAACAAAGAAATGCGCCCAGTCGGCGAAAAGGCAGCGTCAATCTCGTTAAGTAGTGATAACGAGGAACGCACCCCCTCCTGCAGTTGTTTATACGTCCTATTTTTCTCGTTGTTTATACGCGCCCGCGTCGACGACAGTGCACAATGAGCGAGTGCGAACTGCGGTCGGCACATTTTCCGCTGGTTGCTGGGTATGTGTCACGCTGTATACGTCTGCAGGCGTGCCTAACAAACGCAAGAAGAACAGAAAAGGTTTCGCACGGCTCCTTACCGTGATTAACATGCATAGCGCTTTCCCTCTATTTCCCCCTCCCCCCTCCCTTTATTCTCTAGCAAAATATTGTCGCGTAGCGAGCTTCGCAGGTCTCGCGCGCCAGTTTCTCTACAAGCTGAATGTGTTCTTCTCCCCGCCGTGCGACTGTTGCTGTCCGTGTGCTCCCTGCTGTGCGGAGAGCCATTAGAGGGGCTCACACTCCGACATTTGGCAGAGCCGTTTTCTCTGGGGCTCTTTGTAAGCAGGCATTGTGCGTCTCCTCCCCGGCCTTGTGTGAATGTTTAGTTAGAGTAAAACGCAGTAAACTGCGAGGGGAAGAGGTCGCCCACGGCCGCGTCCGGGCCACCAGAGCGGGCGCGCGGACCCCCTGTGGTTTGCAGGAGAGTCGCGCGAAGTGATTGCCTCGGGCGGCACACTGCCCGGCGGACCAGATATGCCGGAGACGAGCCGCGAGGGCTGAAGGCGCGGACGGCGGGTCGCGTGGTGCACCGACTGCGAGGTTTGCGTTCCCTGTGTTTCGGGTGTCGTTTTGTGTTTTGTATCTGTGTGCCGAGTGGAAATGCGCACGTCTTCGGGGAATTTTACGCGGTGCTCTCGAGTAAACAGCCTCGTGGGCACCGGCGTGCTATTGGCTGCTCTGTTTTAAAGAAATCCTTGTCATTGGCTCCGACAACAGCATTTCCGATTGGCTACTAAAAGGGACCCCAGAATCCTGGGCAAACGTATTTAAGAGCGGAGTTTTGGCGCGAAGAGGAGACTCGAGAGAGGAACGGCTGCCTCCCGGCTGCTGCTCGGGACCTCCGCTCCAAAGATGCTGCACGCCCAGGGGTATGACTGACTGTTTTACTATGTGACCTCTTATATTTCTGTCTTAGTTTCCAAGTTTAACCAGTGATTCGCATCTATCTTCAATAAATTAAGTTGACCAATGCATCTAATCGACGCCTGCTGGTCCCCTTCTTCGATGCGGCGGAGCCACCGTCCCGACCACGGTGGTCCCGACTTACGCTTCGTTACAATATTTAGCCCTGCTTAACTCGCAACCTAGTTTACGCGGAAACGGGCTACAACCCGCCACAGCAAGTTACATCAAGGCTACAAGAGCCTGCTGCCTGAAAATTTAACGAGACAGACAAAATGACCAGTCCGAAAGGTCAGGGTGCGTCTAACTGCCTCCGGCACACTCGCACGAGAAAACCGCACCGTTACCGGGGCCAGACGGTCCAAATACTGCGGCGTAATACACGGCACTAAACTTACACGAGCACAGAAGCGGAACTGCCTCAACAAAAGCCTGCGCAGCTTTTCGCAAGCGCGAACATGCACGGACGGGCGGTCACACGCGCACCACCGGTAGCGCACTCGGGCGACTGTGAACTCAGGTGCGCAAGCATTGATCAGGTGTGCGAACAGGACGACCGCGAATGCGCACTGGCGAGGTCCACGCCGGACACGGGGGCGGCGCCGAGGCTTCGATCGAAATCGTCCTTCCTTCCCCCTCCCGATTCCCGAGCTGTCCAACTTCCTCTCCCGTTGTTGCCACAGCCGCCGCCATCGCGGATGCCGCTGCCCATCTCGATCGGAATGCCAGCTATTTTATGCACGCGCACATAACAAAGTGCCGGAGAGAGAGAGAGAGCACGCGGCTGCCCATAAAAGGAACCGCGCGGTTTCCCAATACACGACGCGCGGCCCGGGACAAAGCAAGGGAGGCATGGGGGGCCGCTGGGATCACTGCCACAGGAGGCGCCGACAAACAAAAATATACGAACTCATAAAGCGGCACCTAAAGCGCGACAAACAGCTAGAGGAAGCTCCGTGGAGGAAAAAAATAATACGTAACGGATAAACGAATACCAGCGCCGAGGGGGACGTGTATACAGCCGAAACTGGAGAAGCGAACACGCGGAAAAGCCGGCTCCCCGCTTCTTGTGGCGGGGATGACGGAAGTTATATGCCACGGGCGTCATAGTATACAACGTTCGCAGCCGCAACAGCCTTGCATGTTGGCGTGACCCAACACGGTACTTGTTCCGCTTATACGCTGCCTCCATTTATTATTATTTTCATTTCCAAATTGACCGCCCGGGCATTCCGTGCCACGAAAGCTATCAAGCCGCATGCAAACTACGCCCGCTGGGCGCCGCAAAGCCGCGCCTCACTGAGAAAAAGCGTGCAGCGGTTACGGAAGCTATACGGACACCAGGGACGGGCTAATCACGGGCCGCCAATGCGAACTAACGGAGCTTGCCATGCGTAGGAATCGCACGCGACCAACCGGCGCCCTGGGATATCCCATCGGTGACGCGATACCGTTCATAGGACAGCGCAATGGGCTCCTGCCAACAGCGAGCTTTCCCACCAAACTCGAGCGGACTAGCCGACTTCGGCTCCGCGTAGCTTCCACAACGCTGCACGCATCTTCGAAGAGACAGACACATGCTCGTCGCGATGATGGGGAGAGGAGCAGCAGGAGGCGTTCGCGTGCATTGTATGCAACAAGCGTTGTAAAAGAAAAAAAAAAGACGATTTCAATGCAGCCAGGCCAAAAAGGGGCGCGGGGAATCGGAGCGTGGCTCGTGAAAGCTCTCTAGCTCAGTGGACCGTCTCAGCGGACGGAGCTCGGTGGCTTCATACGAATGCACCACACTCTCGGAGAGACAGCTGCATGATATGCTAAAGTAACATTCACTTCCCGGTTCGAGCGGAGCACGCGAACGGTGCTTCGCGCGCGCCCATAGCAAGAGGATGAGAAAGCGAAAAAAACAAGACAACACAGAGCTTTTTCTTCGACGCCTTCCTGTTCCGAATCGTTCCGCTCCGAGGGTATATCGCTTACACGCGTGTCAAGAGGTGTGCGGTGCTCAGCGCAGGAGCACGAGATACACTGTACACAGCATGCAACCATGCGCAGACAACCCCCCTTTGAAAACGGGGTAGGGCGGTTCGCCGGGAGTTCCGAAATGACGTATAGACAGACCTCGCTTTGATCACACGAAACACGCACCCTTTGGAGTGTTCTGAACACACGCATATGCTATATACGTGCGTGCACAGCGTCCACCAAACTACACGCTGAGGCGCTGGCTTTTCGAGGAGTGGGTGCCCGATGGCGCGAGCTCTGAGGAGAAGCTTCACGCCCTGTCGCAGCACCAAACAGTGCGGGAAAGGAGTTCAAAAAAGATAACCTATAGCGATTAGGACGAGTACAATCGGGCAGCGTCCCTTTTTCGCTTACAGCGGACTAAGCCTTCAACCGCGTGAAAAGCTGCTGACTGCGTGGCTTCTGGCGCATCAGCAGCACTAATCTTAGGCCCCAATACCCGAGATAAGAAGCAGCCGAGCTGTTGGCTAGCTTTATTCGTGGTACATGTCGGCAGCAGCTATTCGGTCGCGTGTATTCGAAGCCCCGGTCCACATACCGTCTCCGGCGAAGGTGTGATGGTAGGGAGCAACCGTACGTAATCATGACAGCGACGAACAACTATCCGAGGGCGCAAAGGAAAGGAAATGACGCGCTCCGTATACGTCCTCGGGGAGTTGTAATGCCGTTTGTTCGAACGAACGGCGATCACTGGCTGAAGCCTCGAGACACCAAAAGCCCGCGCGACGACGGCACCCAGTTCAACGCGCGATTGATACGCAAACCACGCGATCCACCGCACCTTAACGCCCCCGGCTATCAGGGGGGGGGATTTTACTGCGCTTTTCATCAGCAGCTATAGGACACGCCGCTATCTCCTTCGGTGCGGAGCGACGCACACACAGAGGACGGTGCAAGACAAGGGCACGTATATAATAAAGGAACGGCAGGCACGTAGCATCTCAGGCGATATACCCATTATGTACGTGCAACGTCTAACGACCCGGAGGCCTCAGGGAACAGAGCACCGTGATGGCGACACCAGAGTGCGACGGCCAATAGGTTATCGAACCCCGTCATCTGCGCCCGAAAGTCTGCGCGAGCGCTCGTGTATACGCACGGCACTTCTCTCTCGCCTTCATCTCCAGACCAGCAGTTTTATATGCGGCTGGCAATCTTCGACGGCGCGGGTTATCTCCCGTGCAGGGTAACGACAGAGAGAGAGAGAGAGAGAGAGAGAGAGAGAGAGAGAGAGAGAGGGGGGGGGGGGGAGGGGGGGGGGGGCTCGCGCGATTCCCATCGTCCCGCGACAGCCGGCGTTCGGCAGGCAGGGCGGCGCGACTGTAAACCACTCGGCCGACTGGGCTCGCTACTGAATGATGCCCGCGCGCAACATCTAGAGCACACGAGCACGCACGCGGTGGAGAGGAGGAGGAGGAGAGAAAAGGACGAGGTGAAGATAGATAGATCTACACGCACGCGCAGAAGAAAAGAAGCCCGGGAGAGCGTGCGCGGGAGCCCGATCTCTGGCGCATCTCATTTCCTTCGGCCGGGGGTCGTCCATCTCCTTCCTCGCAGGCCGGCGACGCTATAGGAGGACGCCCTCCGCGATGCGAGCGTGCTCGGGTAGCGGGACGACACGGGGAGAGAACGCACGCTGAGTGAAGAAGGGTGCGCAGCACGGGAGAACGGAAAGACGTGACCACGCGTACTAAAACGCGCCAAGCCAGCCAGAACCCCTTGCACTGGAGAACCACCGCCGGATGAGCAACGACGGCACAGTAAATCCTGCAACTCTAGGCGAGCAGAGAGGGAGGGGGATCGACGCTTGGCCGTACGGGAGCCCCGGCGTCGGTTTCGCGCTCCAGCTACAGTTTATGATTTGTTCAGCGCGGCGCGCAGCCAAGGGGTTCGAGGTGGAGACGCCCCTGCCTGTCCGTCCGTCTACCGACTGCAGGAGCGCCCATCATCAGCATGCGCGCGCACTCGCCCAGGGGTGGAGTGCGCGCAGTGGCGCACACGACGCGGCTTTCGCCCATACATACATACATGCATGCACGTATGCGCTGCCTCGAGGCTTCGCCCTGCGCGGCTCGGATATATAACTATATGCGTGCGCGAGATCGGCGCTAGTTGCACGACGGACACCCGACGAGCTGGCTTGGCACAGAGAGAGACGACCCTCGTCGTCGAGGCGTTCGTCTATATTTCACGCACGCTAATGCGCCACCGTCGCGAAAGGGGAAACCGTGGCCGCCTTGGTCTCCCTGTGCTGGGTGGGGGACGAAATGGGAGATGGTGGGATACGAGGAGAACACGAGGCTCGCGCACGCAACCCTCGCCCGTGAAATATCGCCGCAAAGCTTCTCTGCCTCGCCAGGGTCGGGTAGAAAGAATCACGTTCAGCGGGAACACAGCTAACGGTAACGTGATGGCGGAGTCATAGCCTTCTTGCCCGATCCTTGAGAGATTAAACTTTTACCACGGCACGCGGCGTATAAAGACGATGCATATAGCAACGACGTGTCGCACGCACTGACCGGTCATGCACGAGCACGCCTTCGCGACGAGGTTCGAACGCTACAAAGTGCGCTCGGAGATGAAGGCAAGCCCGGCTCTCTGCTTCTCACCGCCTCCGCGGCTGCACTGTTTGCGCAAGGCACGCGCTTGTGACCCAGCTATAGCGACAGCGCGCTGGGCAATCTCCTCAATAAACCACGAAGACCCGCTGAAAGACGGGACACACTCGAAAGTTCTGTTTCATTTTTTTTTTTCGCGGCGGTAATATATACGGACCACAGTATCGACTATATACGAGAACAAAGGAGAATGCATACCGAGGGCGCGCACTTGCGAAACAAAGCGTACCGGCAATCGAATTGCCGAAAGTCGGCGGTGGATCGCCTTTTTGGAAATTAACTCGCCTCGGAAAGACCGCGCGAGTGTGTCGCCTCCCTCCGCGGCTTCTCGGCGTTACAACAACGGCGCAGCGGGGATACGGGGCCTGCGATTTCTCCGCGCAAGTCACGCTCGCGCTCGGACGGAGCGAAAATTTTATTGCTCGGCCACGACGGCCCCGCCGCGCACATATAAGGCGATACAACAAAACGGGGTGTGTGTGTGTGTGTGTGTGTGTGTGTGCGTAGCGGGAGGAGGTTGGGCGGAAGGGGGGGGGGGGTTGAAGCAGCTCTCGCGAGAGACCCACACGCGGCGCTGGCGTCGCCTCCCATGCCGCGCACGCGCGCCGCCGCGGCTGTGGCAACTGCCGCAGTTCTCGATGCGCGACGTTAGCGAAGAAACGGGAATGAAGGAACAAAAAAAAAATTGAAATGGAAAACGACCGAGAACCGACAGGCGCCACCCAGAACCGACAAGCGCCACGATATCCGAATATAATAATGCCCAGAACGACGACGACGACCGGCTTTTGTTTCATGACACCGCGATAGTGAAGTAAAGGCGATACTACTCGAGTGAACGATGAAATAAATAAATGTGAGAAAAAAGTGCGCTTTCCTCCGTAACTTCTTTCTTCCTCTCTCTCCGCAATAAGAGAGCGCGGCGCAGCGAGCAGTGACGAAAGTGGGTCAACGAAAACGCGCGATTCGCGAGCGCTCGGTCACGAGGTGACGGGAGGGTGCTTCGAAGGCGCGCGCCGAACGAACGAAGGTGCCGGGAACGGGCGCCCGCCACGGACCATAAAACAAAAGCGTCAAATTCTCTCTCTTCGAGCCGGCGCGCGCACACACAGGCAAGCATCGTTTCCTCCCAGAAAACCGTTCACTTTCTCTTTTTTCCGGTTTTTCTTTTTCCTTTTTTTTCTGCCAAAACGGCTCCAAACTGCAGCCGTTCTTCCTTACTTCTCTTCCCCGGTCGCCTATATACGTCTATTCCTCTCTTCAGGAAACGAAACCATCGTTAGACGCATTCGCGCGACTCGCACGGACATATACAGCCGAGCTTCTTTCTTTTTTTTCTCTCTCTGTTCTCCCTTCTTTCTCTCGTGGAAATCGAACGAGGAAACTGCAGCTGGCGGTTTCCGCAAAGGGAGACGCACACGCGACGTCAATGTTTCGCTCCGGTCGTTGGAAAGAAACAAGAAACGTTCAGAGCACGCACGCATATATATATAGGCGAAGAAGAAGAAGAAGCAAGCTAGTGATACATATATGCGAAAAAGCAACGGGTGGGGAGGTTAAAGGGTCGCTTCATTTCTCCCCACGTACGGAGCTATACAACCGTCGGAAAATTTCGGGACGCCGCCACCGCCCCTTTCTATACCTGCCCACTTCCGCGTATTCCCGGGGCAAAAGTCATTCATATGACCCTATATATTCGTGAAAGGCACCCGGTGTGTCAAACACTACTTAAGTATATACGTCAAAGCGTAGTAAATACAACGTTCTCCCGCGGGACGGATGTCGGAAGGAAGTGATTGCGAGGACGGCGCTGTATCACACACACGCAAGCACAGGAAGGGGGAGGGGCGGAAGTTGGAATCGGGCGTCAACACATCCGACCCTGATCGTGAGAACGGGAAGTAAAGGAAGGTGCACCGACACTTACATCGGCTCAGTTTGATTCCGCTGTGAGACGACACGTATACCGCCGATCTGGAGCAAAAATCGATACCCGACACGTATGCGAGAGAGACGACCGAATCAGATATAACGCAGGGCCGGTTGAAATACCTATATGCGTTTAGTGCCCGCGAGCAGGAGGATATATACACCGAAGGAGACTAGCCAAGCGTTCTAAATCGGAATGTTTTAACAAACAAAGCGAGGGGGAAAAGATAACGGAGAGGGAAAGCAAAATCTACACGTGCAAGGGAGTGAGGATGACTACGGCTTTAAAGCGGTTATCAAAGAGCGCCACAGCCAAGACGCTTAAACCACATGAAACGGAGTCGAAGACCCATTTTTTCGACCATGTCACCCACTGTTCAGGGCGCTCCGATAAGAAATGAAGAGATACAAATAAAAGAGGAAGGCGCCCGCACCTAACAGGAGTAACGCACGCTCAGTTAATAAAATGAAAAAAAATAGTCGGGGACCCGATACTGCTCAAACTAAAGAAGAAAGGCTAGAGAAAACACCAATTTGAATAAAGAAAATTAGGGGCGTCGCATAACACACAGGTTCCTGAGGTGGGGTCAAAGAGGCCAGACCGCCCCCCGCGGGAGCATTTCACCGCAGTGCAGCCGAGCACAAGGTGAAGCGCAACCTTGCTCCCATTGGAAAAAAAAAACCGGTGTGGGTACCCGGCGGCGGTACTGGCCGATCGAAGCCCGCGCCACCGACTCCCGATTATACGAGGCCCGTTCCTAATCACCTTTCGCTTTTGTTTCATGGGGAAAGACTTCATAACAACGGAAAAGATCTCGGTTAACTCCAACCGTCTTCCAGGACACCAGACCTTGCGCGCACGTAGCGAGGACGCGAAGAGAAGCCCCTGATAGTGTGAACCTTTAACCCCAGGGCGCAGCAGGGGCGGCCAACCGATCGATGTGGGAAGCACGTAGGAAACAAAAAGAAAAGAAAAGAAGTGAAAACCGGTTCTCCCACGGTCTCGCACCTAGTAAGCACTGGTTAATCGCACAGGCCTCGCGCGGTGGCCACTCGACGACCGATAAGGAGCATCCTGCAACCAGAGCCTGCACCGATACAGCCGGCGTCCGTGGAAACGCAAGGGGACAAAAAAAAAACGACAAAAATAAAAAGGAATAACTGGCTGGGAGAAAGCACAGAACTCCATGCGAGTGGCAACAACTTCTGCGAAGTCCGTCTCCCTTCTTGACTGAAAGGGTTTCTCAACGACACATTAACGACAGCGTGCAGCCAGTCCTTTACTTCTTATTTTTCCCTGTAAGCAGAGACAAAGAGTTCATCTGTATCTAAGCTAGGTCCGTAAAAAGGGTTAAGTCATCCGGTCCCGGGGCGCTGCAGACGGGAGGCGCGGTAAGTGTCGCAATGAACCGAGGCCTGCGAGATATACGGTACACACACATATATACAATACGCCGTGGAGAGACTGCGCCCCCCCCCCCCCCCCCCCCTTTCCTTTCTTTTTCCAGCTACAACATCCAGTCAACCAAATCGCACTCCAATCAGGACGGCGAGTCTATCTCTGGTGCAAGCGGCGGAGCATTGCGTCACGACAGGGCTGGAAGAAACGGGTTCTATTCATTCCCCCCTTCCTGTCCCCGCTAGAGGGGGGGCAGAGGCGCACAGGGGTCCCTTGTGCAAAATGAATCGCGCAACCTGTCGCGCGCCTGCAGAGACAAACGCCCCGACGCGCACACTCAGACATAACCTAACGCGCCTAGATTTGCAGTTCAGACTTCTTCCTTCCATCCTTAACAAAGGGAAAAAAAAAAAAAATCTCTCCAACGCAAGACGTCGGCCGGCGCTTGCGAAAACGCGTGCGATGTTTCTGTCCGCCTCTTTATCTTTATTTGTTCTCATTTATCCTGCCTTGGTAAACGAGTCAGATTTCCCGAACGGGGGAACAACTTATAACCCGCAGAAAAGTGAATTAAAACGGGACGAGCGTTCTTTTTTTTTTTTTTCGCGCGAGCTCGTCGCCATTTAAGCGGGGCGACGGATAAAGATGGACGACGCGCGCGCGGAGGCTGCGGGAGCAATTGCGTCACGCTAAAATAAGAGCCGGGGAGGACACACTTTCCGCGGCGGCAAATTAATTCGCCCAACGGCGCGCGCCGCGCCGCAGTCGCCCGAACGTTAATTCTCATTACCAGTCCCCGCGGGGGCGAAAGACAGCGCGAACGCGAAACTGTATCGGGGCAAAGGCAGTGCTGCCGCGGATAACCTACACCAACATTTCTTTTAACATATTTTGGTATGGGTTAGTCTAAATTTATCGCCATTTTTCTTCTATATGTATGTATGTATGTATGTATGTATGTATGTATGTATGTATGTATGTATGTATGTATGTATGTATGTATGTATGTATGTATGTATGTATGTATGTATGTATGTATGTATGTATGTATGTATGTATGTATGTATGTATGTATGTATGTATGTATGTATGTATGTATGTATGTATGAGAGAGAGAAGCCAACAGCCATCGAAACCAAATGTTTCTCTTTTTAATTTGTGGCGTGATCAATGGGAGATTAAGAGCGTAATTATTCTATTACCTAAACATAATTGATTAGGGAGCAGAACAAAACAACCACGTGCCGACGGTGGGATCCGTACCCACGACCTCCGAATTTCGACTCCGGTGCTATGTCCAACTGAGCTACGGCTGTCCTATCTTCTGTATATATATTCCGTGCAATCTTATCTCTCCCTCTATGTATGTGTGCGCGTGTGCGTGTGCATGTGCGCGTGGCATGCAGTATAAGAACGTATAAAGAAGAGGCAAAAATTACATTTCGCCTCAACCTGCTCACATGCAGTACACGATCTCTTAAAAGGTTGGCGCAACGCTGTTGGCGAAATCTATAAGCGCTTGAAACACGGCTACAAAAGAAAGGATCCTTGCACATATATCCCGCCCCAAAAAAACATAAAAAAGACGGGAAATTCCGGCCAGACATCAATTCACAGCCAGGTGAAGGAGTGACGCTTCAATACAACACCGCACCATCGATTTAATCTATAGATCCAGGTCTCCGGTTGTCAGTTTTGCTCCGCGTCAACTGTCTTCTCCCCCATTCCCTACACGCACCGGAAACTCGTTCACATACATCACTGTCGGCGTGTGTAGCAACAGCACCCGTCGGTGCCCCTATCACGGGACCGTTAGCACACCCGCCATCTACAGCCAGCGCAACCGCGCGCGCACACACAATCCCCGCCGCTGTGCCCATGCCACTCGGTGTATTACATACGAGCCATTTGTCCCAGGCGCACGCCACGCTGTCGCAAGCGCACGCATCTAGGTCGGTGCCCCCCCTTCTGTATACCGCCCGGGGGCCACAGGAACTCGAACCGGATAGAAAGCGAGCAACGAGCCACAGCGCGCCGCCAACTCCGGGCCGATTTTTCATGCAGCCCACGCGCATCCGGAGCTGCGAGCCCCGGGCCGAAGCCGCAGTACAGGGCCCCGGCGGGAGCTGTTTCCGCTGCTGACCAACCCGGGGCCGCCGAGCTGGCCCACGGGCAAGGAGCCGCCGCACGCATGCCCCGCGGCGGGCGTCCCAGTTGTTGCGAAAGGGCGACTTCGAAAGTAGAGTGAACTGAAGTGAAGTACAACGCAAAAGTAAAGTAGGAGTATACCATAGCAGCAGCGCTGCTGCGGTGACGCTGTTTGCATCGCTTTCGGATTCCGGCTGAATTCCCGTTGCTGTGAGGACGAAACCCGCAGAAACGTGCGCACTGTGCACTCATCCTTCCCTCGCGGGATGCCCAAAGGGTTACTTCGAGAAACTCGCCGAGTTGAAGGAAGGGGGGGGGGGGGGGGGGGGGGGAGGGGTAGTGGCTTTCTTTTTCGAAACCAGAACACGGCGAAGAAGCATTTCTGAAGCAAGCGGCTACGTGATCAGGCAAACCCCCTTGCGTAGATTAGCTGACTCCGCTGTGGCGAATCAAATATTCAACGGCAGTAGCGTCGCGGGACTATTCATCTCTTGTAGTACACACGCACAAATGCATGTGTAGAAAAGTGACTCGATGCTATATCGCGAGACGACACAACGGCCGCGCACGCGATGTGAAAACGGGCTCCCCCGCTTTATTTAAAACCCGGGGACAAGCGCGTTGGCCGCGTCTTCTATTTTTGAGCCAATCTCGGCGTGCCCCCTACGGCGAGCGCAAGTAACGCTACTCGGCGGGAACCCGCTAAGATCAAAACCTGTCCCCGCGCAGAGCAGAGCGGGGTTGCGCCATCAGAATTTACAAGCAAGGCCTCCTCCTCCTCCGGTCGAGCAAACCCGCGCGCGGAGGCCATCGCTCGGGGCTCTCTCACGGCCGTCTCCATTAGCGCGTTCGCCGCGCACGCAAAGCAGGCCGCCCTCCGCGGAACCAAGTATGCGGCGCGGTTGGACGACGCCGACGACGCTTGCGAAGCGCGCCAAGTTGACGGGCGCGCGCACTGCACGCGCCACTGCACTCGCGCAGTCACCTCGGGAGAAGAAGCGCAATTTCCATTTCTTCCCTCGCCAGCGCTCGGAGCGGTCTCTCTCTCTCTAGTCGGAATGAAATGATTAGAGGAATGAAGTGACCGAACTTGGGGGCAAGCACGTGTGGAGCACCCTGAATCGGTTAGTTAGTTCTGTGCAGCACACACACTAAGGGCGCGGCTGATGGAGTCGATCTATGAGTGTTGATCATCATCATCATCGGTTATGTTACTTGCACTTCATGACAAAGGCCTCCCACACTGACGACTACTTCCGAAAATTTCCTAATCTCACCTTAGAGAGAGCCCCTGAAGGCGTTCGACTGCCACGTCACTCCCGTGATTCACGCAGAACGACTGAGTCACGCATACCAGCCGCCGCGTTTATGAATCATACCTGTCCTCAAACTCCTCACGGGTACACGCGCGCGCACGATTCACGAGTAGGCACGCTGAAGTGGTCCGGAGAGTTTGCTCCGCAAACAGACACGTCACCTGTGAAATGGCGAATAAAAAAGGTGGCACTGAGTAACTGCTCGGGCATTTCCTGTTCCATGTGGAGCGCATACGCGCAGCCGACTCCCAAAAAACAGTCACAGATCTGAGGAGGCCTCGTCTCGACGCGCCGTTCCCCGCAACTTGCGCGATTCGCGCGGCCTGTGATGTCATCGCATTGAGAGGTTAAACGATCTCCAATAACGAGACTGCACGAAACTGTATTCAAAATTTTCAGACCGTGCGAAACTCGTGTCATGACGGCCCAGACATCTCTGATCATACCAGCTCCGAAACAACATAAAGCCCCTATGTATCAGCATTCCGCACCTGGTCCAAAACACTGAGATTAACTGGTTTTCTCGCTACCTCAGATACTCAAATGAACTGCTAAAACATGGAAGACTTCGGGGGGGGGGGGGGGGGGGGGGGCACCGAAAGCTAACTACACAGCTCAGACGGCGCCACTATAACCTCCACAAACTACCACAAACTGCTCACGCCTGCGTTTTGAGTCGGATCTTCGTAACTCGTACTATTAAAGAGTAGTTGCCAAAATCAGTGTACCAATAATGCATTTAATTAGACAATAAATTGGACCAGTTGATTTTCAATCACTTTCTCGCTACTGCAATACGTTTACCGCCAACAAACAAATAAGCCACAGGTCACGGGCGAATTAGACCTATTCCGTGGCCTGTCACTTATTTGCGCCGTGGTGAACACAGCGCAGAAGTGATAACACGAGCTAATAATGACAGCGGCTCTAATAGGCGTAAAAGACCGCCGTGAGGATTTCCGACGAGGGGTGGAACTATTTTGTAAAGCGCAAGAACAAACGCGCGGGCCTGCGCACAAGCTTTGCTCTTCTCTACCGCGCCGCATTGCACGCAATCGTGGAAACGGCGCACTGCTACAAAACAACACGGGCTGCGCGCGCGTGCGGCAAGGAGCGGCGACCGACGACCCTGGCGGAGCAACAAGCGTTGCTGCCCCCAGGGAAACCCCTCTCCGCTCCGGATTCGACCCCGCAAACCGCGTCCCGTGCCGCCGGATTAACGGCAACCGGTTCTGCACACCCCGCGCACTGCTCTCTCCTCATCCCCCGAACCCCCGCCGCTTCTTTTCAAACCTGAAACAGGAGTGGACGAACGAACGGCAAGCGTTGCCACGGCTGCTAATCCAACAGCGCTCCGCAAGAGCCGAATCAACGCCGACTACAAGATAGGACAGAAAAAGAAAAGCTAGTAAAAGCGTTTGACCCCGCCCTATACGGCGTCCGCTCGGGCTAACGGCGCCATTACAACCACCGATCCAAGGACGCAACACTGCCCGCAGTGCGAAAGGATAACGCGACCGGTCTGCGCTATCAAGTCTATTGGGAACGTTTCCTGGCCACTTCGCAGTTGTTCTGCACGGCAGGAACGAGAAAATATAGAGGGAAAAGAAAGAACTCGCAGCATGCCGAATGCAGGTTTTATTTCCAACATCCGCGGTACACACTTCACGCGACGGCCAGGAGCGAGATTTTAACACTCCGTTTAACACAAAAGCGCGGGAAAACTTACGGGGGTGCAGATGACATCAGTAAATCAGGCATATAAGGTAAAGAAATGGAAGGTGCGGTAACTGTCCTCTCTCTGGCTGCAGACGTGAACTGTACAGTGCGAGGGGGGGGGGTTGAAGGGAGTGGAGACTGAAAGAACTGCGTCTGCATCCCACGCGCGGTCTCTCCAAGGAGCGCGTGTTTGTGTCCAAACACTCACTAGTCACTCGGGTCAGGTGGCGAAATTCTCGAAGCTATTCCGAAAGATAGAACGGTTCTCGACTGTCCCGTCCCCATGGCAACCACGATTGCCCAGCGTACACATCAGCAGCACGCCTACGTTGTCAAGACGAATTTGTTTTTTTTTTCTTTTTCTTTCGTGTGACACGGCACCGCGGGAGAAGAGGAACGGTGTTCTCCGGTTAGCGCACGACATTTGGAGGACAGGTTCGATGGACTGATATCGTCTATGATCGCTGTTATCTATGAACGTTCCGAATAACACAGGCGCGGTGAACGGGCAAGGCAGCGAAAATCCGCCCAGCGTTTTCTCACATAGGTACACGCCGAAAATCTAACAGGAGACCAAAAAAAAAAAGGAAACAAGCACACGCGAATGCGCGCGCCCACGGCGCTGCCATGTAACTTTTGAAAATGTACAAGCTCCACGTAGGCAGCCTAAATAATAAAAAAAAACGCGCCGGCCGTGACCCGACGGAGACAAAACAATAACAGGTTCGTGGGTAGCACAAGAAGGGGAAAAAAAGGCCCCTCAACAGCAACGCCAGCGGCGGCGACGTCGGCGGCGGGGTGCACCGAAAAGGAAAGGAGGGTCGGTGGAAAGGGCACCACCAAGAGGGCACGCCGCCCGGCAACAACACGAGGGGGTCGGCTCCAGGGCGGGCCCCTGCTGCACTTGTGTTCGGCGCCGACGAGCTCCGAAACCGGAATACGCCAACGGCGACCGGCTGCCCCCTCGACAGCCCGCTGGCCGGAAAAAAGAGAGAAGGCGACCTGCGACACCAGCAGTAGCGATTGCCCGTTCTCATACGAAGCGGCCTACATACGCACATGCACATGTCTAAGCCATACAACGGCACTGATGCATCCCATCTGTCTCGCGATGCCTTCTGGGGACTCGAGCGACGTCACGGTGCTCTCGATATGAATTACTATTGGCGCAATGAGCGGGCTAGGCAAGAAGGAAGAGAACGTCTCTGGCGGGCGCGTCGTCCACCGCCCGTTTCTTGCGGTTGCTCCAGAGAGCGCACTTAGAGAGAGGGACCATAGCTGGACGATGTCTCCCAGATGAGGTCTGAGGACCCGCCCATTCGAGTACTCGGAGCCGAAGATCGGGTTCCGCGTAATCGCGGGGTAGTCGCGATGCACGCGTAGTCACGCGCCACGCAGATGGTCGCTCAATTACTCCCGAGGAAGCGGGCCAGTCCATTTATCGCCGGTCGGAGGGATTGACTATTAATCCGACGATTATTAGGAGCGCATACAGTTGAGATCGGTCCGCGGACGTCACAACTTCGCTTCGAAAGCCTCCAGCGATGTGGATGCCACCAATCCCCGGAGAGGTTAACACGCCAGTTAAAAAAAAAAAAAAAGTTTACGCTTGGCGTCAAACGTTAATGCATCAAGCGGTAGCCGGACAAAAAGAGGGTGGGGAGGGGGAGGAAAAACTGATTTCCCTATAAAAGCACAAGTATCCGTGCTTACAGAACTGAACGCTGGAGTCTCTCTGCCCTGCGCGACCAACGGAGTGAGGAGGGTGCTCGAAAGTCTAGGCCGTGCTCAAAGTTGAGTTTAAAACGCCGCTCCTGTGTTCAGCACACATTCGCCGTCGACGTCGGAGTTTACAAAGCCCCCCCCCCCCCCCCCCCCCTCCCCCATGCATGCGCATCTTCTCGATAACTTCGGCCCAAAGTACAGCAAATGCCAAATGACGAACCAACAAAGAGCGCGGTGGAAAAACCAAGCAAGGACCATGAAAATGTGCACACGGGCATCCAAGGCCCGGCCAAATCAGGTGCCTGTGTGTGCGTAGGAGTGCCAATTAATTTCCGCCGGAGGCGGCAGCAATTAATTTCTACCTCCACACACTCGGGGCGAGCGTTTCAGTAAGCGTTCACGCGCGCCTCCACGAAAAAAAAGACGCTCGTGTTACGACACCGGCGCTCTTTTCGTAATTAATTTGCATTCGCCCGGGAAAGCCGTCTCACCTGAGTATATACGCGCCTTTTTTGCGTAATCCGCAGCAAAAAAAAAAAAAAGAGAGAGAAGGGAAGAATTAAAACAAACAGCTTTTTGTTTCCACTAAGCAGGCGCCGGCAGTTTTGTTCCACAGAGCTATAGTATTTGCACCCCTCCACCCACCCCCCTCTCACCGGAGATCGAAATTGCGCGCTTCCAAGCAGCAGTACCACGTGTGCACTATACAGTTTCCCGTCACTGAGGTGAGACGGCGCAGAAGTTTCATCAAGCCAGAGCGGGAAAGCGAACGAGGAACAGCGCGGCAAGGTGTGAGAGCTCATTTGGGACGAAACAGGCGCTCGCATCGATTGGCGCTAAACATAGACGGGATTACGGCGAGCAACGAAGGAACACACACAGCTACACGGCCTCGCCGCCAACGCGCTACAAGAGGCGTCGAAAATGCCTCCTTAAGTTCGCGTAAGGCGCGAGCAGCGTGAAAGGAATACAATGAGTTCGCGCTCGGCAACGGGGCTTATTCTTATCTCTGCATTGTGCTAGAAATGACGTCAAAGGGATCATGTTTCTGAAGAAGAACCGAACTTGGGAAATTAAAAGCGAAAAAGCAAGCTTAGCGATCAGAATCACGCAGTAACCGTTGCTTTTACGCTTACATAACGTTGCATTTCATTCTGCAGAGCCAATATAGAAGTACAGGGCTGTAACCGTTGCAAAGATATACTACACAGTTCCCCCACTGTTTCATAACAATGGAAGCCAGAGCCCAATTTAGATTGGAAATGAGATGATTTCCCTCGTTACGCTGAAATCTATTATATATGAAGTCGACTTGAGATCTAGAACACTATAACGATTCTGAAGTTTCGAGGCAGTATAGGCAAAGTTCACAACTTATAGGAAGAGCTGAGGGGAACTGCGAGCATTCTGTCCTGACAAAGGAAGGCGACATTTCTTTCGACGTGCAATATCTAGGGGGGGGGGGGGGGGAATACGGCCTACACGTCTATACGGTCACAATCTCAAACAACTTAGTCACAACCGTAAACAACGGGCTATAGTTGCTCTCTCGCAGTGCATCGAAATCGGCTCCTTACATACAACGGTGCTACGCGAGTCAAACGTTCTACCTTTTCTCTTACCCACACTTCGTCGCAAAGGGTTCAACCTAAGCATTGCATTGCTTTCGCTCCCCTTCTCTACACTCTAAAGCAAAACCTGAGGTCCAAAACTGCACCATCGCAAACGCGCCTGGGCAATATCTTCACGCCGGTTCTCCTCACGAACAAATAAATAAAAACGTTAGCCGTAACGGGACAACGGAGCGACGCTGTTCCCACGCGACGAAGGCGGTGGTAGTGACGGCCCCCTCAGGAGGGGGCCCCAGAGAAAGGACGGCAAAATTTTGTTTACTTCAGAACGCCCATCGACTGAGTCATGGCCTTACGGCGGCAGTGGCACGGTGGCGGCGACAAACAACCAGCGCCAGCAGCCGCCCCATGCCGGTCTAATCCGGGTGGCGCGGGCCGAAACCAGACACCGGCAGATTATGCATTCCGGTGCGGGAGACCACGAGCCAACCTCCCGTTATCTGCGCCGGGTTCGCGGCTCTCTGACCGATAAGACGCGGTGAGCATACTCCGCAAGGCACGCTGCGAAGAGATGCGTTTGTCGGAGGCACCCCATGGCGGAGAACGCGGACCACGAGCCTCTCGCGATACGCGTGTGATCAGGCATAGCAACCACGGCACTCACGGGCCAGCGACGCAGACGATAGGTCAAGCCGTCAATCAGCCAAGTAGCCCGTCAAATGGGCCGCCCGTTGAGGTGCTGTTTGGCCAGGCAATTCGGTATACAGTATACGCGTCGTCCACGCTCAAGAGTACTCTACCGTTCCTAACAAATAAAAACATTCAATTCACTGCATTTGTATAAATTTTCACGCAGACCTGTTGAATTTAAACGCTACCTAAAGGGGGTTCACGATCCATTCGCGACGATTCCTGAACCAGAGCACGCAGCTCGTCACGACCATCACTCGACACGTCGTCTGGTCAGACTCCTCTAAACTATTGAGGGAATAGAACGTCAAGTTGTGAGCAACTGAGGCCCATGTTTAGCTAGCAGCGCTCGCAAATAACTTTTCGGGAGAGAAGGGGGGGGGGGGGGGGGGAAGGAAACAAAGGTATGCGCCGCACGCAAAGAACGGGGCCAAACGCACGTTGCGCCGTTGTCGGTCAATGAAATTCCCAGAATCCCCCGTCCCCGACCCCCACCGCGCGAGGTTCACTAAGTGCACGCGCAGTACGCTCCCTTTCTCGCGGAAGCCACGCTGGGCGAAACGCTCGGAAAAGAAATAAACGCCGGACACCGCCGCAGACTCATACGCTGTATACGTGAGACTAAATGAAAACTATCTGCACAACAAGACGCGGCGGTGGGTCCACTTCGCGTTAGCTTACCATAAATACGAGTAGCGGTCTTGACCGTACACGGCTTCATTCGTGCAGATATGCGGGTCACGAACGCGCCGCCATCGTGGATGCGCTCGTGAACAAAGTTCCGAGTTTAGCTGCTCTTGAAATCGCGAACGAAAAGAGCGGCGCAGCAAGATGATGTCTGCGGTGCCCTTCCTTGTATTCGTAAAAGCAAAATAACCAAGTAAGGAAAGCACGCTCGGACTCTAAAAGCAGCGTGGTTAGTATTCACGCCGACGGCAGTGGGCTTTGCGCGAAACGAGGGCCCGGAGTGGGCATCGTACAAAGACAGAGAACAACGCGGGTGAAAGCAAAAAGATAAAAGGCGGAACGTTAACGCGGGAAAAAAATGCGGCCAACGGAAGTGAGCGCACGAAACAACGCCTTCGACTTCGCCCCTACAGAGCTTTCCCACAAAGCTCTCTTCATCTCTTAGTTCCCCGACTACCATTGTTCGGTTTTTTTTTTAGAAAGTGATTTACGATTTTTTTTTTTTTTGCATGCGAACTTTTTTTGATCCGCCCGTTTTCGATCTGCAACACGGACAGTTCGGTTCCTGCAGCGCCGGCTACGGCACGCCTTGTACATCATCATCATCATCATCCTGACTACACCCACTGCAAGGAAAAAGACTCTCTCATGTCTCTCAAATTAACCCTGCAGTCGTACATAAAGTGTTAGATATATTCTGTGATCGTCGCCACTACCGCGATCATGCCTGTCCCTTCAAAGGCTCGTCAACGTGCCCTACATACTCCACGTGCCAAGGAAAAGACGACTAAAGCCACGTCGCACCAAATGAGAGGTGGCATCACAGCAAGCATTAACTGTCGCACTAAACTGTACAATCACCCATGCAATGCCCCATTCCCGGGACCTTTGAGGAAATAAGTCCCGTCGCTATATTAGCCGCGGCACCCCACGGCAGAGCGGTGGAGAACATCTTGCGCAACGATTCGACGCACGCCCTCTCCGGGCCGCTGCGCAAACAGCGCTCGCGTCGCTACCGCAGTGGCTTACACGTAGTATTACACATTCCCTCCCCCGTTCTCCCTCGCAACATGCGCATTATACAGCGAGCGCACACTGCGGTCTCGGCCCACCCTCTTCGCGCGAAGGGGTCAACGTACGGGGGGGTGCTCGCTGCCACGGTGACAAGTGGCAGAGGGCGCCTCGCGCACACATTTCGCGGCGATCGAGCGAAAATAAATGAGACACGCGCGTTACGCGGACGGAGCCGCACGTATACACGCGCGAGCAAAAGCACGGCGGAGAGAAGGAGGCGGGACGGGGAGAGATACGAGGAAACAGCGACAAAGCGATCCGGGGTCACGCGAAAGCCGAAACGCTGACCCCGGGGACCACGCGCGCGTTGAGAGACAAAACTCGATCGTAAATCGACGCCTCGTACGCAAGCGGGACGAAAGCAGGAAAACGAAGTTGCAAAACTCAAAATGAATATGAAAAAGACGTGAACAGAGAGAGAGGGAGAAAGCGGCGCGTCGGTGTGTGCCCATTTCCGCATCGCGCACGATCGCGGAGGGCGTATCGAAAGCGCGGAAGCTTAGCCGCCACCGGCGAACGAATTCTGCGCGGTAGGCTGGATGAAGGGGCGGGGGGTGCATCATCATCTCCATCCTTCGGGGCGAAAGGCAAAATCAGAGAAAAGAAAGACCCATAAACAACGAGTGAAGAAAAAGACGAGACGTGGTGAGTTAGAAGGAACTCTCACACCGCGTTAATTCCCCGGCAAGACAAAGGGGGCGGTCCCCGAAAGCACGCATGGCCTAGACGAGGCAAACCGATACCCGTACACGCAGCAGCACTACACGCACGAACGCCGGTGAACCAGTCGGCGTGACATGCACCGCGCGCCCCCCTTGGGGCCGGTTTCTTGCGAATCGCGTGTTGCTTAACCCGACACGGAGCACCGAGCTCGTACATACATGTGCACATGCAAGCCGCGAGTGGGAAAGGAAGGGGGGGGGGGTCTCGATTGAGCCACATACGACAATCGAGCGCGGAGCGAGTCCCGATTGCCAAGCCGGCTGGCAGAGCCCGCATTCGGGAAGAGGTCCCCGATACGTGAGACAAGACGACGTCTTCCAGCGTGCCCCGCACAGTGCTCGTTATTGGGGTGACAAGCCGCTCCTCCCTGGCGAGTATCGTGTCCCGATAGTTTCCGCAGCACGCAGTCGCGCAGCCCAGAGACGCCGGGCCGCTGACATAACGGGGGCAGCAGAACGAGTTCCGCGTAGACTAGCGGAGCGAACAGCACATCGCAACTGTGTCGCCCAAGGCTTACCACGAGAGGTGCGAGGAGGGGTGCTTAGCGGAGAGAAAGAGCACGTGCAAGTGTCCGAGTGTCGGCGCTGACAGCACAGTTTCGACCGGTTGACCTCGCGGCACCAAAAAAAAAAAAACATGCCTTTTCTCGTTGCTGCAATCTGATTCACTAACTAAACGCGTTCGCCGTTGATCGAACGAGCTTGTACGATTCTTCGGATTGACTGTAATCGACAGAATAGTGACAAACCCTCCCCCCCCCCGACGGCGCCAGCAGATGGCTGCACGTCGAAACGGAAGCAGGTGTACAAGAAGTGTGTGGAGGAACTTGTAGATGTTTAGAGAACCTGTTCTAATGCGCCGACGCTCTCAGCGGCATCCCTCGCCGCGCGAATAATCGCACGAATAGTCGCTAGGCTGCTGCTTTTTACTGTATACGCACGCACTTCCAACAGGGTTCCATATGGAACAGGCGAGCAACGCGCGGCACTTAGCGATCGCAGTGCGCGCTTCTACCTGAAAAGCGTGATCTTGGCAGTGGCAACAGCTCTCGCGGAGGCGAGCGGCACGCGCTACCGTAAGGAGGAAGAAATAAACAACAACAAAAAAGGCGTTCCGCAGGAGCAGGTTTCGAATAACATACCGCCTGTCGCGTTTATTCAAATGGGGCGCATGCAGCTCGAAAACACCGTTAACGCGTATCTCGGGGGGTGACTGACAATCCCGCTCATATCACAGCGGGGTGCACGCGCGTAACACGCGCCGTCCAACTGTACACCGGCTTTGCGCAGGTGGGCGCGCCCATCTGAGGCGAGTCAGGGACAACGAGGCTGTTCCTGCTCAGCCGCGCCTGCATTACGGCAGCGGAACTTGTCAGTCGGCGACGAAGGGCTTTTAGCGGAGCCGCGCAGTGGCCGCGGAAGCGGTAAAAAGGACGCCGAGAGATACGGCTACCGTATATGTACGGGGAGCGCCGCTGATTCCAGCTCCACGCATGCTTGGCTGCGAAGGCTTGCGGCCGTATTGGCGGAACAGAGGAGCGGGCCTGGACAGCACTGAAACGACCGGTTTAAAACTGGCTCAGAGTAACGCAGCGACTCTAAAATCGCGACATTACATGTTGTCAAGGTTCCGCTCGTACATATATTTTACGCTCTCTAAAACAGGTCCCAAATGCAGAACGCCGCAAAACGAGCAACTCGGGTATTGGCTACCGCGTGCCGTATGATCGGGCTACACACGGCGATGACCACGACGTATTACAGCATTTGTCAAAAGTTTAGAGCACACGGGGGTTTGTTTCTCGGCCACGCCACGTGGCTCGTTACGCATTCCCGGCGTTCCGAATATTTTCGAGGTTAACTGTTCCTCTCCCCACTACATGACCAACTACATGGCTTACAACCGAACTGCCCTGCACTCTAAACTTTTGTCAAAGGCTGTACATATACGTAGGCTACCATACAGACACTGGAAACAGTGTGCAACAAACACCGATGATCGGATGACCTCATATCTCTCACTGTCGCCATCATAATTGTATACGTGCGGCTACGTACGTCCACTGCAACATAAAGGCATCTCCCAACTGTCTCCAACCTGCCCTGTCCTGCGCCAGTCGCGGCCAACCTATTCCAGCAAGTGTCCCAATCTCAATGTCCTGACCTGAACCTCTGACGTCCCCAGCTACGTTTGACATCCCATGGGAATGATTTTTGTTGCCCTATAGCAAGTAATCCGATATATGTTCTGTTCTCAGCACTATTTCACTCTTCTATAATTCCGCTACGATTATAGTCCACGGTGCTCGTTTTCTCTGAATCCACTCTGAATCTTGAGGTTATAGGCTATATACAAGCTGGGAGTCCAAAATATGAATTTCGGAAAGTCGCGTTACTCATCATCTCATATTACCGCTATCACTCTCATCTGCCGTTACATGTAAGCAACTAATCTGACAATTAAGATAGTCAGTGCATTAAGTAAGGAACTGAAGCGCAGCACCACACTGTCCGCGCAAAGCGCAAGAACAGCCTAGCGCTCCCCGCGTGAATCGTGATTTGCTGCCAGCGTTCCAAAAAGATGTGTTCCCCCTACGCTTCCGGAGGAGTCGGCGACGAATGTTGCCAGTGTACGTAGTAGCGCTCCGTTCATTCACGAGTTTCCCCAGGCGGAAAGCAAGCCTACAAAGCATGCCCCACCGCCTGTTACTGAGAAGCTTGGGCTGTCAATTGTACCAGCGCGATATCAGCTACGCATGGAGAGGCTCGTTCAGGACAGATGAGGTGGCGCGTCAGCTGTGGAATACAACAACAAACGGGGCAACCACAGGTGCAACAGGGAGGGGGGATGCCACTCACGAAGCTGGGCGACGGTCTTCTTGGCGACCAGGGCGTCCTGCCAGGCGGCGTGCGCTGGCTGCAGCAGCAGCAGCACGAGTCCTAGCGCCGCCAGGGCACCGAGCAGCCGCGTGGGCCACCGCGGCTGCTGCTGCCGAGAGGTGCCGCCACGGGGGGTCACCACGGGCCTCCCCATCGCGGGGGCCTTAGCGGCGGACGACGATGCTCTCCTGCCTCACGGCGCAGCCCATCGGCCCTGCACGGACAAAACACGAGAGGTCGTCAGCACAACGTCGGGTCAACAATACGCGCAACATCAGTTCCTCCTCGCCACATGGCAAGCGCTTACCTGCGCACGCCCACTACTAATTGGCACTTCCTGCCCAAGTCCCGGAGCACAGACGCGGCATTCATAGTACACCACTGCGACTTATGCACATGAAAGAACACAATGCGTTTCCCGTTGGACGGGTGACCCGCCTCGGTGTGGTCTGCTGTACATTCTGGCTAACTCTTACTGAGGAGCGCTTGTTGTAATTGGCTTCACGCTCCGGTCTCGCAACCGTCACCGCTTATGAACGTGCAAAAGTATTCCCGACCAGCCGTACACTACTCTTGACCAGAGGCACCCGGTTACGGAACAACAAAAATCACTGACAAGAGCGGTTAGCTAAAGAAGAGGTGACTGTTCGTATGATCCGATAGATTTCGCCCTTCTTATTCTCAGAATCGGTACCAAGACGCACCTCTGGGCCTCCTTACACTCAAGGTGCCATGATGGCCAGTGCTTCTACGAGGCAAGGAGCCTTCACCTCAAATGCGAAGGATGCTCGAACGTGTCTCGTAAACTAACGGCAGGATGTCCCCGCTGAGCAAAGAGTTGTGTACCGCCTGCAGCAACGGGTCAAACGTGCCGGACATTTAAATGCCCACCGGGACTGCCGTTACTCGCCTTCACCCACGTCCGCTCGCTGGCAACGTCGCCTCGACGTCTTACCGGTGCCAGAAAAAGCCCCCTTCTCGGCCGACTCTATACGCGACGCTGGACTTCCAGTAAGACCTTTTAATTTGCACTCTTCCCTGGCAACCAGTCAGTGGCCTTCAGAGCTGGTGCGCGTGGACGAGTATATAGCGGGCTGCTTACAGACCTGTCCCCTGTGGGAAATGCGCCTAGTAACAGTCGCCCCATTCCTCAAGGTCTCGTGCCCGCGTTCAACTGTGCATTTACGCGCCTCGTGTGCGCAGGATATATAATCGCGTGACTCTCGCAATCGAAGCGTCGGTCGCGGCCTCGCTCGATCATGAGCTTTCACGTAAGGCTCGGTGACAGACGCAACCTTGCGGGAAAAATAGATAAAAGAAAGAGGCGGGGAAGGGAACAGCAAGCGTCTACGACCACAGTCGAGTCAGACAGGTCGATCAAACGAACAGCAAACGACGCTACAAAAACAAACGCAGCGCAGAAAGATATCTATAACGGCCGCTCTTCGATTACAGAGGTCGTCGCCTCTGAAGGCAATTCGTCCCGGCCAAAGGCGGAAACGGAATTCACACACGAGGAAAACCACGGGCGCAGTCTCCCCCGGGTCGATAAAAGGCCACAGACAGCGGCGGCCGTGGCAGCCAAGGCGGCGCAGCGGGGAAGCTGATAAGGAACGACATTTCGCCGACGACCGACCGAGTTCGACGAAGGCTAAGAGCCAATTCCTGGCCGACCACGTTTTCGGCCTGAACGAGTACAGACTCCCGCCGGGAAGGCACAGGGAGGAAGGAAGGAGTTCGGGGAGGGGTCATTAGCGGTCATTGACAAGGCACGCAGCGCCGCTCGCCCGTCGCAGTCCACCGGCGCGCTTGTTTCTCCTATAGTTCCCCCGGGGCTTCAAGCGCGCGCACTCGGCGTGGCCTCCGAGCGCCCTTCGTCCATCGACACCACGACGGTGGGTAGACCCCTCGGCCGAGAGCGATCTCTACCCAAAGAGGGCGACACGGCAGCCTCGGACCGGCCTTGTCTGTATTCGCGCACTCTCTGAACCGCGGGAAACTGGCGACAACCACACCCGCGACACCGCACCGCGCAGTTCGGCATGCCGGCTGCGGAAGCTGGAGCAGCGACCCAGCGACGCTGGCGACGCATCACACGGAAGCACGCCCACGGGTCGCGGAGAAGGGGGGAGGGAGAAAGATGCTGCTGGTACGCACACGTCCCCGCTGGGACCGCCCGTCATGTATCGACGGGCGGCGCCGAATCGCATCGAAGCCGTGGCCCCGCGAGTGCGCGCAGCTGGTATGCAGGAGCCACATGCGTCCACACTTCGCCGAGTTTTTCTTTTTTTTTTAGTTCTAGCCCTCGTTCCCGAGCTCTGCGTCGGGATCGGGAGGGAAGGTTCGGATCCCAACGCCAGCCGCTCGGTGCCCGCTAATCCCCCGACTGCACATATCGACGAGCAATGCGGGCTATTATCCCCCGAACACGAAGAGCCGTAGCCATTCCCACGTGATCTTTCGCACGGGAAAAAGAACGAGCTGCTAAGCGCGGGGTGCTCGGGCACTGGTGGACCGAGTCCGGCTGCCGGCGGCGCCTGGTCCGAAAGGTATGAGGAAGAAAAAAAAAATAGTCCTCGCGTCCCTTCCTGGGCGTATATATGGAGCTCCGACTAAGCTGACTAAGCTCCGCTTTGCAGCGAGCTCGCTTCCGCCGCCTTCGAAGCGGAATTTTCCGGAATCCAGTGGCTCCGGAATTTTCCGGAATCCAGTGGCTCCGGGCCACAGCTTTTTCCGTGAAATACTTTTCTTTCAGAATGGGGCAAAGCGCGTCCTATGGCTTTGCTACCGGCGAATATACTTCGCCATCAAACTTGGCAACTACCGTAAGCGAGTTACTAGAGGGCGATTTGTTCTCTTTGAAAAGAGTAAGCGCTAAAGAGGCGTGAGATTTCTCGATGCGCCTGACATCGGATCGCACTAAGCGAGATGAACGCGTCGGCGATATTACTCACGCGGCCCAAACTCACGATTTCGTATTCGGTAAGAACTGAAGCAGGGCAGAAAGCAAAGCCGGACCAGATCGCGCGCAGAGCGGAGAAGCTAGCGAGCCTAGCGGCGAATGCCCTCCGAAATTTCTCCTCGACGTATGAGCACGCTCCCGGACACCGCAAGGAGTTCGACGCGTCAGCGGTAGGCGACTCACTCGGGGAGTGCTATTCGCAATGCCAGCTCGGAGGAGGTATAGAGAGAGAGAAACGTTTTAAGCCGGGCGTCCCAGAGAGCCGCTAGACCGGAATTAAGACGCGTCAGACGAAGAAGAGCCGGAGCGGTCCTCTGACAGACAGACCGGACCGTTGCTGCAGCCGGACCCGCGCAGCGTCACCGCAGCGGGAGCAGCCGGGTTGCGGCGTGTCCAAGCCCACCCGGTCGTGCATAAACGCAACGCGACCGGACAGCCGTGCCGTGCACCAAGGACTGCCGCCGCCGCGGTGGTGCGCCTTCCTTCTCCTCCTCCTTCGAGGGGCCCCGGTCACGAAACGCGGGGGAAAGAAGAGAGAGAGCACGGCTACCGACGTGGGTGAAACGTGCACGGCGCGAGCTCCAGACAGAAGCGAAGCCGCGCGCGATGGGCGCGGCTTCGTCTCACCGCAGTACGGTGCACCGCGGCCGAGGAACAAGGCCACCTCGTCGGAACTTTCGAGACACCACACACACGCGCCGTACAATTATCTCAGCGCCCAAAGCCACGCGGGGGCTCGTGCCCGTTTGGCTGACAGTAAATTTGGGGAAGGCGGCGACTCAAGGTTGTCCAGCCACCTAGCGGGGATGCAGGGATGGACGGCTGCGGAGTGTTTGGCGTCCGCCGTTGGGGAACGGGCCGCCTGACACATTTATTACGACCCGTACTTTATTCGCGTCGCACTGCATGATGTTGTAGGCCGGAGAGAAAATCCGCGCCTCTCGTATTCGAAGCCGATCGAAAGGGGTTCTTAGCTCAGATGTTAGAATATGTAGGGTTGAGATAACTGCTGCTCTACATAGCCATCTTGTATTATTCATAGCGACGGCGGTACAAATTTCGGTACAACACACCTAGCCACCAATCCGAAAGAAACACGCAAGCTCTCCGAATAGCCTGGGCTTCTCTCGGCGCTTTGTTCCGCGCGCAAATTGCAGTGCTCGGCATGCGCAACCGCGCGGTACCCTGCTATAGTGAGCACACGTGCCGGAAAAAGAAATAAAGGACGCTGTAGTCGCTAATCACGAACGCGTGAAAACAAGAAGAGCGTTTAAAGCGGTACACGGGCTTGAAAATTGCCGCCCAACAAGGGTAGTTAGGATAATACACCGAGCGTATTCAGGAACAGCTCGCGAGTCGAAAGCAGCTGCGCCGGAGTAGCTCCAATGAAAACGTATTTCTGCTGGAAAAAGGGGGGGCATCAAACAAACAAATCTAGGTGCTATCGCGAGAAAGCACACCGAACACAGGCGCAGAGGCCATAAAGCAGGGGCACTGCAGCAGCCCGTCGCATAGAAACCTATCTCTGCCGCGGGGCCGATGTACGCTGCACTGGGGAGTCGCTGTCAGCGCTGCTGCACGGAACTAAGGGCAACGCAGGCACCTCGCGCGCCCCGCGTGTGTCGTTGTCGTCGCTCGCGCGTGACCGCGCTGTCATGGCGGCGGCTGCTTCAACCGCCGCTCTCTCTAGGAGCGGCAGGCGTTGCCTGGCTCCGGCCAGCGACGGGGGGGGCCACACACCGAAAGCAAAAAGAAGCAGCAGAGAAGCCGATTTTGAGAGAGCTGCTGTGCTGCTGAACCTGCCACCGCCGCCGGTCTGACGCGCGCGCACGCCCGCCAGCGCCCTCTCTGGGCATCGGCGGGCTGTCCCGTCGGTTGGAC
The DNA here is from genome assembly GCF_055824585.1 of Amblyomma mixtum. NCBI lineage: Eukaryota > Metazoa > Arthropoda > Arachnida > Ixodida > Ixodidae > Amblyomma > Amblyomma mixtum. The sequence goes on along the minus strand of NC_143016.1, from coordinate 73,986,007 downwards.
ATGACGCGAACGCACACGAGACCCGGCAGTGCGGCGGCCCGGGCCTTTGAGCGAAGCGGTCACGAGAGCCAGATTATATACGAGCGGAGAAGCCTGATGCGCTTGTACCACGCTGCTGCTGCTGCTGCGCCGCGGACGTGAGCTGTACGGTGGTCCGCTAGACATACAAGGAGCGCCGCCGTTCGGGCGCGCTGAAGCCCACGCACGCTACGCGGCCAGGATTCAGTCTGGACGGGTCGTTCGCTTGGCAATCCATATATATAAAATATAGAAATGAACTATAACGCAACGCGAACGCTACGCCGTGACCTCTAGTTCACCAACCTAACCAATTGCCTCAAACACGACTGACAGGCGCTCTTTGCTGAGTGGCTGTTGGCCGCAACGGAACCGTCTAGCAGTGGACAGCTCAAGGATCAGGACTGCTATCGCAACTGCACTCTACAGCCACGTCGACCCAGAAAAGTCTATACATAAACCTCCCAAAGCCCATTAACTCGGCAAAGACGACACCTGCGTTGGAGAACTAGCGCTCCCCCTTCGAATGACACCGAGGTGCTACCGTGCCTCCGTCTCAAACTGAGAGCGACTAACATCGCCGTGTCCGCCGAAAACAACAGCTTCTTCGGAAGGAGGGCATTTAGGGAAAAACAGTCGTTACTTTACTCCGCAGCCGTACGTGCGCATGCCACGCGCTCGGAAGGTTCGCCGTACCGTACAAGGCGACAAGGACTAGGTGCCTGAGAAAACAAGATGACACGGCTGACGCGTCCCGCCGAGCGGAACCACCCGACATGTTCCCCGAATGACATCAACGGCTGCGCGCGCGTGAAGCCATGAGGCGGCAGTGCCATACAGCGCGCAAGCCTTCGCGCAAGCATGTTCGCATACCAAGTGCATCACTTCCCTCCATAACGTATGCGATGTTCTCCGTCCACGGCCACGAAAACGTATCACCCACGGCGCGATCCACGGCACAGCGTCACTACACGCGGCACTTGCACCAAAGGTAGCTCAGAGGAAACGCCATGCTATACAACTGGCTGGTCAGATTGGTTAAATTGACGTAAGGTCGAATGCAACGCCACGGTGGCGTGAGGCCAATGTTCAAACTCCACATTCATACACGGTGAGTGAGCTGGCGTGGAAGGAGTCAGGAAGAGAGGAGGCTTCGAGAAATGCTCGCTGGAGTCGGGCCGAGAGACGAGAACGGAGGTGGGTGTCGTGTTGAGAGGCCGCACCCTGACGAAGAGGTTGCTCTAACCGCTTTTGTAGACTGTAAATAAATTCTGCGCATTCGGCAATTAGCGGCATGTTTTAAATGGTCCGGTTGAACCGGGAGGTGAAGAAGAGAGGAACCTGACTCAGCTGGTGGTCGATAATTTAGCCTAAAACACGCCTGTGGCCACAGTACCGCAGTATACGCGAGTAGCACATTGGTGCCAGCCACAATTGATTGTAAAACATTTTATTCGCCGGGAAGAGCTTGGCAAGAGGTCGCGTTAAGTGGTCGAGAGTACATAGCCCTCGACGACTTTGTCAGCCCACTCCACCGCCAAAACTTGCGTTCTGGGGTCAGAGCTAGCCAGCACGGTCTCCCACCGCTCGAGAGAAGGAGCTAGATCACCCGGAGGTGGCTCTATTTTGCAGTCCCACAGGATGTGATCGTAGGTAGCACGTTGGCCACAGTGTTTGCAGTTTGGGTTGTAAAGATCTGGATAAATGCGCGCGAGGAGTGATGGGGTGCGTATCGATCTCGTCTGTAGACGACGCCACGTAACCTCTTGTTCTTTACTAAGTCTTTTGTCTGGAGGGGGGAAAATTCTCCTCTCTAGTTTAAAATGATTGGTGAGATCATGATATGTGATCATGGAGTCCTTCGTGAAATTCAGGGAGCCAGACTCATCCACTGCCCGGTCGACGAAACCTCGGGCTTTATTGTGGGCTGCCTCGTGAAGCCACAAGCCGAGGAAGCCCACGTGTGCTTGAAGTATGCGCCAGCGAGGAAGGAATGCGTGAGCGCTAGTAGCGGTGGCCGCTATAAACAACCAAGTGGCCTACGCCCACCGGGCTGCCAATCACGCGGGCGCACCTCTTTCGCGCGTCCTTCTTCTATGCGCCTCTGGCAGCCGGTGAGTACACACGCACTTGGCACCGCACGACTCTCCCGCGGAAGGTGCCAAGTGGCAGCTCAGGCGCGTCACGCGCACACCTCCGAGATGACAGCGCCCAGGGGACATGTCCGCTATTAGGCTCGCAAAATGAACGCCTTACTGGCCTCGACAAAAAAAGATTTCTCTCGCCTTTAAAGAGACGCTGCTTACTCCGTGGCCAGAAACGGTTGACTGCGTGAGCGGGACGCAAACGAACTCCCGACAGGCTGACAGCGGCCAGCGAGTTGCGCGCCAAATAATTCACGCGACACGGTAATGGCTCGGAGAAGCCGCGCGCTGGAAGCATTTAACTCACACACAACGAGGCTTGCCTCTTCTTTTTTTTTCTTCACGTGCGCGGGTGTGCACCGGAGCATAGAATCCCGAATTCAACGCCGCTCCTACAGCCGCAAGTGAATATTCCGGAGCCGACAATCGGGCTGAAAAAAAAAAAAAGCAAAGCTGCGACATAGGGCGACCCATCTATCCTCGAGACAGCAGCAAGCGGCGGCGACATTGTTTACGGCGACGACGCGCGACGCTTTTGTTCGGCAAAGAAAAAGTAGGAGAGACGTGCCCGAGCGCACGCTCCAGCGAAGCAGCATGCGCACTTCTCCGCGCAAGCTGTTGTTAGGGAAGACGTGAGTCCCGTAGCGGCAGCAGCAGAAACAGCAGCGACCCTGCGAAGCTGTCGCGACAGTGGGCGCCATGCTCCAGCGGACCGCTTCGTGAGGCCAGACTAGCCAGACCATACACACACATGGCGCCTAGATCGCAGGTCGCGCATGCGCGCGTGCTCACGAGAAGCGAGGCAGCCGGACGGACGCCTTCTCAATCGCAACAACGACCGTGGGCGGGCGTATTCTATAAACGCCCCGTGGCGTAGCAACACACTCACCGCCGCGGCGCACATGCACACACACTACGGGCGAGGCAACTAACCGAGAAAGCCGCCGACCGCGCACTCCTCTCCAGCGGCGGCATCAACGCGTGGGCGACGGCGCGTGAGGGTCTGCCGCCACCGCTCACGCCTCCGCACGCTCACCTCCAGAGCAGAGAGACGGGGCTTGGACGCCTCAGCGCTTTCTCATCCAAGTTACCTAGTACCCCCCTCCCCCTCTTTTTCTTTATAGCGAGACAGAGAGGAGGAGAGATCGGGCCAAATCTGAAAGACAGCACCGAGCACACGGGAAAGGTTTCACCCGTCCGTTAAAAGCACGGAGCAGAGACTTGAGAAAACGCTGGGGTAGAAGACCACCCTCAACAGCTCGCGGTTCTCGGAAACCCTTGCTCTCTTAAGCCGAAAGTGGCGCTATAACTTATGCCAGACACCAACTGCGTGCGTGCGCGCGCGCCACGTGTTCAAGGTAGCAGCGCTATACCCTTCTAGAACCAGCCGGGGTCAGCGGTGATCAAGCTCGGTGAAACAGAGAGAGGCGGAGAGAAAGGGCCGGGCCACTCGGCGGCGTTCATCACGAACCGAAGCGAGGTCAACTTGGGCGCGGACCCGACGAAGCGAGCAAGACGCCCGATCGCTCCGAGACGCGCAGACAGAATCGCCGAACGGCTGCTTGGCTTGCTCCTGCTGCCTGTTCGCGGGGAAAACGGTAGAGTTTACCGAGCAAACAGGCGCCGCGCGCTCGAGCATAGAATCAACACTTGCGGACTACCGTCGTCGTGCCGCCGCAAAGCGCTTCCGTTTGAGAGACGCCCTTCCCAAGGGCTCGTGGACCCGTGCCAAGCTTGACTCCTTCGAGATGCTTTAACAACAGCGCGGTGCTTCTCGAGACGACTTCATTTCCGACGGAAGCGTTACAGCAAACACGGGGGCCTCGTGATACCTGGCGCGCACGTAATGGCAGCGAACTTCGCGCTGGATTAAAAAGTACGAGCAAAATAAAAGAAAGAGAGAGAACACCTGGCTCGTGAGAGCCAGCGTCACCGTGCGACCGTGTCAAAGCAAGCGGATGACACACGACTGAGCGATCGATACCCGACACGGCGCTGGATACGCACGGGTGTGGAGATGACTGTGCCGCTGAGTAGGACCGAGTGGAAGAGCAAATGAGAGCAAGCGTTAAAGCCACCGGTGAGCTGGCATGCAGCGCCTCTCGTGACGTCAGCGAGGACACGCTCCGGTAACCCATGCTGCGTGAGCTTGTTTACTCGGCGCGGTGCGAGCCAGAGTTGGTCGGAAACTGGCAGGTGGCCGATCACCTTGCTCTTTGTACGCTGAGCTCAGGGCGATGACACAGGTGCAACGCATTCGAGGCTCCTCATTCACTGTCTGCTGCCACGTCACGGGCGAACAAAACAAACGGCTGCTATAAATTTCCAGAACTCTTTGATCATAACAGTTGGACAGAGAGAGAGATAAGGTTTATGGTTTATAGAGGTTCAAGGTCCCAAAGCGACTCAGGCTATGAGGGACGCCGTAGTGAAGGGTTCCGGAAATTTGCACCACCTGGGGTTCTTCATCGTGCACGGACATCGCACAGTACACGGGCCTCTAGAATTTCGCCTCCGCCACGGCCGGGATCGAACCCGCATCTTTCGGGTCAGCAGCCGAGCGTCATAACCACTGAGCCACCACGGCGGCTAGAGAGAGAGAAACACTTTATTTTTAAATGTTGGACAAATCTGGTGGGCAGACTCAGTTCAGGGTAGCTCCGCTTCAAAGAAGGCCTTAGTCGCAGCAGCCATTTTTCGAGTGCTTATGGGTGTCGTATATGCCCGCTCGCCTTTGGTCATCGAGGTACCCCGGGTGCTTACGAATAGACTGTTATGTCTATGGATTTTCGTAAATGCATCTGCTTCACTGGATTTCTTTCCAGGCGGTTGTGTATCAACAAAGCCGAAGTTGCAAACTACGTTACTGACCACGCGTGTCGCTGCAATCCGTAAACGCCCGAATTCTGGACAATTCGGACCGCCATTTTTTTTATACATGGATCCTATGAAAGCTTGGACGCTGAGGGCGCGCGAAGGGAGAAGACGGGCGCACATCGGCTCCTATTCTGATCGCTCCTTATTGCGGTCTGTCAACTCGGACCCCACGAATCTTGGCACCATCGTCTCCGCGAAGATCAGCGGCACAAGTGGGCCCCACTTCCATCAAGGTGGGCCCATTTTTGACGAAATTCTGAGATTTTGAAGCTTGCGCCCACCGCCGCGGCGCTAAGCCTAACGGCGGCGGGGCGTTCGCCGGCGTTCGCCAGCCCCGGCTGGGGATTCCCCGGCGATGGCGGCTCCAAATACGGTTACCGGCTATGATCCGCTGTCCATGCAAGTCGTACGCATGGAAACCGTTCAACCCGAGGACCTTCCAACATCGGAAGATGACTATTTGGCAGATATGGTCAAAATCTGGAGACGCCGGCAGAAGACGAACGCTCCCAAGCCAACTGGAGCCGCCGCCCAGCACCAGGCGGCAGTTCGGTCCCCGCACGCTTCGCAAGGAAGTGTCGGTGGCGCGGCCTTGAAGGGTGCAACTTGCAAACCCCAGTGGCGGCCGCAGCAGACGCCGCGCATTGGACGCGACGACCTCATCGTGGTGCTCAAGCCACGCGAGACGCTGGATCTGAAGGCCACCTTCGCTCCAGGTGAAGCCGGAGTTGCCGTGCGCAACATCATACGGGACTGTGGAGAGGTGCAACTCTCTGTATGGCCCGTGTGGGACCAAAATGTGCTGGTGTGTGGCGTGAACTCTGTGCCAGCCGCTGAGAAGCTCCTCGGCGATGTCACGCTGACGGTCGGCGACCGCCAGCTTCTGTTTCGCGGGCACGCCAAGGCTTCTGGCGAGGTCTGCAAGGGAGTGATCAACGTTCACCCCGGCGAAACGTCGGCCTCCCTCAAGCAGAAGCTGGAGTGGAGACACGGAGAAATACTTTCTGTGCGCAAGCTGGGCGGCACCGCCATCGCAGTGGTCACCTTTCAAGGGAAGAAGGTACCCCGCCAAATCTTCTGCAGCGACCAGGGCATTCCTGTGAGACTGTACAAGAAGACGATCCCCGCCTGTCATCGATGCGGCACGGTGGGGCACCGGGCTGACATCTGCCCGCGGCCGCAGTCGGGACGCTGCGGCCTCTGCGGCTCTCAGGTGGCCACCACACCCGAGGGCATACCACAACATGAGTGCACCCCCCGATGTCTGCTGTGCGCGGGTGCCCACTTCACCGGTGCTGCCGGCTGCGTCGGCAAGTACCGGAAACCGATCAAGCCGGGACCATCACGGAGTCAAAGCAAGCGGAAGTCGGCTCAGAAGCAAGCTCCGCCCACCAATGCCAAGGACAGCAAGTCCACTTCTGCGCCGGGCAAGTCCGGTCATGTCAAGACGGCTGTGAAGTCCGGGACCCAGGCGAGGTCGCCGAACTTCAGCGCTGGGGATTTCCCGCCTCTAGCGACCGCCCAAAACAAGGTGAGCGATTGGGCTAGGGCTGCCTCCGGGCCTCTTTCTCCCTCCCTCTCCCCTACGGAAGCCGCCCTACAGAGGCAAAATGTTGAACTTAGGCGCCAAACAGAATTCCTAGTGCGTAAAATTCAGGAGCTGGAGGCTAAGTTAGAGGGACGTAAAGAACCTCAAGCTGGTCCTTCCGAGCCTATAGAACTAGCCGAGCCGGAGGACCGAGATGAGAATGCCTCGGTCGCATCTGGGCTGACAAGCGTGTCGCAGCAGTCGGCCAGCACAGTGGTTGGTAGGCTGCCAATGGTGGAGAGCCGCCTGTACAACCTGGAGAGCGAAATTGATGCTCTGCCAGGTAAAATCATGGAAGCGGTCCGGGGCTCCATTCAGCAACTTCTTCAGGCCGAATTGGCAAAAATCATGCCTGCTATAGTGGCACAGGTTACTGAGACAGCTCTCTCTGTCGTTCAGGACCAAATTGAAGCTCAACTCAGTCAAAGCCGCTCCCGCTCGCGGTCTCCGCGACCAGACCTCCGCAGGCGGAAGGTGGTCCTTCGCCAGGCCACAGGCTCACTAGAAAACATTCCGGCCGCTCTCTCTCCGGACGTGCTGGTGCCTCTGCCTGAGGCCCCATCACCTTCGGGGGTGGGACCTGGCCCCCAAAATTAAATAATCACGTTCACGATGGCTAGCCGACCCCAGCGGAAAGCCAACAACAATTCGGAGCAATTCGAGATCATACAGTGGAACTGCAGGGGTCTACGGAGCTGGAAAAAACGGTCACACCTCCAGCTCTACCTGCAGTCTCTCGGTACCGCACCGGCGCTCCTAGCTCTTCAGGAACCCGGCGCAGATGCTAAATTCACAGGGTATAGCTCGTTTCAAGGCGGTCCTACAACGTGCATCCTGGTGAACAAAGCGTACACCGCAGTCCCAGTAGACCTCGAACTGGAGACTGAACAGGAATACAGTATGGTCAAGGTCCTGCCGCTCAAGCGCCGCGACCCATCAATACATGTCCTTAACATTTACTGCCCCCCGCATAAGCCGCGCGTGACCTTCAACGAAATCTTCTACCGCGCGCTCAAATCGGCTGACAAGGAACCTCTAGTGATCGTTGGGGACTTCAATGCTCCAAGCCTACATTGGGGCTACCACTTTGAGAAGGCCAGAGGACGCAAGCTGGCGGAGCTCATCTCCACACTTCGTCTTACACTCCTCACGGATCCGTGTTGTCCCACACGTGTGGGCAACTCGGTTACGCGAGACACATGCCCTGACCTGACTCTCGTTACGAACACCAGAGACGCTACCTGGGAGAACCTGGGAGAGACTCTTGGTAGCGATCACTGCCTTCTCCGGGTCACTCTTCTGGCGAAGGCGGCTCGCAAAAAGTGGGGCCACACTAAATTGACCGATTGGCATAAGTTTCGAACAAAAGAGATACCTCCCGTGCTCTTATCCGGCGGATATGCGGAGTGGGCAAAGCAATTAGACACAATACAAAGACAACACGTCACGACACTTCAGACCACTGAAGAGATCCCTGCAGTGGACAATCACCTCCTGCACTTGTGGGAGGCTCGCCGGAGTCTTACCAAACGGTGGAAGAAGCAAAAGCTGAATCGCAAACTTAAAGCTCGCATTGTCGACCTCACGGAGCAGGCTGCGGCGTATGCTGCCCAGCTCACCGATTCAAACTGGATAGAGAAGTGTAATTCGGCAGCGCGTCAGATGAGCTCGAGAGGAACATGGCGCTTCTTTCGCAGTCTCATCGACCCCACTCAAACGAGAGGGGAGACGCAAAGACAGCTCCGGCGGGCTTTGCACGGGTACCAAGGTACGACGGCTCAACTCGCGGACACCCTGTGCGACAGATATCTCTGCCGCATAGAGGACCCAGTTGGGCCCGAGTACGAGTACGCGGGAAAGCCGAATCCCGACATTGATGCCCCTTTTGAGTTACACGAGTTACACGCCTCGGAGATTGTGCAACCGCTTCTGCGGTTCAGAGAAATTCTGGACGACTATTGCGAACGCCATCGTCTTTTCCCGGTCCCTGCTAAGGGCCTGAGTAAAGCTGATGAGCGAACTCTGAGGCGCTTGCAGACCAACACTCTGTTGTGTCCTGCAATAGTGAAACATTTCGACCCCAAAATTGATGGGCGCTGCCCTCACTGTGGGGAAGTTTCCGATACCTTCCACATGGTTTGGGCCTGTCAAAAGAATCCTTCCCTTCCCCCCAATCCTTCCCCTTCCCGAGAGGCATGGGAGGCAGCCCTGCTCAACTGCTCGGGGCTGGAGTCTCAAAGGGCTCTAGTCCAACGGGCGCGAGTAGCGGCCTCGTCCAGCGGGGTCCCGGACTAAGGACTCCACCTATGTAAAGGGCCATTTTTGGCCTGCAAACTCTCCTGTTGTTTATTAAAAAGTTTTCACCACCACCATGAAAGCTTCGCAACTGGAAGCTCTGGCTATGAATTCGTTCGGCCATATATTCCGAACATTACGGTTAAGAATCGGGTCCTGAGGCAAATGGTCGAAATTTTGCGGTCGATATCGTACCCGGTAAGTAATTTGCTTCTGAAATCAAAAGAGAGAACCGGAAAGGGGGTATTTTAAAGGCACATTTTAGACACGCGAGTGCATCTGTAAAAGATCAGCAGGGGGGTCATAGCTGACCAGTCAAGCGAGGTTTATCCGCCACCAAAATCAAATAGATTTTTTTGTTTTTTTTTTCTTTTACACCCACAGGCAGGACAGCGAGGCAAAGGAAACGTTTCTTTTTTTGTCTTATATGCAGCTTATGCCCTCCAGATGAATACAGCCAACACACCGCATGAAAAAAAAAAAATCTGGTCAATGAAGTGGAAAGTAAATGCGCTTACAAAGCAAACCTCCGGGCTTACTTCGCAGGCGCATCGATGCGCATCGCTAGGGTCGACGAACCGAAAGCCTGCGGGAACACCGCGCCAAAGAACGCACAGAACACCGCGAATATAACCTTGGACGCATACTGGAGGGCACTAATCGACTCGTTATTACCAATCGGTTGTATACGGATAGCACAAACAGTGATCACGGTACGCGGCAATATCGTCACTCCTCGTAAACCGACTAAGCGCAGTGCACTATCCTCGCGTTATTGTTTTTTTTTTTACAGCCGCCGGCAAATCTCACCTTAACGAAAGCGAAGCAGATGTCCGCAACCGCGCGGCTGGACGACGCGGCTACCGCTGCAAATCTACGAGGCGACTCAACCACACGGCGAGCCAGCCGCACAGACGAGATCCCTCCGCCAGGATTCTACGATCCCCACTGGCGCAGGGGAACCGTCAAATGCGCGTACGACGCAGGAAACGATGATGCAATGTAAGAGGAAACACGAACACGGCATGTGTCCGATGAAACTGAACGATCGACGGACTATAAACCGCAGCCCTGCAAAGAGGAAACGTGTACGTCGATACACATACGCGTCCCAAGGTCGCTGTACACCGCGCGGGACACGAGTCACGGGTTCCATCCGGTTTAATATCGAACACCTGCCGTAGGCCTCTGCAACACGCTGCGGTGTAGATGAAGCAAAGCGCTCCGAACAAGGGCGGGGGGAACAGAACACGCTCCGTACATGAAGCGCTTGGCTTCGTTGGTTCAGTTTTACCCGCTCTTCTCGGTCGATTAATGAATGGCGAAGAACGACGCGAAAGGCTGAATTCGGAAAAGGTTGCAGAGAACACCTCTTCCTCCATAGTGGCTATGAATGAGCCTTTGGGAGAAACCGCGATGATAATAATAATAATAATAATAATAATAATAATAATAATAATAATAATAATAATAATAATAATAATAATAATAATAATAATAAACATAGAGGTAACGGGGTTTTCTGTGCCAAATAAACGCCGTGGACCTCGGACGGTGGACCGTATAGACGCTAATATCCGAGTGGCACGCATCGCTGCCTGGTCCAGTGACTCGGCGGACACCTTCAGAAGAAACCTTAAGTGTTCCGGGGATTCACTCGTCCGCATGGAAGGAAACACTTGCGACACCAGGGAGGGTGGTGCCTGAAGTGGCCTTCCAATCTGGACTCGCAGCCGCACCGTTCCGACCGCGAGTGCATTCGTTTCCGGAATAAGGTTGCCGTCGCTTCGCCACGAGCGAGATGTAACAGTATACAATGCACAGACTGCGTCGCCCTTGTGTAGAGCGCTCGAGCGATGCCCTCTTCTGCATAAAAGTCTACACCTCGTCGTAGCGTCCAACTTTTAAAGGCCACGGTTGCGCGGAAGTACAGAACCACGTGAACCTGCAAGCAAGGCGGGCGCAAGCAATCTGCCCGCAAACCAAGGACTGCTTTCCAATTTCACTTTTGACTGCGCGGTGCAGACTGCTCGAGCGCTCGACACAAGGGTGACGCAGACTGTACGATTCTTCGTCTAACGCAGCTGTTGCATTTGGGAGCCTTCAAGAAAGGCGGCTGACCGAAGGGCATACAGTACAGATGAAGCACGTATTAAATCAGAGAGGGAGGAACTGCTCAGTCTGAGACCAACGAAGACGGACAGGGTGAAAGCTTGGCGCCAATCTACTCTGGCTCAAGGAGCGAGATGGCAGGGCAAGGCTCAGCGCTCTTGCCCGTGACCCCGGGGCTCACAGATTCGCATAATGTGAATTCCGGCTTACACGCTTCGTCAGCGGTCGCCCCGGGAGACTTGCAAATTGCGAATGACAAGCGAGGGAGAGAGAAAACAAAGGAAAGGCGGGGAGGTTAACCAGACAATGGCCGGTTGCCCACTCAACAGGTGGGAGGGTTCGCTGTGTGAATGAATGGAACGTGTCCGGTGTGTGCGTAGTCGTAAGGACTAGCCCCTGATCGTCTCTTCACGCCAAGTGCCGCAACCACGAAACATCAACTACAACAGCATCGCTCCATCATCATGAAGGAAGAGCCGGCTTTAATATATTTCTTAACCGCCCGTTTTGCTATATCCATAGCCTGGACGTAGCTCTCAGTAATCACTCTCGCAGCAGTGATGACGTTTTATTACCCAAACGAGCAGGGAACTCCTAAAAGCGACCCAGTGGCTATGAAGCTCCGCCTCTCAGCACGAGGTCGCCTGTTCGAATCCGGCCGTACATTCACAGAGGCTAAAGACCCAGAAAAAAAAAAATCCCGAGCACTAACCGCAGGTGGTTCAAATTAATTCAGACCCTTCCGCATCGGCGTGCCTCACAGCCAAGAGAGAGCACTGCTTTGGCAAGTGAAAGAAAAAAATCCATCAATCAGTAGAATTACGGGACGTTACCCTTAGTCAGCATAATGACCGGCAGTATAAAAATGGCACTCGGGGTACCGACAATACGCAAGCAGCAAACAACGTTTCCCTCTGCGTTCGCTATGCGTACCAACACGCCCGCAAACCAGAGGGCTGAAGGAGAAGACGCTTGGAGCCCCCCTTTCTCTCGTCGCTCTCCCCCTTTCTCCCCCTACATGCACGCACACGGATGACGGTCTCAGCAGCAGCAACGGTCGTGATGCGCCTGTCTGGCCCAGACTCCAGCGCAGCAGGCCGGCCGGAGAGGTCGGCCGCTCACCGGCAGCAATGAGCGTGAGCAGCAACCCAGGGGCAGCCGCCTTGTGTTTATGCATGGGCGTACACACAGTGTGTGTAAACGCAGCGATAAGATGGAACCAGACTGGAGAGGAGGAGCGAACAAGCCCAGGTGGGGAACCGGTTCGTCGCCCCCCCTCTCTCTCGCCCTCTGCTCAGCCGTCCAGCGCACAAAAGAGGGACCGAGAAAACAACACGCGACCACGGTCGGCGACGGCGGCGGCGGAAGCAGCTCTTCCCTCCCCCCTTTCTCCGTTTATTTCTCGAAGCAGTCTCAAGGGGGAACCCCGTCGGTCTAATCGACGCCCTCGCCCAACGCCGAAACAACACGGGGCTTCTTCTCTCCGCAGCGCAGTTTTCGCTTTCGTCTCGAAGGATGCAAATCTGTGCTCTCCGCCCGCAGGAGAGTGCCTCCTGGCAGCATGCAGGTCTCGGAACAGCGGAACGGCGGCTTTTTTCTTCCCGATTCGGCTGTTTTTAGTCGGCGAGGTGAACGCTCCCTGCCAGCTGCGCGTAGGGCGCGCAGTACTGGGAGCTGTAAACAAAGCTAACGAGGAGGCTCGAAAATAACCCGAGCGCACCATTACACCGCACCCTCTCTTCGGCGAGAGCTGAGAAACGAACGAGGCGGGTTTTGATTCTAAGTCTGCGGCCTAAACTTTCGTCAGTACAGAAGGCCGCACGACGATACTGAGATATTTGAACGCACAAACCGGGACGATACCTTACGCACGTACCACGGACGCTCTTGTTGTACTTTTATTGCCCAACATGACGCGTTACCGGCTAAACTTTGTTTTTCTCTCTCTGTATCTTAACTAATTCGCTCCCTTTATCCCCACCTACACGTCAGTAGGGCAGCCAAGTGCGCATCATGTCTGGTTAACCTTCTTTCCATCGTTCATAGTCCCACTCTCAGAGCGATTCATACACACTCCGGTCCGTAGAACCGTTCCACGATGCTGCACTCCAGCTGAGGCCACCCTTCTCTGAGACCTATCACCCAATCATCGACAAAGACCGGACAGACAGGGTGCGAAGCACCCAAAAAAACTCGTCGAGGCCGTCGCTGAGTCGGCAGGAGGATTGGCTTGTAAAAGGAGGAAGCCTGCAGCGAGCAGGACTGGGCAGAAGCCGGGCGCACGGCTTTTATTCGATCCCCACGCCACACACGCGCGCGTGCGCACACAGACAAACAACGGGCTCGGGTCAGAGCCAGCCTCCGAGCAAAAAAGAGCGTAGCGCCGGCGGCTCGGCTTTCCCGCCAGGCTCATCTGCACTGCGGCGGAGCCAGGAGGGCGCGGTATATTGAGCAAGAACCAAAGCAAGCGGCGCTCGAGGAAACGCTGCGCTTCCCGTGTTCTGGGAACCGGTGCCCGCAGCTGCCGCCGCCGCACCGGCTGCTCCTTCAGCCGCGCACTCTTTCGTTCGACCCCGCATCGCGAGTGGACGCACCGCCGCCGCTCACCTGCTGCTGCTCCTGTCAGCATCGGATAGAGCGACCTCCCTCCCTCCTTTCTTCTTTCTTTGCACGCACACTCTCTCTCTATCTCCACTGAAAGAAAGAGCAATGGCGTCGATGCAAAGAGGGGGGCCGCGAATCCATTGGGGACCCGGCGCGCTCTGCAGATAGGAGGGAGGCGGCAATAAAAAGGCCAGCGCGCGCTATCGGATGCGCTATCGCGACCGGCAGGTGACTCTCTTGAAGTTACTGATTTCTTTTCTTCTTTGTCTCGCTGAAGCCGGCGGCCGTTGGATGAGAAAACCGGACGTGGAAGCGATCCCACCATTTAAACCCGTCAGGAGCGGAGACACACGGGCTCTGTGAAGTTTTTTAAAGCTTTCCGCTTCGCGCGCGGCGCGTCTTTCCCTTGAGTGTAACTTTTACGGGCGAGCGCGCCGGGCGTTCTTGCCCCTTTTTGTTGGCCGCTATTACAGTCAGAGTCAAAATGAACGTGGTCCCTTAAGGTTAGGCCTACTCGCATTAAAGTGCTTCACGGCACTTGACCTTTTCAAGAAGGCTAAAGGAGATACACTGCATAGCCGGCCGCTTGGATCCTGTATCCTCATCGTCGATTTTATTGCAGAGCGTGGACCGCCACAGAAAAAAAAAAAAAATCGGTTTCATTCGGGGGGCGCAGAACCGGTCACCTTCACTCATCCTGCACTGCAAGTCGCGAAACTGAACAGGTACGAAGCAAAGAAAGCGAACCTGCACTACACGCTGTGGTTTAACGGCTGTCAGAGTCCTGCTTTCAGAAGGAAACTGTAAGCAAAGCCCGCGTGCGAGGTGGGGGTCTGTGGCGCCGAGAGACAGTGTATGTTGCTCAATGACACTGCAACGGTGCTCGACATCACGCTTGTCCCAACCTCGTCGGAAGCAAAACGCTACGGCGAATGTCAAACGCTCCAGCCGTTCTCAATATTCCCGTCTCTCTGTCTTTGTACCAGCACAACACACTGCCTGAAAATATTCTTGAGTTCTTATTAGGACAGGTGTTGGGAGACATCTATCGGCGCACCTCCATTCAGTTAGGATGCGATGACAACTTACGTCATCGTCACTACGCGAATGTATTAACTCTTCACACGCCAAAATATGCCACTAGAACATAAAGCAACAGCAGCGACATCAGGCCCAGCGATCACACAACGCGCAGTCGGCTGGTGAGCTCAACACGGATGGCGCCAACTCCTTTTTTACGTTCGCGCAAATAAAAACGTCGGTAGCAGCGCATACGCTACCCCCTGAGCTGAGCCGACGTCGCGGCCCTGCGCAAGTGCAACCGCGGCCTCAGGCGCTGCTGATCGACAACAATGTGCATTACGCATGCACTCAGTACTCACACAGCCTCTGCCAAAGGATACATGTGTCAGTGTAGCCCTGCATGAAGCTATCGACGTGCTCTGTCATGACGCTCTTGTCCTGCTACGTGTCGAGGCGCTTGAAATCGGCGCAGAAATAAAAAAAAAACACGCAATACTCTTCTCTTTCTATAGTCGGATACAAGTCAAGAAAACAGCGACTTTTCCAGCGACTTTTCCAGCCCATGGCGTCGGCCGATCCTCAACCTACTAGCACTGAAATGCAGGGGGAGGGGAGGAAACTATCATTTTAATCTGCAACCTCCCTGCATTGTAACGCTATCAGGCTCACGAGAATCGGCCGACGCCCTTAGCTGGAAGTGGGTCTTTCGACAGGGAAAAACCGCTTTTTTCTTGACTTGTACCCTACTGTAGTAAACCTACTGAAAAGCCAGAACAGCCAAGTGCAATAGATCTACACTGCACGTGCCTCCTCGCGTTGATCCTATAGAGTCCACCATGCGGCCCGTTCTTTCCACTGGGCTGTCGGCAGCTCTTTGAAATGACCGCTGGGCTTAGCTATAGAGAAGCCAGCAAGCAAAGCAACGGGAGATATGGCAGCCGGCAGAAAGCAGGAAGAGCCACTACGCCACAACGAAAAAAGAACCAGTTAACGCTGAAAGGCAACAAAGAGATAAAAAGAAACCGCTAAAAAAAAAAGAAAGAACCCCCCCCCCCCTCTCTCACTCTTACGTCGTCGAGGGAAGAAGAATACGGGCGCGCGCACGTGCATTACGGCTAAGCGCGCGCGCGCGCGCTGCTCTCGCAAGAGGCAAGATATGACCCCCTGAAACGAGGCGCGCTAAGTCGCGATGGCGCCGGCCCCTTACATATTCATCGCCCCGGCAGACCGCACACGAGTGCGCAGAGCGGGCACTCTCGAGAGATGCGCCGGGAGAAGGAAGAAGAGCGACGGTAATCCCGCTAAGCGCCGACACACATATGCTTATTCATGGGCGCCCATCGCGAGCAAGCAGGACGAAGAGGACGTAGCTCGCGTCAGGTAAGCGTCATACTTCGTAAATGAGCGCCTTGGCTCTCGCGCTGCCCAGACGTATTGTGTACAGCGGTGTTGCGAGCTTCTTACAGCGTCTCGCGTAATTACGATCGGCCGAGTGCGCCGCGATATGCGGAAAACTGGCTTCCGCTGAAAATCCGCCGAATGCGTGCGTCCGCCGTGAGCAGTAAGCATTGGGAAGCAAAGACGACCCGAGAACAATCGAAACGGGCAAACCGAAACTATGGTGCTAATCAGACCTAAACTATGCAACCCAAACGGGCACTGGCGATGCCGGCTGAGCTTATTTGCAATTCCAAAGCAGCCATCAGGCTTCACTCTATAGCTGCTGTAGCGAATGCGGAAGAAGAGTGATAGAAAGCGATCAAGTTGAGAGCAAGAAGCGCAACGTTCGTACAATGCATTAGCGGGCGAAACGCGCGATGGCATCGTTGATTCCAAGCGGGCGGCACTGATCTGCTATAGGCGAGGCCATTCAGAGCGAACTTTTCACACGTTCTTGGTCGATCACCAGAAACTGGAACGCAATGAAAGAAAACCAGCTAAAGCACCGAGGCGCCAACGCGTTCTCTGGAAACGAGACGCCCGACGACTATAGTCCTATAAATCAGCCACTAAGCGGAAGCCATTAAGAGACGGGTGCCGACAGTGGGAAAGCGTTGACCCCACTCTTTCCCGACCCACCAACCAAGTTTCCGAGGAAAAACTTAAAGCAGGCAGGCAGGCGGGCCGACTTCTTTTACGAAGAAATGCCTCGCCTATATGGAACGCCTTCCAAGGAGGCTTGGCCATAAATCTGCAGAGCCGTTGGGACCCCGCACGCGCGCGCAAATTGAACAAAATACGCGTCGAATGCGCACTACCGCTTGTTCGCATACTTGCGTATACCGCATTAAGCGAAGAAGAAAAAAACTTTTCGTTCCCATAGTACAGCTTAATGCCCGACGATCACGCGAGATTAGCGAGATTAGGGGATTAGCGAGGCGGCAGCTAATCACTTTAATCCTCACTTCTTGGGGAGAAAAAAAAAAGAGTATGGGGGATCGATTTTCGTCCGGAAAGAAATTCCGGTCACAGAATCGAGAACTGGCCGCTCTTGAAAGCCTTCTCCAATGCTTAATACACGTTCAAGTCATGGAATCAGCCCTCAGGGTCATCAAAAAGCGCCCGTCAACGAAGGGTGTGCCTCTTCGTCCGCGTGTGTACAGAGTCGCTCAGTGTGAAAGGGAACACGGGAGCAGTGGCCTCCGCTCTTGGCGAAGCGCCGCTGGCGACAGCCAGCGAGAATGGGCGGCAGAGGCGCATGCTCAGTAAGCACGGCCGGCTGCAGGTGCTTCCTGTCGCGATAGCAGATGCCGGGGCAGCAAATATTATTTTACCTTCCATATCAAATGTTCAATAAATAACCACTTGATCATCATCATCTTTCCGCGCATGCGCCTGGTGCCACTCTCGCCGATTCTCGGCGGCAGCACCGCCACCGAGTGAGGCCACGCGCTCGCGTGTTCCCTTTAATGTTTAGCGACCCTGTACGCTCAGCGCGCCAGCAGAAGACGAACCAGGCGTACATGAGCATCCAAACGTTCTAATGTGGAGAGCGTTGACGTGTCACTCGCACCAGTCGCTGGTTCATCGCCACAATTGCCGCGTCGCACACAGTGAGTACCAAAAAAATAAACAAACAAAAAAGCTGCGCACTTCACTGTTCCCTTTTCAAACCTACAAAGAAGGTGAGCGTACACATGCAAACACGGACACGCACAGAGTAAGATAGCCTTAATAACGGGGCCTAGTGGCCCCCTACGCGCGCACACTGGAAACACTCGGCTTCGCGCACATGCAGTGCCGCCCTGTCACGCGTACCGAGAAGAGGCCCCGT
The DNA here is from genome assembly GCF_055824585.1 of Amblyomma mixtum. NCBI lineage: Eukaryota > Metazoa > Arthropoda > Arachnida > Ixodida > Ixodidae > Amblyomma > Amblyomma mixtum. The sequence goes on along the minus strand of NC_143016.1, from coordinate 73,968,072 downwards.
CTCCTCCCCTCTCGGGTGACGCAACGAGCGAATGCGCGCCGGGGCGTTTTCCGTCTCGCGGCTCCCGTCACGGGCCCCGCGCGAGGGGGCGGAATATGCCTCAACGGCCCGCGACGACGGCTGCCCGCCTAGCGCGTTTACGCGGGTATAACCTGCCACCCTCCAACAAAGCAGCTCCGCCAATGGTGGATACAAAGGTATATATCATATTCCAGGACAATATCGGCTAAAACGTCGCAACAGTAGACTTGTGTGCGCGCCTTAACTTTGCACGGAATGGACCCTACATGAGAAATTTTGTAAGCAGACTTTTCCACAAATGTCAGTAGGCACAAACAACGTGGCCGACCATGCATGCGCTTCGAACAGTCACAGAGCGAGAGCGCATGGTTTTTGCTCCATCCTTTTTTTTTTTAATTGGTTTTTGTGTAAAGGAAATGGTGCAGTACTGTTTCACATATCTCATTGGACACCTCAACCGCGCCGTAAGGGAAGGGAGGAAGGTGGGTGTGAAGGAAGAAAGAGAGAAAGAGGTGCCGTAGTGGAGACCTCCGGAATAATTTCGGCCGCCTGGGGATCTTTAACGTGCACTGACATCGCACAGCACACGGGCACCTTTTGCGTTCCGCCTCCATCAAAACGCGACCGCCGCGGCCGGATTCGTATCCAGGTACTCCGGCTCACTAGCCGAGCGCCTTGACGAGCCCCCGCAGCGGGTTGATCTTTCTCAAAAGCGTGCTTACTATACTCATCCTTTCGCACCTATACAGCGCTCCTCCAGCCTTCACAACTGACCTCCGCCATTTAGCTGTCGTCAAATGCGCTCACTTTCGCATGAGTTTCATTAGGTGCTTTTTCCTATTCCACAATGCGAGGTCGGCGGACCCGCACATTCGGATCACACTAATGAATGCGTAAATGCGGTATGAGGGCGCCGCACGCGAGCCAGTTTCCGTCGGCGGGCGTTGCAGTGCGCGACGCGCCAAGTGCGCGCGCTCTCGGGCACGAGGAACGCCCGCGCGCCCCGTACGCAGCTCGCGCACAAACGAACACACGAAAGCAACAGCGGCGGAATGAGCACGCCTGTTTCTTGTATCTCCGTCACTTCGCGTTTCGTTACTTCCTGTTTTCTTGCATTTCCTTTGTCGTTTTTCTTTTCTTCTCTGTCTTGAGCGCGCGCTCTGCCCTGCACGGGGGGACGGCCGTGTCCCGCCATTGTTTCGCCCCAGCGTTCCAAGGCACGAGTGAGAGAGGGGGGCGGGTAGGTTACACGCGACACAGCAGCCCCCGGCGACTCGGCGGCGGCGGTGACGCAACGAGCGACCGTTCCAGCGCGCTTCGCGCAACAACGTTACCCGCGGCTCTCGCGAAGCACGCGACCGTTGGAGCGGCGGCAGTGCGACGCCTCCAGCCGCCACTCGGGCTGTTGCCAAGAGGGAGTTGGCAGAGTGAGAGGAATGAGTCAGGATACTATTGGAACTTTCTCACAGCGGCCGAAAGCGGCGCGCAGTAGCTCCGAGATTAATTGGGGGCTCGGAGAAGGAATGGTGCAATGTTTCGGGGAATCGCCCACGGTGGAAAAGGCGAGCTGTTGAAAATTCCTTCTCGCCCTATCACCTGACCTGCTGGCCAGCCAAGCTAGCTCTGTTGGTCGGGCGAATGTCCCGGAAAGGCGGTGGTCCCGGGTTCGAATCCCGGTCTAGAACGGATTTTTACTCCAGCTAAGAAGTCTCTGTGAAAGTTGTATAGCTTTCCTTTGTAGCCGTATAGATGCGCTTGAGTTGATGCCAACGAGTAATTACTCTCTTATTACGGAGTAGGACTACACAGTCATGCTCCCGAACATCACAGCCTTGACAGCATATGCGCTTGTACTGTGCGTAGCAGGGCTCATAGCGAATCGCTATGGTCACTTCGTTAAATCAACCTCCTTAGTCCTCCTGGAGGTTCACAGCACCTGTCCGCAAACTCGTTTCGCCTAGCGCAGTGAAGGCTTTTTCCAGAGCGCGCATACCACATTCATCAGGTTCAAAACAATACGGGATAAACACAGCCGTCCACGCTACATGGGCGGCGCAAACGAACTGAACTAAACAGCAGTTGAACACTGTCAGCATTGCGAAGACATTGGTGCTAACAGGTAAAGGTCAAACGTCGCGAAAACCCGACGCGCTTGGCTGCACGGCACGCTTCGTCGGCATGTTCTCGCTAAGCCCGCAGCACGTTCGCCACAAGAAGTCAATGAAAGGGCCCCTATCACCCGTCGAACGAATTTACACCGGTGACACGGTCGTCTCTTCACACGCGCGCGTCTTCGTGAACTGTTTCACGACGGCTGCACTTCATCGCCCGGATAGACAATGAGTTCGCGCACATTTCGCAAAACTTTCTCTCACTTAAACAAAGGGCGGAGCAGTTCGTTCCGCAAACATCCTCTTCGCACCGCACCCAGCGAGTGCGCGCGATACATACAGGCAGCGCCTTGGAACGAGAGCATTGTTGCACCGGGGAAGATTTCCCAATATCGAAACGTCAAGCAGAGCTGCTATAGCTCATCTGTGTCGTCAACCATACATGCACACACACAGAGAAAAAAAACGCAACAAAGAAACAAACGACGCGACGATGCCCAAGAGGGGCGAAACACGAGCCGCGCGGCAGATGTTCCCATCGCGCCGTGGCGCAATGTCCCAAGCGGAGCGAATTCCACCGGGCCGGAGTACGCAATACGCGACCGACCGAGCTGCCACGAAGCATTCAGCAGACGGGACCAGTCGGCACGGTATTCGATGCGCGCTGGGAAGAGGGCATCGATTAGCAGCCCGGCACGACGGCAGCCAGTAGCAGCGGCAGGCATCGGACCGGACCGGCCTGAGCGAAAACACGGGTCGCGGGGGGGCGGGCGTCGAGCGGAATCGCCGTCCGCGATAGCTATGGGAGGGGGTGAACTCTATGCATACCACCGCCTCCTCCACACGGGCTTTGTTACAGTACTACAACATGCGACGACGGGACGATCCAGACGAGCGTGTTTGTGTCACTGCTGGGTCGGCATCCGGGTCGCCGCAGTCCACGGCGATTGCTGTGTGTACCGACGCGTCGGCGTGTCGACGAGCTGCGCCGACCTCCGAGCACTTCCGTTTCACGCGCGCAGGGCGCGTGTCTGAGCGCCTGAGCGCGACAGACGGGGTCATCGAGGAAGCTTATGAGAGACAGAGAGAGAGCGAGAGCGACGTGCGTTGGTGGAGGCTAAATGGCTGTATGGGCCGTTGCCATCATTCAAAGTCGAAGCGCTAGCTAGCCACCCACTAGCACCAACGCCGACCTAAATGGACGCCCTTAAATAGGTCCAAATAGAAGGCTATTCCTGTTCACTGAGCGCGGTTACCAGAACGGCGATGGCCGTCCGGTTCACGGAGTCGTTCAAAGCCGAAATGTCAGCGCATGCCTTGCATGCAAAGGGCACGGTGCATTTAATAGCGGTATGGAATTCTGGCAAAGGGCGAGTACAACTGACCACTGCGAGCAGTGTTTTTCAGACTGCGCTGTATACCTGAGCACACCACGGTTCAATCCAAACCACGAGTGGACGCAGTGACTGTAGATAGTAGCAGCTTCCAAGAACCTTGCCCGGCCGCTACTTTCGCCGCTCACTGTCCGTCGATATAACATTCCGAAACTATTGTCAGCTCCACCAACACACATGTTCTCCGAAGCAAGTACCCGGGTAAAGCCGCGCCGCGCCCGGAAAGCAACATCCCCTCGCACGCTCCTTTCCCAGCGCATCAAAACCCTTTGCCGGGCCCGTATCTCGCCTGCAGCAGCAAAAAAAGAACCTCCAGCGGCGCAAATGATGGATGCGGCGCGCCGCGAAGCCCGACAGCGGCAGACGCGCAGCGAGTTTCCGCCCCGTCTAATTGAGAAGAGCGAGCCCCGTGCCGCGGCCCGGGCAGAAGTGGAGCAAGGCGAACGCCGCCGCTCTCGCCCCCGTCGCGTACGCGCGCCCGCCACGTCCGAACAGGCGGCTGCAACAGCGTCAAAGCATGTTTCCTGGTTGCGGCAACAGCAGCAGCATCGAGGGAGCGCGGCGCTTCACAAGGCGACGGGCGCGCGTCTGACCTCGCCGCTTCCTGGATGAGCGTGTACGGAGGGAGAACCCCGTCGGGAGCAAGAAGAGTCGGAGCAGCCTCAATGAGAGAGACGCGGGGACCCCTTGACGAGACGTGCTCTCACTCCGGGAAGTCGGCGCACGCCGTCCTCGACGGGCGCGATCAGCCGAGCAGCAGCACCCACCGGGAACCCGAAGACGTGAGCGGAAAGAAAGGGTTGGCTGGGCTACCGCCGCCGCTGCAGCGGTAGATGAGCCTCGCGCGCCGTCGATCGTGGCGCCCGACGCCGCTGATGGATCGCCAGTTTCTCTCGCTCGCTCGTATGCGCGTCACTTTCGACCAGATGAACGCGCGGCTGCTAGCTGTGCGCGAAAGTAGACGCGAAAGGAGCATACAGCGCCCCCTGGGGAAGACGAGTAGGAGACGCTCAATTCGAAGCACGGAGATCTCCCGCTGCGAAATAAAAAAAAAAAAACGCAATGAAGAGATGCGGGTGCAGGCTTCCCAAGCCATTCCAATCGGGAAGCTGCGGGAAACAACGTAATTAAAACAGCGACCAAAGCGAAGGTGACGCTGCAGACTGGAGGTTGGCGGTGTGCCCACCGCTGTCTATAGTTTTTGAATTCATACGGATATATCAGTGTTGCTATGAATAAAGCCAACACTTCCTCAAAAGATCCTGCAATAAGTATACTAATGTGTTAAAGGTGCAGCGTGTACCTTGTTTTTTTTTTGCGCACCACAGGGGCAGGGTACACAGGAAGCCCCACAAGACTTCTCGATAAACCTCGAGCTCGACGCGCAGTTGTTTCTTTCCCCTTTTTCCTTTCCCTGTACGCGCAGTCCATCATTCGTGGAATCGAAATCAGCGAACGGCTCTGCACTACACGACACTGTCACTCGAGGTCGCAGACCTCGTTCATCAACGTCGGAGGAAATTAGCTATGCGTCGACGTCGATGAACTTTGGCAGCGCAGAAACAAGCAGCCCCATTAGTCACACGAGTATCCACAGAGGCTGACACTGAGCCCTCAGCGCCAGATCAACAGCGGCGAGATAAACGCAAACGTATCATCCGTGAGAGAAACCTTTCACGCGCGAGACACTCCGCGACAGGCGATCAGCAAGTCGGCGCCTGACAGTCCCGTCGTGGCGTCGCGTTACACGAGGACCAGACGAATTACGACTGGCAGCGAAGCTTCGGAAAATCGTTCAATACAGTGTCGGCGCGTGTCCATCCGGTGGCGACGAACTCTCCTAAAGTCAGCGGCGCCATAAGCGCGCCCCGACCGATAACCCGCCGCGACGGGTTAGGAAGTGCAGAATTCGGCCGCTCAGCTCAAAGTGGCGGGTTCGACACCCGCCTCGCCAGCTGCATTTCCAGGGATGCGAAGAAATGCAGAAACGCTCGCGTGAAGTGATATCTGGTGCCCGGTAATTAAAGAAACCGAGGAGGTCGAAATTAATCACGAGCACATCACGACTACAAGCCCGCCTCACAGCTCATTTCAACGAAACGCAAGGTTTCGTTTTATGGGGTTTAACGTCCCAAAGCGACTCAAGGCTATGAGGGACGCCGTAGTGGAGAGCTCCAGACAATTTCGACCGCGTGGGGTTCTTTAACGCGCACTAATATCGCACAGCACACGAGCCTCTAGCATTTCGCCTCCATCGAAATGCGACCGCCGCGGCCGGGATCGAACCCGCGTCTTTCGGTTCATCAGCCGAGCACCATAACCACTAGTCACCGCGGCGGCAGTGACGTAAAGATAATGGAGAAACGACGAAAGGTGCAATATCGACCGTGAATTTAGTGTCGTTCTAACATCTCTTCGTTGTCGAAGCTCGCGCCGCAGCAAAAGGCGACTGCGTTAGAAACGGTAAACGTGTTCGCACTACACGGTGAACAGTACTCGAGCGGACCTGCGGTGCGACAAATCCAGCAAGCACCGACGCATCGGGCACCTTTCTTCTCCGGGAAGCTCCAACATAAATCCGGAAGACGGAACGGAAGGAGGCAGGCAGAGAGACACGCAACCGTGAACACCACTGCACAGGCAGCCACGCAACTAGCTCGGTGGGCGCACGTGCCCCGTGTATCGCGAAGGAAATCCCGCGATGAATGGAGCTCGCGGCGGGCGCGGTGCGACGTGCCCTGAATGGGCGTCCCCCCCCCCCCGCAACACCGAGGTGGCACGGTCGCCCGCCCTGACCCCACTTCCCTTCGGGCGACACAGGCTGCGCAGAGGCCAGGGCCACCGGATGGCGCATGCACGGCACAATGAGCAGCGCAAACAATGGCCTCCGCCGCCGCCGCGTCGCTCGTTCAGATACACACGAGAAGGACTGGGCCCAAGACGACATCTGCGGCTGCGCCGTCCTTCCTTCCGAGCCCCGGAAGCACGCTTCCGCCCTGCACTGCAGCAGCTGCCGCCGCAGCCGGTCCACCAGGCAGGCCACGCTGAAGGAAAGGTGGGGTGCCGATCGCCTGGGCTACAGCGCAAGAGCCGACGACTGGGAGGGGGGGGGGGGGGGGGGTCACAGGGGGGAGGTGGCACGTGCAGCCCGTTTAAAGCCCCTTCGGCGTGCGCCGTGCCATCTGGCAGAGCCGCTGGCACCTGGCGTCTAGGGGCGGCAAAGCGCGCAGCAGCAGCAGCAGTGCTAGCGCGCGGAGGTGTGTACTGCCCATCGTGGCTCGGCAGCGAAGGGGAAGACCGGAATGGAAGCGAGGCCGCGATGGGGTCTTGGACGAGTGAGGCGCGGAGCTGGTCACGTGACGCGCCGCTTCCCGTGCCCCATCGGCGAGGACTGCTAAAAGCTGCCCTCGCAAAAGCGACAACAGCGATAGCTACGAGACTATCGATGTCGCCGTTAACGTCAACTTCACGCCGCATGCAGCTAAGTCGAACACTTCCGCATTTACAATTCGAGCGCGAAGAATGTTACCGATCTTGGCCTCTTCGATAAAAGAAACGTGTAAGCGGGATAGTAAGCGCTAATGTGATCAAGGGCCGCCTGAAAGTAAGACCACTCATGTGGGGAGATGGGGTCCCGATAAAGAGCAGTGACTTCTTCGTCCCTAATGGTGGCGTGCTGTGGTTTTTATTTATCCTTCTTTGGAAATATACGCCGCTGCTATTGTCTTTAAAACGATTATGTTTAGCACGGTATTTATAGCAGCCTTTTGGCGGAACGACATCTAGTGAATGACTACTCGGCGGGCTGAGCATGCGAGTCATGACGCGGGCCTGCACCGGCGATGAGCCAAGTCTGTCTGCCATCACAGACTTCCAAGACACGTCCAGCAGCGCCCGGTGTTCGGCAAACTTCGCCCCGTGTGGAAGCACGCGGTTCATGCGCGCATTGGTACGTCCAAGCGTGTACGGACGCCGCCTAACAGACCTGCGTGGGGCAGAGCACTACATAGCTGTGAACCGAACAAAGTGCTCCGAACTCAAAACCGGCTGCTCCTCCCTCTATCCACGCAGAACAAAGCTCGAGCGAAACACCCACGCAGAAAAAGAAGAGAGGCCTACAAGTCAAATCCAGAGCGATGCCTCTCCGGCCCCGCGGGGTCGACAGACCACTGCAGCAGCCGGGGGGTCAACGCCTAAGCGAGCTGCGGGCTGAATGCGCCGCGGGGCGGCGACAACGAGCCTGCACGTGCACCGCACGTCGAGCGCATCAACCAAAAGTGGAGCGAGCGGACTACGTGCACATGAGCCCCGCGCACTGCGAGCAGACACCACGCCCGTCGTCGGGTCGTGTTTTCCCCACTGCTCCTCTCTCCGTGTACGTGGTCTGTACGCGAAGACCCGGGTGTTGTCCAACTTATGCGCACGCTTCCTGAAACGCGAGCATCGCGCTCCGCTGGCCAGAAGCCATTGTTCCGGATGAATCCGCGGCGTACGACGTCCGTCCATCCTCGGCAATAAGAAGACAGACAGGGAGGACGAAAGACGCGCAGCCAGCCAGTCCGCCCGGCGGCGCACACACAGCTATGCTCCGATGCGACAGAACACACCGTTGCCGGGCAGAGCTGCTCGTCTTCGTAAGCGTGGAACGCCCCGGGCAGATGAAGAGCGCCTCGTTATAAGCGAAGTTCACTAAAACCGCCGCCCTCCTCCTCTCTCTCTCAGAGCCGTGCAGCGGCTGGCAGCGGTCGCGGCGGCTTCGCCCTTTCGGCGCCGGTCATCCGTGCGCCACGGGAGATGGCCGCTGCCGGGGCCATGCCAGTTCGCTCGTATACCCCCGCCTGTCCTCTCTCTTTCCTCCACCGCAGGTCGTACTGTACTCGCCGTACGAGCGCCCGGTGCGACGGGCCGCTCAGGCGTGACTTCCTGATCGCCCGTCTCTCCAGCCGCACGCCGGTCCCCTAAAAGGAGCGGGGGAGAACCACGGCTTCTCTCTGCACCGGCCCCGCTGCGAACGTGCCGCCGACTCTTCGGAAAAAAGGACGCCCGATAATTGATGCTCTTCACTGACGTAAGGGCGCCTGTAAGGCCAGACAGCGCCAGAAACTGACGTGAAATTAGAAAGCGACGGTTAGCGATGAACATTACACAATGCGCCGCAGCAGGCGGTCCTAGCATAGGCGGTGGTGAAACCACACAGGACGTGCAACCATGCGTAGGCGGCAGAAGCGCAAACAAGAGGAGGAGGGGGGAGGGGGGGGGTACAGTGGCATGTTGCCAACACTGCGCATTCCGCACTGGAAAGAGAAAAGGTAGGAGACAAAGAGTTTTCAGTGGCGCTTCAAGACAAACACCCACCGACGGGACACACAGAAAACTCGGGGATGCCAGCAAACTCCGCGGTACACACTCTGACCGGCAAGTGCGCTCCTCCAGTCGTATTCATTCTTCCCAAAGCATGAGCGGCACCGCTCAAAGCTTTGAGGAATTCTAATGACCAAGGTGTCTGTCTACGAGAACGTTGCCGCCGCCGCCGTACCGTTTTCAACTGAGCTTTCAACCGCCGAGTGCTCATCCGTTTGTGTAAAAATACCAGGAAACAAATATATACATATATTATAAAAGAATCAGCGAGTTTGAAAGCGCTTTCTGACAAGCCAAGTCACAAAACAAGCGACGCCTCGCCGGTGCGGCGCCTGTGCGGTGCCAGGTTAAATTAGCTCCAGCCCCGGAAAAAAAAAAAAAAAACACAGGACGCGCTCCGGAACGCTACCCACAAATCACTCGCCGGCACAAAGAAAAAAAATCTAAAACGAAAAAGAAAAAGAGAAAGTGAGAGATAACCATAACGCCGCAGGTGCCTGCATACCAGCAGGTCTCCGGCAGCGCATTTGGACAATGTAGCAGTGCGCAGATGTTTACGTGTGCGGCGTTCCGAGTGCGTTTCAACATGTACCCATGCGGAGCCGCAGCAGCGTCGAGCAAAGGCCTTTCTTTTCCGGACTCCCGCGGGCGGAGCAATACCCCGGCAACGGCATGCATGACGCACAAGGAGCACGCAACAATGGCCTTTTGTGTCCAAGTTGACGAATACCTGTCGCGAGGATACAACGCCAGCAGCGCGGCTATCTCTTGGAACACGGTTGTGCTCGAAGCACAAACATATGTTGTCCTCGCTTTTTTTTTTTTTTAGGAAAAAAAACTGCAACCCAGCTGCTCTGAAGTCCCAATGACACTGCAGCCGCGCACAAATTTCATTTTGCAAGTCCGCTGCATTTGGCGCAACCTGCATCGTCTCGACAAGGACGCGCAATTTATTCACTAGAATGCCTTTATCCAAACATTCCTCATGAAATCCAGCACTGTGGGTCTTCACCCGTGCTTGAAGGTGGACCCAGTCGACAAGTATTTGTTCAAGATCCAACTCGGAGCCGGATTCGTTTTCCAATCCGCGTACGCACCGTCAAATGACAACACCAGAAAAGCACGGCGCGTAACAACAAACAGGAGCTTACGCGGGAACTGACGCGATGCAAAGAGGAAAACAGTAGTCCTTCTCCGAACATGCCTCGGCTCGCGGAGTGATGCACTTAGCTAGACTGACAAAACATAACGTAGAGAGCTGCTCAAGAAAGTTTTTGTTTGTTTGTTTGTTTACTTGTTTTAAGAGCCTAATGTGGAGTTACTACACGCATGAAGCATACTTTAGGAACAACTCGCAGGGACGAGATTTCGAGACATAGATGGGATGAATGCGCTTGTATTTCGAAAAGCCACTCCTCCGCTCTACTCGCAGAACGAATTAGGAGCTTTAGAGGCCGTATTCTGTCTCGACCATTTTCGCTTCCCTGCCACAGGTCAGCCACGCCTTCGATATCGGAGCCGGCGAGTGACAGTGGTTGATTACCTGTCAGCCATGACGTCACAAGTAACAACTACCAATGGAAGTCGAGCAAAGGAATGAACTGGGAAAATAATCAGTACAAAATACGAACCCTGATCTTTTTTTTTTTTCTCATCTACATGGTCATCACAGTATTTCCGTTTTTCTTTTCGTGATACTCACACCTCGCAGCAGCATCTGAAAGACAGTCACCGCCTTGCAAAAGGACACAGAGCCGGGAGTTCGCGCGCCGCGAAGACAGACGCTGACGAAGAGTGTGTGTGTGTGTGTGTGTGTGTGGGGGGGGGGGGGGGGTTGAGGCAAGCCGCGCTCGCGAACGCTTCATTTCACGGCCGCCCCAGCCGTCGTCTCCGCATCACGGGGAGGACCGCCAGTGCGGGGCTTCAACAGTGGGAGCAAGCCCCAGAACGGCGGGCTGGGATGGTGTGCAACGCAGGGGCCAAGAAGTAGAAGTAACCAAACGGGCTGCACGAGAAAAAAAAAAGAAATAGACGGGACGTCGAGACGGGGAGAGGAGGGTGGGAGCGCGTGCACACGGCGCGCCCCTACTCCACACACACGTCCGTCAAGAGCGTGTTTGCGTTGCGAGACGGCGGAGTCGATAGCAGCGAGGGCGGTGGGAGGAAGATAATTCGGGACCAGCGGGCCATCTTCACTGCCCCGCCGGGCGGAGACAGAGACGTCGTCGAAAGGGCGGAGGAGGGCCGAACCAACACCAAAAAGCCCGGGGCCGCCGCGCAGTCTGCGCAGCTGAAGAGCAGGGGGGGGGGGGGGGGGGGGGGGGGGGACGGCGCGCGCTGCGCCAGACGCGGCTTGCGCGAGGATTTGTTGACTCGGCTCCAAACGCGACCGACCCCTGGACTCTTTCCTGTTTTTCATTCCCCCCCTCCCACTTCCCTCTCATCTCCCTGTTTTTCTGGGGGTCTGCTAATTCACTGCAGCGTTACTTGACGTCGCCGCTGAGCATCGTAGTGCAGCGCTGTGCTATTAGGGCCCATAGCAACGACCCACCCGGAGTGCAGCAGTAAGAAGGCACGAGGCCTAACGAGAACTGCGGTAACTTGGCAAACCGAGTGCCTATATAAGATGGACATCAATGAATGGAAAAGCCTGAACGCAAACATACGAGGAACAAAACAGGGACGATTAGAAGCAGTCGCTTATGCTTGTCGACATTAGGGAACCCACAGCAGAGACTGTGTGTTGCGCTGACGAGCCCCAAAAGGGCCGGCTGACTGGTCGGCCCGCGCCACGAGATTTCTCCGCGCACGCAGAGAGAGAGGCGAGGACCCGCGTCGGATAGCTCCTGGATGCGCCCACCGCTATTCTAGCCGCAGCTGGCGCGGTGTCCCTGCGCGCAACTACAACAGAGCAGCAGCCAAGCGCAGCGGGCGCCAAGGACGGGACGAGCAGGGAGACAAAGATTCCAGGCACGGCACAGCACATGCAGAGTCTCGATGACGCGCGGGCTGCCGTAATTCGATTGTCTGGACGAGGGGGGAGGACAATGCCAACTGCGCGCGCCATGGCCATCCCCGACGTTTACTATTCCTGCGGATGAGTCAGCGGAAGGTGACGTAAAGGTCCCCTCCCTTTATTGAGCGAGTGAGTGAGAGCTGGACGGGGAGGATAGGCCGAAAAAACCCCCTGACAAAAACACGCTAGTTTTCACTGGCCTAAAGTAGGAAGATAATAATAAAGTAATATTAAAGTAGTAATAATAATAACAATAATAATAATAATAATAATAATAACATCTATTTATATAAATAAAGTGAAGTTACGCCCACATTCATGACCGCCGCACAAAATCCCTCCACGACAAAAAGTAGTCCGCAGTTAAAACTTTTCTTGTTGCCTAAACAAAAAGCTAGCCATAAAAAAAAATTACGCACTCTACAATTTTGATAGCTGGTGTGTTCAGAACAATACAGTCAAACATTAAGAAAGTTTTTCGTTTACTGCTGCGATTGGCCAGCGGAATACAGGACGCCTCGGACCTTGGTCGGATAATAACAACTGCTGTTCTTTTTTTAATTTGCACACTACAAAAGGAGATGAGCATAATGGGAAAATTGCTTGACTCAGTCTCTACGTCTCTTCTACACCCTACCCCCTCCCCCGTTAAGGCAGCATCCGAAACCCGTAAAATAAACAACAACCGATAGAAAATCTACCAGTTCATACGCTATGGTTACAACTCGATAACCGCCGCCACAAAAAAGGAGAGCGCGGCTGAACTCGGCAGCAAAATATATACCACAGAGAGAAAACCGAAAGTACAAAAGGTCACAGTGAAGCACTACACAATCCCGTCTTGTTTGTTCCGACGTAACGAGCTTGCTTCCGTACAGCTGCGAGACTGCGGGCAGACAGAACTGCTATCGAAGAACGCCGCTGCCACCGAAAAAAGAAAACCGCAGGAAAGAAAACATCAAATCTCATTACACACGCACGCCTGTCACTTTTCCGCAACTATAGCTTGCTCGTGGATGCGCAAGTTAGCGAGAGAGAGAGCGGCAGATGGTAATGGAGGGAGGGGTGGACGCAAACAAAATTTATCGAGCGAGCGCGCAGCAAATATATCGGCCGAAAGCCCTGCCGCACTGCCACCGCCGCACGAGCGCGCGCATTATAATACGCTTCTTTATAAACGGGTGTGTCCCACAAGCGCGACCGCAAAGAGCACGCGCGCGCACAGTTTTGGCGGGAAACGCCCCTCGCGCTGTCTGCAGCACTGCCAGTGACAGACGCGCACCACAGGTTTACCCAGGCGCTTATAACCGGTTTGGGTAGCGTCGCAGATACACGAACCAAGCCTCTACGCTGTTGACGCTGCTGCTGCTACACAGCGGCTACCCAGTTGTATCGATACGCGCGTATCGACTATAGGCGCGCTAAATCTCGAATTCAAAGCGCTGCCCCAGCGCTCGTCGCTATACGGGCGCACAAAGAGAGAGAGAGAGGCAATCGGTTTCGTTAAAATTAAACCGGCCCGCCAGCCCGGCCAACCTTAAGCCTGGCGTAACGCAACGTGTGGTTTAACCGGTAACGACTCCACGCACGCACATAAAACCGCCGGCGACGCGCAAAGCGTATCGACCCCTTCCGCGTCCGCCGCTTTATGCACTGTTCGCTCCGCTTTTATCCTGCTTATTTTTTCCAAGCTCGCGCGGAGGGTCAGACGGACAGGTAACGGGCTCGGTGGGAACCGAGCCGCCGCCGCGCGAACAACTCGTACGTACACACGCACACAGAGGGGACCGCACAGGACAGGTCTGAACGCCACGGTGCCGGAAAAACGCACGCACGCTGGCACCAGTGTTTGACGCGCGAAGCACAATACCGGCCGGTGCGTGCATACGCAGTTTGCTGACCGCCAAAGGAGCAGCACAGCGGAGACCCGTTTCCTGGTGCATGCCAGCGTGTGTGTGTATGTATGCGTGAATCAGTGCTATCTTTTTTCCTTTCGCTACTTGTTTTTCCTCGACCCTTCCCTCGCTTTTCGGTAGGCTGCTGCAGCACGGGCATCCCGCACACACAGAGAGCGCAGGCTGTATGTGACAAGTGTCTCGCGCCGCCGCAGCGGACAAAGCCCGCATCCGCGCAGGGGAGGCCGTCATCGTCGCTGGCGCAGTGGGTGGGGACCCAGAGCGCGCGAAGGAGAGGAGAGAACACCCTGTCGGTGGCGGCAGCAGCAGCAGTATCGCAGCGCCGGCGGTGGCGCGAGGGCGCGGTTCGATCCGCTCCCTCCGCAGAGAGCAGGCGTTTATTTTCTAACCTCCGCTCCTGTTCTCCTTCATTCTTCTTTTCTTCTTCCTCCTCCGCCCATTGTCTCTGTTTTGCTTCCCCCATGGGAACGAGGCAGGCAGGCCCGCAGAGGCGAGATTCGTGCGCGCGGAAGTGGAGCGGGGACGCCGCGGCTGCGGCGATTTTATCCGAGGCGAACACACGCGCGCCCATGCTGCTGCGAGTGTATACCATACCAGCCTGCACATGCAGCTGCCGCTGCTCACGCACCGTTGCCGCTGCGGATATGGGCTTTCGCGCCGCGTGCGCGCATATCGCCACTTCATTATTTAAAGAACCAAGTTAACGGGAACGACCGGCAAAGATAACGGGAGAAGGCCTGCGCGTACAAGCTGCGCAGATACGCGACAGCCGGCTGGCTCCGCTCGCTATCTCTTCAACTGCATCTACGAGGTCTGTTAGAAAAGTATCCGACTTTATTTTTTTTTTTTTGCGAACACCTGATGGATATGAAACAAGCGCGCTTACAGCAGCCGACCATGAACCCTCGTGCGCATGCACGAATTTTTTCCCGCCTGCAGATGGCGTCAGTCGCTGGGAAGCAGCGTTTGAGTGAGGCAGTGCGCAGTGCTCTCGTCGGTTTTTTGTTGCAAGGAAAATGGCGGAGCGAGAGGAGCAGCGCTACTACCTCAAATTTTGCCAGAAACTTGCCGATAGCCAAGTGGAAACCATTCGAAATGTTCAGACGGCTTTCGGTGATGATGCTATGAGCAGCACACAGATTAAGCAGTGGTGCAACTGGTTTAAAGACGGCCGCACATCTGTGGAGAGAGAGCCACGCTCCGGTCGGCCATCAACATGCCTAAATTATTAGGTAATTGCCGAAGTGAACGCTGTGGTGATGCGGGACTGTTGTGTGACTATCCGAGAAATTGCGGAAGAGGTGGATACCAGCAATTTTTCTGCACATTCCATTATCACCGAAGATTTGGCCATGGAGAGAGTTGCGGCGAAATTCGTGCCGAAGCTGCTGACGGTGGAGAAAAAGCAACTTCGTGTTGAAGTCTCACAGGAGATGCTGCATTCCACAAACAGTTACCCTGACTTCACCGACGCCGTAATCACTAGTGACGAGTCTTGGGCGTACGGGTACGACCAGGAAACCAAATCCCAGTCGTCACAGAGGACGCATTCCACGTCACCAAGACCAAAGAAGGCCCGCCAAGTGCGCAGCAATGTCAAAGTTTTTCTGACTGCTTTTTTGACTCCCTCTGTGTGGCACACCACGAGTACGCACCCCACAGGATCAAAGAATGACTAAAGAGTACTACAGGGATGTCCTCCATCGCCTACGCGGTGCTGTGCGGCGCAAGAGACCGGAATTGAGGTCAACAAGGAATTGGCGCATCCCTCGCGGCATTGTTCCTGCACATTCCTCGCATTTGATTCACTTTTCTGGCGAAAAACCATACTCCTGTAGTTCAACAGGCTCCTTACTCTCCTGATATGTCTCCCTACGACTTCTGGCTGTTTCCTAAAATCAAGAGGCCATTGAAAGGAGCGCAATTTCAGAAAACAAAGGACATTATGGCTGCAACGACAGCAGAGCTAAATTCCATACCGAAAAGGGCCTTTTCGGAATACTTACAACAATGGCAGCACCGCTGGGAGATGTATATGGAGCCCCAAGGAGACTACTGTGAAGGTTATTAGGTTTCTAACGCTCCAGTTATGCCAGTTTTTTTTCTTCGGCCAAAGGTCGGATACTTTTCTAACAGACCTCGTATATCCATCGCAGCCGCCGGCGGCCGCGAGACGGGATTGTATGGGCCAGGCGAGCTGCGTAGAAATGAGGCTGTACGGCATCTCTGGATACAGGTCCATGTAGCGAGAAGGTTGGCAGGAACGGCTAACCGTATTGAAACGGCCCTACAGAGAAGGTGGACTCGAACTCTATTATCATTCGTTAATTCGAACTTCCGGTTAATTCGAACCTCCGGTTAATTCGAACATCCGGTTAATTCGAACATCCGGTTGCTTCAAACATCCGGTTGCTTCAAACATCCGGCTAATTCGAACTTCCGGCTAATTCGAACTTGAGTTTTTGTCCCGTCAGCACCCGATGTGTAATGGGGCGCCCGATCAGACTCCCGTTCGTTCTAACACCGCAAAATTCGAAGAAGTTGTTGGTCCTCTCTGAGTTAGAATTGTGGAGATTTCACTGCACGTTACCACGTCTTTATATACCAAGATGCCTGCTTGTCATCTCCAAGCACTTAAATCCCCAATTCCAGCCCTTTTCCAGGAAATAATAAAATATCTGGCTGCGAGACTGCTTCTCAGAAACGAAGTTGCATCCACCCAAGTACTATAACCGCAACGGACGAACCATGATAATAGAGGCAAGGCAGGCAATCACTGCTCGAGGCCTGCACTCCGATGAAGCCGTGATGGAAGACTGACTTCATCTCCTCAACTCACTCCCAACAATTTCCTTATAGCGCAATGGCGACGACCCACATACATGACGAGGCCTGATAGGCACTCTTTGACGTCGCTACCTGACATCAAAGAAGTGTAGCACGACTGGAATAATATGTAACTGGGACGATCGGCGATGCGGTGAAGCCTAGGGCTATAACAGCGCTGCGAATAGCCGACACAGAAGCCTCCTCGAACCGCCAGAGCAGGCGGCAGTCGAGGGAGAGGAGAGGATGGCAACGATGCCACTACAGCCGAGTGCCGTCAGTCTACTTAACTATAGTCTATATACCGCACCCCACTTTACACTTTCTTCAAGGCGCGGACAACGATCAGGTATTGGGAAAGGTTTCACAAAGTTTACACACATGCTCCCCGCGTTAGCAACAAGAAACTACCGCGCAAAACTCGACGGGCCGAACGACGCCACGGCAACTATACGATGACGCGCTGGCGGACAAAGGACAGACGCACTTTACCTCTTCAAAAAAGAAGGGCAAACAAATTAAGAAGGGGAACAAAAGAAGCCCGGTCAACCCTGCCAGCCGCCGTCGTCGGTCGGTCCAGAGTGTGCTGGTGATCGTCAAGCGACACATGCGGCTGGTTTGGAAATATAGGCGCCCTTGTGCAGCTGTCCTCCTCGGTGAAGGAAAACAAATTTACAAATATGGCGGCGCTCTAGAGAACCGAGGACGGCGGGAATCTTATCCCCCACGGACTGTACACATAGTATACGGGGCGTCCGACACGCGATCGCGTACGCAGCGCCGGCTTGAAACTAGCGGCGGCCAGCTGGCTTTAGTTACCGCTGTCCCGACGGAAGAAAGCAATGTGCAGATGAGAAAGAGATATATAAGAGAGAGAGAGAGGGGGGGGGGGTGAAGGAGGGAGGTTAACCACACAGACGTCTGGATGACGCAAAGAAAACAAGGGTAGGAAGAGACGCGATATGTATATTCAGTGATTATCAGAGAGACCGCCCACCGAGATCCAAGAAGGGTTCCCTGGGTGTCGCCATATTTCTATCTACACTGTTGTGTGCACCCGGCGCCAGCACGATGGAAGGGGCAGCGAAACAGGTTCGCAACAATCCGCTTGCCTGACGGAATAGGTACAGTTCGTTTAGAATAAGCTAACATACTATGCAGCACATTTGGAAAGTTAGCACGACGTCGTGTTTCATGACCTTAGATGGAGCTCCCATATAACTCACATTACATCCAAGGCTCTAAAAAGACTCTTCTTCTTGAGAAGGCGCCTCAAACTAGCACCATCAGAGACAAAACTATTAGCCTATAATACCCTTGTAAGGCCAATTCTTGAATACTCTAATATTGTCTGGTTTCCCTCTACTAAAAAACATGTAAGTAAACTAGAACAAGTACAAAGGAAGGCAATCAGATTCATTTTTAATAAATATAGCCAAACTGACTCACCAACTGACCTACTCCATAAAGCTGGTATGCTTACCTTGCAGAAGAGAGCCAAACTAGCACGTCTTAGATTCATGCATCAGTTGCTCAACAATCAGCTGCATATTGACACTTCTAAGTATTTATCCTTTACAGAAACCAGGCCCACACGCCATAAGCACTCTCATACTTTAAACGAGTACACTTTCCGGACTGACTGCTTTAAACATTCATTCTTCCCACTAACCATACGCGAATGGAATACCCTTGACCCAACCATCACAAGCTGCTCATCATTAAACACCTTTATAGCCCTCGTCGAACACCAACTGGGCACGGAATAAATACTTTACGTACTTTTGCGTATGTACCCGCCTTCCAGTCAGGCACCGATCGTGTTCATTGTGTACCCCCCCCCCCCCCCCCCCCCCCCTGCACACATACAAAGCTCTCCGTATGGATGCCTCCGCTCAAGGTCACGCGGGTCGGCCATTAATCGAGAGCGCAATCAAGCGAAACTAATGGAGGCACCGTTTACAATGGGAGCACCGCGTACAACGCACGCGCCCTTGGAGCATGCAACGGGATCGAGAGCGTCGAAAGCGAGGCGGCGCGGAGAGATCGCTTAACCCGCTTATTAATCACCCGACGGGAACCAAACAGAAGCGTGTGAGACAACGTTCGCCCTTGAGCCCGAAAAAAAATAAAAATAAACGCAAATAGGACGACGCTACATTCGCACGCTGCGTCGGTCCGACCACACCAGGCGATTAAATCCCAGCATTCTACGCGAGCGGCTTAGCTTGTCCGGATCTCGCGTACGTTGCACTTGCATCGGACCCGCACACTAATCCGTCCGGTAGGCACCAGTGGCAATCGAACACGACGCGCATAGGAATGAATGCGTGGTGGGAGGCGAAAATCGATTCGAGAAATAATACAGCGCGCCTACTATAATGCGACCAACAGGCGTCTTTTCTACCACGCCAACTCGCGGGAGAGAACGCAACCACCACTGCGGCTTTGAAAGATGGCCTCCTTCAAATCAAGGACAAAAACTGGACGCAATAACTGGGTAGGGGGAGGAGGCGGACCTATCCGCATAATTGCAGGAAGCCAGTCGCAAGCATGTGAGTATAGGGATTGTTGCAGAGGCGTAATTGGGCGAATTAAGCGCTCGCGGCGGACACAGGCACAACGGTGTACACTAACACAGCGCGCTCCCCATACACCGAGACAGACCGCCGGAGTGGCAACAGCGGATCGCTTCGATAGCGGCCAATGGGAGGCCGCCGCAGCCGGGAAGGACAAAAGGCCTTGAATTCAAAACGGAGCGGCCTCGCCTCTCGCGGCTCCGATATCGTTCGTGTTCTGCGGGGGGTATCTCTTTCTCGGCGGGTAATAACCATATATGCACGCGAACACACACGCCGCCACGGGCCGCTCGCGATAGAGTTCGTGCTCTGTTTGGCGTGCCGAACGAGACCGATGAACAAGCGAGGCGATCGTCGGGTCCTTCAGTTTTGCCGGAATTTGCTTTGCAAGCGTACAGGCCTCAAAGACCTAAACGATCTTCAAAAGCACCCTGCCTCAGAAAGGAGCTATAGCAGTGGCGAACGTGCTTCGCCGCATCGTTAGGACGCCTCTTGTTCGCGTTTCTTGGCGGCTGAAGCAGGTCAATGTTTACACTTTCACTTTTCCGCCCATACGCACATTCTCACATATATCGAGAGAACCGTATCACGGCACGCAGAAATGCAACAACAAAAAAAAAAGGCAGAAAGAAATAACTGCGCATACATAAACAGCTCGCGCACAAAGCCGCCATACGAGATGCAGCGCCGACAAGCCGATGTCGAGGTCACAACCAGTCCCTTAACGTCCAGCGCGAGGCCCTGCGGCGGCGGCCCGAGCGAAAACGAGGCACGGAGACGCAGGGTAGGGGTTCGCGCGCGCGCGGCGGATATCAGCAACGCATTACAGCAAATTACTGCAACTGCGAAACGCACGCACACGCAGGCAGGCGGGAACGCAGTGCCGACGCATATCATAAACACACCGCAAGACGGGGCCCGACCGAAAAGGGGAAGGGAGGGGGGGGGACGCGTGTCCGTGCACGAAGCAACCTTCGGCTCCCCTTCCTCGAAGGAAACTACCATTCCGTCGGCGCTACTACCTGCTGCCTACCTACTGCACACCGCCCGACAAACGGCGCTCATTGCCGGCTCGTTCTGAGACGGAGCGAAAGAAGAAACACAACACGAGAGCGAGGAACCCTGCTCGTGCAGCACAGGCGGCGGCGGCGCGCGCCGATAGCCATCGCGAGATGGCCGCGCGCGCGCGTAATGGCATCGCCAAAAGGCCTTTCGCCCGACGCCGGCTAGCGCGCGCCGCCGAAAGAGGGAATAGAAGAGAAAGAAGAAAGAAAGCGCTCTGCTCCCGCGCGGGTCATTAAATGCGCTGTTCCGCCGACTGCGCCTTCCGCCGAGAAGGCATCCTTCCTTCGTTCATTCATTTCTCTTTCTTTTTCGTTTCTGCACCCTTCCTCCTTCCCGCGGCGGCTGCGGACGCCAGAATGCTCGGCGCCGCGCCGCAAGCGACGACGGCGATGGAAGGGGACAACCCCGTCCACGCCGACGGCGCAGCGCGGCGCTGCGGATAAAACCTCTCCATCTGGGGCTTCTTGGCCCATCGACCGGCGCACGCACACGCACACACTCCGAGGCACCAGTGCCGAAAAGACCGCGGCTACGCAAAGCCTTCCGCTTATTTTTTTTTTTTTCTCATCCAGCTGCAGCGTCCATTTAGCCCCCGCCGCCCGTTGGCGGAAAACCTCTAATGCGCTGCTCCCATCTTCCTCTCTCCGGCCGCTACTCAACTCAGACTTTCGGGGAATGCGCTTTGATCTCATATGTGCGCGCTCGTGTGTTTGCCTGCGCGCAGCAGTGGGTGGTGGTGAATGCCGCTACTCAAGGGCTTGCGGACACCGCCACTACTAGGAAGGAGGCGTAAAGAGATAAAAAAATATATAGCAACATGAAATATATAGAGAGAACCGCCGACAAGACGGCTGGCCGAGTAGCCTGCATCTGAATTTCAACTGAAATCGCGCCCGACGGTTCCGCGGGAGAAAGAGGCCTTTTAAAAACCTATGCGAAGTGAGCGGCAACATTCTACGCGTCCGCTTCGGTTTCGTGTCGCCGTTCATTAATACCCGGGAATGGCATATGGAGTGGCAATTAGGTTTGGTTTGGCTTATGGGGTTTAACGTTCCAAAGCGACTAAGGCTATGAGAGACGCCGTAGTGGCAATTACAGAACGACGACAGTTTTGCAGTATTACTACTACTCGTGCCTAAAGGAGGAAATATAAAACTTCACGTGGACGCCTAATTACACTGGGTTTGCAATGCGACAGCATTTTGAATAGACGTCACTTCCGGTCACCCAAGGTCACTTCCTTCAGCCAATGGGAATTACCCGGTCTGGTGACGTCACTTCACTTTAGCCAATGGTAGAATTTCATGACCGACGACACATTTTTTTGCTGATGAGGCTTCTAATGATAGCGCATTTAAGAAAGGACAACGGCAAAGAGATGAAGGGGCAGCAGCTGTGGGGGTTAATTGATGTCACCATATTCTAACGAAACTTAATACTGTACTTGCTTCTCTTATTCCTGATTACTTCCACCAAGTTTGTCAGCCATACGACATTTAATTCCGGCGCAAGTCTATTTTAAAGTTAGCCATTTCCGTGGCCTCAATTCAGTTGATTTCAACGCTTCCACGGCCGACCCATATTGCCGGGCTGAAACATACCATCGCAAAAAAATAACGGCCCTCAAAAAAAAAAAAAAAAAACGCGACCTAAACATACAACGACCCCCTCGCCTCCTAGGGATAGCTTCGAGATCAGCATGGACCACGCAGAGAGCGACCACATTCTGCTCTCTTGCACCCGACCTAAAATGCGATTTGCTATCCGCCTGTTTAATCCATGCGCGGCGAGTTTCCGAGCGCCGAAGTAAGCACTTAACTCTGTTTTTCTGTTCAGTCCCTATCTGCCATTCATTCTTCTTTTAGATTAGTTTCTCACAAATGGCGAAGAAAACAGAGGACATTGACGCGCGAATCTCAAGGATAAATCGGAGACACTATAGAGGCGCCACGAATGCAAACAAGGCTCGTTTGTCACCAGCCTTCCCGCAAGGGCTACAGCGGAGCAGTACAACACCATGTACGCCACACACCGGCCTTGTAAAGCTCGGAACACACTCGCTGCAGAGCACCGGCGGCCAAACGCCTCTCTAACGGAGCTCCTGGCTGGAGAAAGACAGAGCAGCGAAAGACCCGGCTGCCGCGATACTAGGACAGAGAACGACGCAACACGCGATAGTACCAGCGAGTGAGCGTGTGTGTGTTTGTGAGCGCACAGTGCACTCCGGGGACCCGCAGATGCGTGATGGATAAACGGATGATGGATGGCAGTGCGACCAACACACACGGGCCGACATCGCTCTCGGAGCTGCCACTTCGGAAGCGCACGCTATGCCTCCCCCCCCCCCCCCCCCCCCCCCGCACCCCCTGTAGCCCCCGTTCATTCTCTTCCTCGACGCTTCGCCCGCTACACGAATTCGGCGTCCGGCAATCGCTCGCCCCGCGGCTGGCCCGGCCCCAAAAATCTGTGCCCAGTTTCTTTTTTTTTTTTTTTTGCGAAACATCGCGAGACATCGATCGTCCCCGCCGAGGGGATGAGTGAAGAGCGGAGAGACGTAGATAAATCAATAAACAAAAACTAAGCGCCCTCGCGAGATAAGTGAGGAGGAACGCGCCAAAGACACAAAAAGGGCCCCGCATTCTCTTTATCGAGCATCCGTATAATTGGCCTCCGACAGGACTCCGCTGTTATGGCACTCGCGCGGCTATATACGTCGCTATTCCGGCCTATGCTGGAATGCACGTCCCCGGTCGTTGCGCAATCGCAGCGATGCGACCTCGTTGGTGGCGCGTATCTCAACGGGGCGCGGCGCACGGCACGTGTGCTAGCGACCGCCTCGTCTTCTATGCTGGCTTCTCCAACAAGAGACCTGGTACTGACTACGGAGCTAGCAGGAAGATCAGGCAAAGCAATCAGCGACGACCATGCATGCAGGCGGCACCCGCGTCTTCGCACGCGCAAAGCGGGCGCTGCAGACTCAGGCAAGAATTCGTTACGCGGGTGCACTGATCCCACCAAAACGGGACGCGTCAAGAGCGCTTACTAAAGCCTCGCGTGCCTCCGCTCACTGAGCGAGCGACAAATAAATAGCGGACCGCGCAATAACAAGGAAGGAAGGAGATAAAAAAGGAATGCCACGCTAGACGGCCGGAAATGGGGCTTAACTGCCTGCCGCCTACGCCACTCATCTGCTGAATAGATCCGAGACGCCAAAACTAAACAGCCCGACTTTTTTTTCTGCCACAGAGACAGACCCCATATACGCCAAGAGCTGTTAAGACTGTTTCCACATCGCGCGCGCGCTGACGGTTGGAGTAGAGGATGGAGGCGTCGCCGGGGAGGGAAGCACATGGGGGAAGGGGCCCATACGTCCCTGTCTTTTCCATTGAGTGCTTCCGCGCTGTTGCTGGTTAAGAGGGAAGCGGGAACACAAGTAATAAGAGTAAAACGACAGTCGTCACGAACGCGCGGAGGAGAACGGTTCCTGTTGCGTGTCAAACAGCCGCACAGGCAGCTGCCGCGCTCGGTAAGATGCTGGAAGGAGGCCCCTTTTTACGAGTTCTCCGGAGTTCCGTTTTCGGCACGCGCCGCGGAACTCGCGCAACCGTTTCTGCTCTCCTCTATTCAAATATTCCTAGGAAGACACAGAAGCAGCGGCCGAGTTCCTTTTTTTCAGAAAGGCTCTCGCGGCGACCGGGATCCGTGCGTCAGACCGATCCGACGGGCCGTCCTCGTTATAAACCGCGCATTCTGGGGGATCCCGAAACTTGTACGACGAGCTGGAAACGGCATCTCGTAAGACGACAAGAAGCCGGCATGGGAGGGGGGAAGAAGGGTGATGATGGGATGGAAAGGAGGGTCGCGACCCCGAATCCGTGCCATGTGCGTGGCTCCCAGGGGCAGAGGGCCGACCGATGCACCAGCAGTTGTCAGCACAATACGAACCCATCAATCAGCGACGGCCAAGTAAGCAGGCATTCAAGGACGCTGCTCCGGCAGCAAGCAGCAGCAGCGCTCGTTTTTTCTTTTAGCTCTTCCTTTCTCTACCGCTCCTCCTCCTCCCCACTGCCACTTCCTTAATGTCTTTATCTCGCCGTTCGTGCGCCTTTTAACCGGGCGCTGGGCGGGCCGGCCCCGATGCCGACATCTGTTTTCCGTCCGTTTACTCGGCGGCCGTAATTCACGGCCAGAGGGGGGCAGGGTTCTTTCTCTCTCCGCGGGAAGTGGGGAGGGCAGTGACCCCTACGCTGCAAGCGCGTGCGTGACACGCGAGGACCACCCGAACGTTCTCACGTCATCGCCTCCCCAAGAGGCCGCCAGCCGAGGCTAGCAAATAGGTCTGGGAACCTACGAGAGAACCCCGAAAAGATATTTCAGGTTGGCCAACGAGGTAGAAACAAGGACCCCCATCCGAGAAGAGACGCAACGACTGGGAGAAAACGGACTGCTCATGGCAACTTTCCTAAGAGGCCGCTTCGCTGCACTCTAAAGACAAATACACCTATATGGGAGTAAAAAAAGAGAGTAAGCAACCCTCTAGAGTGCACAGGAGGACATCTCACTCAGTTTTTACTCTGTTCTGGTTAGAGTGACAGGCGCCACCGGATGACGTCACCTTTGCGATGTGTAGTCAGTACTCCTGAGGCGTTCCACGAGACCCCGATAGGGTCATGCCTGCCGCTAGGCGCGAGAAGAATAGACCGAACTATATAACTCGGGTCGGAAATCTACACAGGGGGCGGAAATGAGTCTTTGACGCGCGACTCAGCGACGACCTCTCGACAGTTTCCGCCGGGTGTACGCACGCTTCCGCAGATTAGCGGTGCGCACTGACTCACGCCGGCAGCTATCGACGTTTCGCCTGCCAATTGGAGGCTATTAAACGAACCACGAATCGGCTAGAGGAACAAGACGTGCGGTGTCCATAGCTGTACGATACGCAGCGTTGCCGTCATACTCGCCTTATCTTTAACCACGCGACCCGACGGGGCAAGGAACGGCAGCACAAGAGACGCGAGGGAACGTTCATCTCGTAAGCTGGTCGCGTATGAGAAGCGCACGGATAAACGCGATCATAGAGAGAGAGAGACCAAGTGCGTTGTGCAACTTAAGCGGGCGATTGAAGGAACCGATGTAGGACAGAGGGAACAGAGCCTGTTGCAATATGCCCCTGCTAACCGCCGCCACATACGCTGCCTGAATGCCAGCACATTCAACAAGCGCTGAAGACATGCCAACCATTATTCATGAGACCCTACACTGGGGGGTCTGATTCTTAATCATTTCTTCGATAAGGTTACTCATCGTCAATGCACTCAGTGCGCGGTACGCTCTCCAAAGACACAGAAAAGAAGATATGTACCAGCGGTCGTGTGCAATACAGTCGCCGTTTCAACACTCCCCAGCCTTGATCAGATACAATGAGGGTAGTTTAGTGTGTCGATGCAATACTGCGAGCTAGGAGGACCGCCCTATAAACACGTTTGCTGTTGTCGATATCGATTCGGCCACTTCAATCAGTGTTTTTTTTTTTTCAATACGTAGAATAAAAAAGAGAATTTCAACTCCGCCTTTCGTTCTGGTTCTTCCATTTTCGCTTCGTCGCCGAAATAGCAGCACGCAGATGACGCTCCCCGCGGAGAGTATTAAGTGTGAGCGCGCAAAAGTAATCGCGCGCCAAATTTCCACACCACGCTGCCGTTCAGACCCGTTCTCCTTTTTTTCCACATCTTAATCCTTCCTATCACCAACCACGCGTAACGTGTAGCGAATATCGGAAACTATTTCCGGAGGCGAACGAAGCGGTTATCCCGTCACCAGCAGCGACGTGTTCAGAGCCCCCGCGAAAGTCCCGCCGAAAGCTACGAGGCAGAAAATTAAGAGGCGATCGGTCGGCGCCCCCTCCCCCACCAAAAAAAAAAAAATAAAAAAAGAAACTGCTGAGGAGGACAGCAGCGATCGAGCACTGCACAACAGACAGCCAGTCTTACGAAATGACAAACGCTTCAAATCCATTTCCCAGTGCCCGCGCTTGCGTCACGGCGAATTCGCCGTCCAGGTTCTGATTGCAGCGAACGTGTATAACGCAATGGAGTAATCAACAGAGATGTTCCGTTCCGAACGTAATGAGCCAGTGCGCACCCGACGGCGCGGCAACGAGCTGACAGACTTTTCTCTGGCGCTAATAGACTGCTCGACTTCGTTCAGCCGTGATGATCGAACATAAAAACAAAATAACAAGCGTTCACGTTCTCCTGTGGACTCACACGGCACAACTGTCCGCGAATGGCCAGCTAGGCAGACTCATTACCGAAGGCTGCACAATCTGGCTATCAGAACTAATTGAATTGGACAGGCAGTTCATACATAACGTGGCCTTGAACCCTCCTTCGTACACGCGCTTGAGCCTTACATTATTATTTTAGCTAAAGCCCTTAGGACCTTGTTTTGAGCTTCTGCAGGGCTCATTACGGCAGGCACAAATAGGCTAAACGACGCTCTTTTGTGACGAATTCAGTGAGACGGCACTAAATTTGATGTAAACGGTATTTCGATATAATAGGTAAACCGTGCAAATAAGCGACGCTATCCTGTGTAGGGGCAGGTTATTTGCTTTAAATTGGACGACTGTCATACATTGCCATCACCACCGTCGTCCACAGTATCGTCAACAGACACATCGTGGACATTGCAAAACGAATGTTCCTTCCGACCCTCTTGAGCTGTCACTGGTAAGCCTAACTCCACTGCTTGTCTCTGCGTGTGTGATCGTTTTATGTCCGAAAGTTTGCGGACTAAGCATAACACGTTCCCTAACCTGGTTGACAAAACGGCGAAAAACTGGCACATGCATCAGATAAACCGTATTTCGAGTGAGAGACTCTTAAAGACAGCTGTTATAATTTCCACCCCCAACGCTTCCGTATTAGCGCCTGTGTATTGCTTCAACATTTTTCAAGGCCGGATAAAGCACGTCAAGTGCGACCCCACTTCGCACCGACGCACAGCTCTACGGCCAATAAGCTCGGCAGCAGTGACAGAAATGGTGTCTGTCCGAGTACCACCGCGACCACACTGAAAGCGATATCGGGACACGGCTCGACCGGGATGACGATCACTCTGAAGCGATTCGAGGAATGAGAGCCAACGTGTATTCATTACGGTATAGATTTCTGAGCAATCCACGGCGTATACTAAACACCACGAATAATTAATACCCGAACATGACTTGTGTTGCATACAACCCCGGTCTCCCTGGTACGACAGCACAGAAATGAATACCTAATTAGCGTGGCGATCGAACTATGGCACGGCTTTGTCATCAACTATAGACTCTCAGTTCACTGCTGAAAATTGGTTTGTGAGGAAAGGAGTTAAAGCCTAAACGCAGTATCTGTCTCATATATCTCGGCGGACACCTGAACCGCGCCGTAAGGGAAGGTAAAGGTGGGAGTGAGAGAAGAAATGTAGAAAGAGGTGCCGTAGAGGAGGGTTCCGGAGTAATTTCGACCACCTTGGGAACCTTAACGTGCACTGACATCGCACAGCACACGGGGGCGCCTTTTTGCGTTTCGCACTTCCCGATATGAGGCTCTTTGACAGGTGCCTCTGGGGACACGCCCACTTTCCGTGCGTCGGCGACTGGCAAGCGCTTGCCTGGTACCTACAAATCCGCTTTTTACAAATACTAACTAGCTGCAAATTGTGTAACTCATCCTGTGAATCACAAAATGAACAAGGGAGGGGAAAACCACAGGTTGCTTGAGCCAACGTTTCGACAAGGGGACTTGTCTTCGTCTGGGCGAAGACAAGACAAGTCCTCTTGTCGAAACGTTGGCTCAAACAACCTGAGGTTTTCCCCTCCCTAGTTCATTTTGTGATCGCCAAGGACCATCTACCACACCCTCTCTCTACCATCATCCTGTGAATGCATGACTGCCACACCAATAAAATTAGTTCGAAAATAGCGGCAGCTTCGAGGCACATTTCTTGCGAGTAACCATTGAGGAATCAGTTTTCCACGGAAAACAGCGCTCTGCGTCACTTAAAAACTGCTGTCAAAGCATATCGGGCTTGGAGAGTTGCAATCGGCAAATTTCGAACGCCACTGCTCTAATTGTGCGCCACGAATCCGCGCGCAGACTTGCAAGGAACAAGCCGTCCTTCAATAGGCGTCGAATCTTCCCTGGAAGCGTGTCAAAAGTGCGCCGAGCAATCCAAACAACAAACACGACAGAAGGCCTTGGAACGCTGGCCTAACCATTTGTGATGAAGCGTGCATAATGCGCACGGAACGACCCGCTTGACATACATGCATGTGAAATGCGCCCCTCGCGGGCAATTGAGTGCGAGACGCTTCAGCACAACAAGCTTGGTCAGACAGTTCCTCGAGCGAATGCTCCGTCCCTCACAATCGATAGTACTCGCCGATAACCACTTCCGCGTCGTCTTTTATTCATTGCAGACGAGACCGCCTGCATAAGCAACTGGCTGGGCTTTTAACACAGCAGGCACCATGAGACCGTCCGCATCAGGTAACCTATTTCACCAACGCTACATTACCTGCCAAGTTTCGTTCACTAACTTTCCTGCAGGGATGATTACAGTTGAATAACAGAATTCAGTTAATGCCGATAAACTTTACTAAGTGACTTTTCTGTCATGAATGCCAGTAAACGGTACATATTTCTTTTCGACGGCTCCACTAAGTCACTTTATAGAAAGAACCTGAGTTGTGGTTTACCTACTCTGAACTTGCGCATTCTATTGAGTGGAACGAAATCATATGTCGTCGCTGTGAAGGCAATGTTGGCAATATTTCCAGTAAAGACGATCCAGTCAAGCTTAAAAAGAAAAAAAAAAAAAGCCGGCATAAAAGTGATAGGTTCAACAGCGGTCACATTTCGACACTGCCATTTAAGAGAGCAGCAACCATCAGTACAATAACCTTCACCTGACAGGCAGCAAGCCGCGCGCGATAGCAGACGACACAACCGCGCTCGCGCGAAGGGGGGCTGGGCGGGGCACTGGGCTCACAAAAGGCACCTCGCCTCGGTGCTTGGCGACGTTCAGGACCACGGAGGGGACCAAAAGATGGGTGTGGCCAGCTAGGGTCGCCGGCATGACGAGAGGAAGAGCCACTTTAACGGGAAACGAGGTCCCGATGCAAGTCGCCCAGAAAAGTCGGTCATTCGCGGCGGATCTCTGCTCCCTCCCGCTCGATTTTCATCCGATAACAGGCGCATTTGAGCATCGGAGAACTGCTCCTCATCATCTTGACAGTTACCGCAATCGTGCAAAGGAACAGCGTTGGCCTGCTTGCCAAATAGTGGTTTCTGCTTAACTGTTACGCGCTGTGTGAGGGAACCGCACTGGATAGCAAAACAAGTGGAAGGAACTTGGCCTCCGTCAGCGCAAGGTGACGTTGCCGACGCGCAGTTGCTTCCGGGCGCACCAATGCAAGGCTCGGCGGCAGAAACAAACGAGACACCGCGCCTGGCGGTCCCCTGCTGGACGCTTGTTTCTCGTGGCCGCCGACGAGGGCAAGGGAGCCAAGGCGCGCTCGGGACATGGCAAGATGAGGCCCTCGCCCCCTAGGAGGTCTCCTCCCAACGACAGGAGCACCGCGCTATTCTAGTCTCGGCGAGTCGCGGTCCAAGCTCAAAAGTGCCGCGGCAGTGGCAGCATCAGACACAACATTGGCACATGCATCCGTGACTCATTCGTCTGTCTGCGGACGCTCTGGAAGCCGAGAACGCTTTTGACACGCCGGTCGCGAGCGGTGCGGAGAAGCTGTTAGGCTTACCTCGAAGCGAACTCAAGGGGGCCTCGGGAGGGGTGTTGTTGGACGCAGAGCCGCGCACGCAGCTACACAATACACTTGAGAGCCCGCGACGTGTAAATCCAAGAGGCACAGCCGTTCATGAAGCACCGAATCCCACAGGCACACACAGCACGATCGCTAGCGTCGACCAGGGAAAGGGACCGATAACCCCAAAACAATCTGTTTATCCAGAAGCCAACGCCATCGCCACAACGCCGCTCGCTGCCTGCGGCACAACGAACGTATACAACGGCCAAGCGAGTTCCCGAAGAGTCGCTCGCCACGGCCGCCTGCTACCTCTGCAATCCTCCTCTCAGGAACGCCACCGCGATTGGTCCGGACTGAGACCACGTGACCAGCGCAGCGCGCAGGCGCGTTGCGGACCGGCGCGGGAAGAAGAGAGAGAGGAGGGGCGACGCGCGAGAGCGAGCAGACGAAAAATGGCCGACCTTACCGCTCCTCCAGCGGAAGAAGAAAAGCGCGCACGGCTTTTATTTTCGGCCCAGTCGGAACCCCCCCACTTGGAGCAGCGCAATAATTAGCGAAGACGCTGGTGTCAGAGGGCTTAATTGCTTTTGTCATTCGGCTGTGCTCGCGTTGCGGCTGGCTTCGATCGCTTTTGACGAACGTCCGGCACGAGCTGGCGAGCGAGGCAAGCGCGCTTCGCTGCTTGCTTGCTTGTGCTGTTGCTGCTGCTTACTGGCGGGCAGCTGCCCGGGTCACTGGGCTCTCTCCCCTGCTCGGCGTTCCTGCCTGGGTCGATCGATTGGGCCGCCGGATTAGTTAGGAGAGCGAAGGCCCGCGCGCGAACAACTGAGCATCGCGGGCTGTTGGCGCGCGACCGAGAGCGATCGCTTGGCTCGCGCGCCAGCCAAGCTGCTGGCGCTCGCGGAAAAGTCGCTGGGAGAAGTTGAGCGGCGGCGCGGAATCTTTGATGACGTCGGAGGAGGGAAGGGAAGCTCTGCGAGGGGCTCCCCCTCCTAATCGATTTCCAATTGTCTTCCCTCGCACTTTGGACGGGACGGAACAAGGTGATGTATGCGCGTTGTTTGATGCCGTCGAAGTCTTCCTGACTAGAGATAACTCGTTCCATCGGCAGGCGCTCTGGGAACAGATGAAAACAAACGCACGAGAGATACGCCTCTGCTTCTGCTTCTGACGCATGAAAATGTTCTTCCAGAGGAGATAACATTGAAATATGACGTTAAATGTGTAGTATATGGCGCAGTGCGTCCCAGCCCTCTTCACGATGTAGACTCCGAAAAGCGAGTCTATAACTTCCGATCGATTTATGAGCCCAAAGCAGATTTATTAGGCAAAATCAACGTCACAGAAGCGCTGGTCTTCGGAGCTGCACTGTCATTACGAAGAAAGGAGAAGTAAAAGAGCCTGAGCTTTGCGCGAACCTGCATGTACTCCTGCTTGTGTCGAGTTCGTGACATTATTTTGACTTCAGGGTGTTTCCATTCTCTTCCCTATCCGATGAGGTACCGTACTCAGTTCAGATTTTTTTTCAGCTGTTTGGATGCCTTATTCCTTTTTTGACTTCCTCATTTAAGGTGTTTGAAGGCGCACTACGCAAACACTGACATAATTGAGTTATATATTTCGATTTTCCACGTTATGAGGCAAATATATATATATGTATATTAGAGAAGCTAACAGTCAGAGAATCCAAGGGACACAGGGGATTGTTTTTAATAAATTAAAAATCCCCTGTGTCCCTTGGATTTCTGTGGCTGTTGGCTTCTCTCATTTATAACGAGCCCCTCAATCCCCTTCTCTTGTTTGCTTTTATATATATTGTAACCAGCCGGAGGGACGACGCTTACAGCAGCATGGTCAGTGCAAGAATGAACCACTGTTTATTGAAGGCACAGCTTTTATAGGCACGACGCTTGCCGGCGTTCTGGGCCAGCCGAGTGGGACGCGCGCCGGCGTTCTGGGCGAGCCGAGCGGGACGCGTGCCGGCGTTCTGGGCGAGCCGAGCGGGACGCTGTAACCTACTGCGCATTACTGTTGCGCATCGGCGCGATGCAATAACTGATGCGCGGCACTGATACGAACACGACACGTGTCCGTTACATATATATATATATATATATATATATGAAAGAAGCCAACAGCCACAGAAACCAAGGGGCACAGGGGATTTTTTTTTAATTAATTTATTTATTTTGTGGTGTTGATCAATTTAGAATATTACTGAACATGTCATCGCTTAAAGCTAATTGATTAGAAAAGCAGAAGAAAAAACAACCACTGCCGCCGGTGGGATCCGAACCCACGACCTCCGAATTACGCGTCCCGTGCTCTACCTCTGAGCTACGGCGACGGCTGTGAAATCTTCTGCTTTCGGGGGTATTTATGTTTACAAGTAACCTAACCTTGAGAGTGTTCATCAGCGCCACCCACGTTCATAAGCGGCGGACGTAGAACGTCCTGAGTAACCGCAGGTAGTGACGTAGAACGTCATCGAACGGAGAGGGTGGAAGCTGCGTGAGAACCCTCTTATGCTTCCTATGGAGTCAAGGCTGCCAGAACCGAGGCCCTCGCTAAGCAATTAAGCAAACAAGGGAAGGGGAATGAGGGGCTCGTTATATATATGAAAGAAGCCAACAGCCACAGAAACCAAGGGGCACAGGGGATTTTTTTTTAAATTAATTTATTTATTTTGTGGTGTTGATCAATTTAGAATATTACTGAACATGTCATCGCTTAAAGCTAATTGATTAGAAAAGCAGAAGAAAAAACAACCACTGCCGCCGGTGGGATCCGAACCCACGACCTCCGAATTACACGCGTACCCGGTCGCAATTTTAGTAAACCCTTTTGTTTTGAAGTATTTGTTAGTCTACAGTATAATACATGTATTCCGAAAAGTCTCGATAACTGAGTTCCAATACAGGATTACGGTAAAATATTCGTTTTATCGAAGAGAAATGTGGCCAGCGTTTTACTTAGCAGACTTAGAGCCATTCTGTAAGCTGGCTTTCCCCTACTGTGACTGCGTTATAGGAGAGGCGCAGCGCCTCTCTCCAAGGCATCGGCTATTCTGGGGCGTGGAGCAAGCAGCCATATGTGAACTGAAGCGTGACTGGCTGGTATAATTGTCCAGTCAGTGAGCTAATCAGTCGCATTCTCTTGCCCATCAGCGCTTCGATTTTCACACAATAAAACTTTGTGCAGTGGCAGTTACGGCCACCTGTGCATGGTGGGTCTTAGATCGTGATTTGCCGGCTCTGCAGTTAAAGGGCAACTGCAGCACTTTTTTGAGAATTTCGCGACATTCAAGGATACAGATCTTTATAGGCTGCAGGTAAAGCATGCCAAGTGTATTTTCACTAGCATTTAAAATAGTGACGTAATCGACGATTGAATTTTGCGCTTCTCCTCAATGCACCGGAGAAGTGCAGGAAAACTCAGCGTGACGTCATGGAAGGTATGATTTCAAATTACCGCTGTCGTCAGCCACACCCTGCCCTGACGCGTTAGACGCTGCCAAACAACTCTCGGCAGGGTTCGCCTTCGGTGGCGTTGGTTTTTTTCCTTCAAAGCACGCGTTTGTGCGTTGGAGATGTACCCATACCTTCGATGACGTCATCATGCGCCCCCCACTTGGCGTTGTGCGCTGCGGAGAAGCTGGAATGGCGTCCGGATTTTAATCGGCGATTACTTCACTATTTCAAGTGCTAGCCCAAAAAGACTTCGCATGCTTTACCTGCAGGTTTCACACATTCGACCCTCTTAAGCTCGTTGATTTCTAAAACCTATGCAGTTTCCCTTTAAGCTCCTAAGATACTCCCACTCTCTTTTAATTGTGCGCGCGAGCACGCGCGCGCGCGTGTGTGTGTGTGTGTGCGTGTGTGTGTGTGTGTGTGTGTGCGTGTGTGTGTGTGTGTGTGTGTGCGTGTGTGTGTGTGTGTGTGAGAGAGAGAGAGAGATTGGAACTAGGAAAAGCGAGGTTGCCGTTATCAGAAGGGAAGAAAATGTGGCACCCCTAAGCGCCGTCTTCCATTTACACATAATTCATTGACTCATGCCATGTACAGCACCCGTCAAAAGTATGCAGCCCAAGAGGTTTGCTTCTGAGCTGTCTAGCGCTGCTCCCCAGCCCAAAGCGTGGGGAGGATTGAGGACGCGAAGCCATTCCTCTTTCGAGAGGTTACGGACGCTGAGGATGCACTACGAGGCCCGTTGCAGGCCTTCAAAGCAAACCCCTTGGACTGTATGCTTTTGACGGTGACTGTGCATCCACTGCACGAGCAAGATAACGAATTCGTTGACAGTACGATCTGGCAACGGGTTTAGGTATGGTGCAGTACACCTGGAAGGTAGGACAGGTTCACGATGGAGGAGGGCATCAGGAAGACGACACTGCGAGATTTGTCTTATTTATAGGTTAAGATAGAAGCACTTGTCATCTGTCTTGTTAAAGAGAAGAGTGCATAGTCCCCAGATGCCTATCTCGTGAGTAGAGCGCGGTCAGTATGTTGTCCTATCATGTGGTCGCTCGTTGTATCACTGGGAACCGCCCGCAGCAAGAAGCGTCACCGTCACACCCTTGCAGCTCATCCGGTGGAGAGGACGACATTACCGCAGCAATGCCAAGGTCTGGCTTGAAGTCTGGGCGATGACCGAAGTCGTTAAAGGGCCACTGACCAGGGTCCGGACATTTTTGAAAAACAAGCCCACTGCATAGATGAGGCATCGAAGATAACCTCTGCAAAATACTAGAGCCATGCGCGCCCCGAAAAGCTGCGAAAATTCAAATCAAAGCCCGTTCGTTCTTTCCTTCCTTCAAAAACGGGCCCCGCCCACTACTCTGCACACCGCTGACGTCAAGGGTGGCTACTTTGGCTAAAGGCACTCCATTGGTGCATCGTTCTGACTGACGGGAGAAGGTTGGGTGTAGCCTTGGCGTCGCGCGTCTGCACAAGGCTTTCCGCAGCGCCTTCTGTTCTGGCTCATGCCTCCAAACCCGCATGAAGGAAAAAAAAAAAAAAACTGCGGAGGGAGCGTGCGGCGACAGCCTTGAACCCTTGCCATAAAAAGTAAAAAATAGTAAAACTGAGGGAGTTGGTTCGCCCCCCCCCCCCCCCTCCCCCCCCCCGCCGTGATCACGTCACGAGAAGCTCTGCGTGCGCGCTCCCTTCTCAGTTTCTTTTCTTCTATGCGAGCCCCCCAAAACAAGGTTTTAATTAGTAGTGCAGCAGAGCCTTTCCCTCGCTCGTCCACTTGAGCGCTCCGCATAGACACCGCTTATCCTCCATGCATCTTGCGTACGCCCTGACTCCAATGAACGACATGGGCTTCGGAGCGGAGAAAAGACACAAACACACAGAACACAAACACACATGAAGAAAAGCAAACGGGCGGTTGCCGGGTCCGCACTTCGCCGTGTGTTTCGAACAGAAACGACTTCCGCCCATCCGCTCGTGAAACGGTGGGGAGGCCTAAAAAAAAAAATGAAAAGGTGGCTCGCTAACTGGGAATGACAAACAGATGTATGAAAGGGTGCGCTCGCTAACAAGTCTAGGTGGTCGAGCCGATCGCGCCTCTCGATCGTTCAGTGTGCGGAGAAAATGCGACGACGCTGTTTCAGCCCCAGCAGCAAAAACCAAGAAAAGAATTCTATTGAAGGCGGGGCCATGACGTAACCCCGTGACGCACTCCACAGACACCACGCCTCCGGCTTACGTCGGAGAAGGAAGGGGTGATTTTGCCTTGCCGAGCCTACTCGACGAGGAGCGGGAGAGAAGAATTTCGAGGAGGGAATGGAAGGAGAGGAGGCTCGCTGAAAGAGAGGTAGAGAGTGTCTGCTGAGCTGAGGTGGTCCGTGGCCCTTTAAGGACACCACGCCGCCACTGCCAGGAAGGCCTTTATTTTCGAGCAGCAGCGCCGTGGGAGCGGATTAAATCCTTCCACTAGCCGCGGTCGGTCTTCAGCAAAGGGGAAGATGGGACTCTTTCAGGTATTGTAGGGAAGACTCCCTACAATACCCGCACCGCACCAAAAACATCCACTGCAGCACTGGATGCCTCACGCTGGCTGGAGCCAGTAGTTAGTCGCGGACACTGACCTTGCCGGGGCCGCTCGCTGAACATGTCTGCCGACAAAGAAGGTACAATGTATGTGGCCCCCTTATCTAGAATGGCGGTAAAGGAAGGCCACCTTTGCCTCTTCGGTCGTTGGTCCCCCACAGGCACGTTCACAAGGTGTCGTGTTCGTTTGCTGTAATTGTTCGTCAGCGAAAGGGGCAATGCCCCTCCTCCTATCTGGGCACAAAAGCAAAAAGGATGCCGCCGACGCCTCCGCGAACCAGTTCGCGCTGCGACCCTAGGCGCCGCGACCCTTGACCCTAGGCTACGGATCGGTCCGCCTTGGTACTGCTGAATTTTGTTGTACATCTGAGGTGCTTTGTTGGGCTTCTCTTTTAGTGGTAAGAGAGTGCATAATTTCAATCAGGCTGGGCGCTACATACTACACTAATCTACCGGCGTCTATTGTAGCCAATCCTACCCATCCCAAGGCATATCGTTATAGCGGAGACGAAGGAAACTATAGGATAGTCCAATTTTCTCTTTAATCAATGACGTCGAATCAATCAATCAATCAATCGCCCAATATATCGGTCAATGAATGCGCAGATTTTTTTAATAAGTGCCGCTTCTTGTCGATTTTTCATCGTATGTAGCACGACTGACCACTGCCGAAAAATTCTTATAAACGTCATTAAGGAACACAACATAAACGGTGGTTGTTTATACACCTTTACAGTAGACGCAAGAAAAAATCGGAGAGAGAAGAACCGCACGTGACATTCAGAGTTCTCACGGTCCGGTTTCCAATGGTACAGTGCAGGGGTGCGCGAATATTCGAAACTTTCGAGTAGCGAATCGAGTATCCTTCTATTCGATTCGTTGAAGAATCAAATAGTACACTTTCTAAATTATTAAAAACTATTCGAATACACTTTTCTTCGACGGCTGTTTCGAAAGCAGCTCCCACTTCAACTCTACACAGCATGCTGCCGAAATCGATCACGTGGGCAAGAAGGTTCAGCGCACCGATGCGGTGCGTTATGGCAGCGTTCATAATACTCATACGTGGCTTCCGAGACTGGGTGGCGCAGCAGGGTTCAGACCGGTTTAGCTAACTCTGCTGCGATGCCCTATCTTACAATCATTTGCTCATATATAGCTCGGACTTCTTACTTAGATGTGATAGTACAATTCATTCGCTGTTGCCAGCAGGAATAAGGCACAATTTTAATGTTTGGAACGGTTAATATGCTGACTGTTCCGCGTCCTTTTGGCGGAGTAGCATCTTTTGGCCAAAATAGCTATAATTACATTACTTATAGCGCCGTATCGCCGCCGATAGCGCTTCTCCGTTTTCATTCGCACGCCACAAGAATAAACGTATAATCTACGAAAATTCTAGTAGTATCGATTTGCTTCATTCACTAGTCGATTCGTATTCGATTAGGTTTTTAAAAAAGGGATATCGCACACCCCTAGTATCATGCTCTCCTTTTACTTTCTTCCCATTTGTTCCAAACTTTAAGAAAAGTGACAGAAATTATATCGCCCCACTTCAAATGAAAAAGTTCGATAAATGCAAGAAGTGCGGAGCGAGAGGGTCCCTCGACCACATAATATGGGAGTGTAGCCAATCCCCAGGCAGGGCGAAGAACATTAATAGTAGAGACGCCTGGGAGACCTTGCTCCGGAGCTCGGACCCTGAGCTCCAGCTCACCGCCGTCCGACTGGCTGAAGAGGCCGCCGGAATACAAGAGATCCCGGCCAGCATCTGACGCGA
This sequence comes from Amblyomma mixtum, assembly GCF_055824585.1. NCBI lineage: Eukaryota > Metazoa > Arthropoda > Arachnida > Ixodida > Ixodidae > Amblyomma > Amblyomma mixtum. The sequence goes on along the minus strand of NC_143016.1, from coordinate 73,930,136 downwards.
CTACCCCATGCGGCCGGATCTCTCCTGATCCTCCTCCCTCAACTGAGGGTATGGGACAGGGGAGGTCTGGGTGAGGTAGTCTCATTCTGTTGGACAATAAATGTTTTTCACTTCACTTCAGTCAGGGAAAAAAGTCTCCAGAACGCGTGAAATGCAACCGAAGCCGATAGTTCCATTATTAGCCGCCGGATCGAGAACACACTTGTAGAGGTTATAGTCAAACTCACGTTCTTTGTTCAGTGGCATTGAAATGATCTGAACCTTGACAAACACGACACCTATGGGCCTAAATCTTTTTGCGAGCGTCTATAGAGAGCTTTATCCCCGATTTTGCATCAGTGCTGCGTGTTTCTTATTATAAACGAGCATGGGCAAGAGCCTCCGCTTTTATGTCGTGATTTTTCTTTCTTCCATATGCGCGAGGTGGCGTTAAAAAAGTGGGGAATGGAACGTCAGCAATGATTGCCGTAATGTGGCGTAACTTCCGGCTCTGTGCGCTACATGCGCAATAGGATGTCTCGATGCCCGCACCACCGAGGCACCCTCTTCGTCCTGCACCCTCGGTAGCGACAGACCCACGTGGGACCATCGAAACATCTGACCCACGCTACTGGCAAGCTCAAGAGCAGCAAGTCCACGTCCAGTTGCCCCTCCAAATAGAATAAAGAAGTAGGTGTGACGCAAGCCGATAAGCACTCCCGGAGCATCGCTTCCCACGGTTTGCACAGACCAGCACCGTCCCACACCAAGAGAGGGCTAAAGGGATTACGAACGAAATCCCGAGCCCGGTGCATATGTAGTACGTGAAGCAATAAAACAAACGAAGCGGCACATGAATACAGTTGGGGGGGGGGGGGGGGGGTTGCCTTCAGCTCTGCCTTTAAGGGCACCCTAGGGTACAGTGGTTCCTCCTACCCTCGCCGAAACGGACACTGTTTCCTCTTTCACAATCGCAATCATTATGTGAAAGACCACAGGACGTACATAAGCGGCGTTTACATGAACCCGACGGCGGCGGGTCGAGTCAGGGGATGGAGTTGAGCAAGGTGAGCCCAACTCGACGACTGCATGTTTACATGAACTCATTTTAGCGAGCCGACACCGCTTCAACTTCAGCGACACCAAGCGTCAAACAGCGCAAGTGGAAGAGGGCAGTGGCGGCCTCCAAGATGGCGGAACGGTACCATGCTTTTAGAAAGGCGGGTCCAGCGAGTTAACCTACCCCCTGCAGGCGAGTTAATTAGACTCGCTCTGCCGCTTATTTTACTCGGCCCCATAGCGTTTACATGAACCAGACAACTGGTTTTTAACCTGACGAGCAAACTCGACTCGCTTTAACCAAGCCGTACGAACGTGCCTGCGTGATGTAGCGGCAGCGTGTTTGACTCGCTACTCGTGCACCGCTGGTGTGGGTGGCGCCATCTATGCCAGCCTCTTGTAAAAGCCACTTTTCAACCTGACGCCGACGCCAGCACTGGCTTTTCTCGAGCCAAAATCCGCCAAGGATCAAGCTGTAGAAAAAATCAAGCAAAACTAAATACATATTTTTTATCTGAAAGCGCCACCCCCACCCCGTCGTCGGCCATTCTACAAGTAAAACTATGACAGATACTAACAAATTCTGAACAAGCGCATTTTTTCAGTGGGAAGTTGATTATGAACGGAATTTTACGCATGCATGTAGTATGAGTGCACAATAACAATGAATGTATCCGCAGCTCCCACTTCGAGGCGCTTGCAATTTTCTGCTGTTTGTTGACCGCCCCATTAGTTTTCCATGGCAGTGTTTAATACCGTATGTGAGCGCAGGACGAACTTTAAAAGCAAGCATCTGCTACGCATCGGAAGGTATACCGTTGCCATTAAAACTTTCATGACTGCATCATACAATACCCACACTTGCCTTACAATTCAAAGTGATGTTCAAGACAGCTGGACTTGGCAGCAATAGCGACTTGTAAGAGCAGTGAGCATGGAAAGGCCTGTCCATCAGAAGAAAAGTAACGGCAGATACCGAAGCAAGAGAGAAAGGAATGACTTGGAAAGTTTTCCTTAACTGCCGGCCACATGAGATCATCAGTAGTCACTAGAATATAAAGCTGAGATTTGGACCAGAGAATCCTGCCTATCCCGATACATGTTTACTAGCGCAAACTACTGCTCAGACGGAAGAAATGAAGTATGAGAGTCGCTGAACGTGACACGAGGTTCTGTATTAATCTCTTCGCCTCTGTTGATTGACACTCAGCAATTGCGACATCGACTTTCACTTGTAATCAGCAAGAAAAACATACACAATATTTACAGGTATGTACAGCAATTGAGCGACGAAAGTTTACGGGGCGCTGGTTAACCAAAATAACAATTTTGCGATCGAGCAAAGCAGGTCTTCTTTGGCCGCGTGCCGTTGCCCTGTCAGATTAAAACCATTACCTTAGGTCTACCGTACCAACTAGCCACATGAGGGAACATGCGTGCCACACACACACACACACACACACACACACACACACACACACACACACACACACACACACACACACACACACACACACACACACACACACACACACACACACACACACACACACACACACACACACACACACACACACACACACACACACACACACACACACACACACACACACACACACACACACACACACACACACACACACACACACACACACACACACACACACACACACACACACACACACACACACACACACACACACACACACACACACACACACACACACACACACAGCGCTGTCGGGTCCAAGGCGCCAGTGAGTCGCCGATGGACGCGGACGGGCTGAGGATTGCCGGGGTACGGGGGGCGCACCGTGCATTCTTTTGTCCATCGACGTCCAACTCAAGGGCAGTGAGCCCGCTGAACATAGACTGGAACCGCTCAGATCTCGCTCGTCCTAACAGAGCAACCCCTCAGCCGGGACTCACGCTTGAAACTTGCGCATCGGCCCTCGCCGGGCCCCCCCGCACCCCGGCAATCCTCAGCCCGTCCGCGTCCATCGGAGACTCTCTGGCGCCTTGAACCCGACAGCGCGGACCCTTCTCGGCTGTGAATGGGTTCCAAGTTAACCGGTGGGGGCTGGAGAGGCACGTGTGTCGGGACAAAAGAGTAGGCAGAACCTTTTCAACTGCAGCTTACACCCCAGCGAAGGGGACAACGCCTGATGTCCCGATGTTTTCTGCGTACCGCAACGAGTGAATGACCGCGCGCGTTCTTGAACTAGCCCCTACATCCAGCGTCCTTCGCCACTTCTGCTGCGCTGGAAACCGTGCCGCAGACCACACGGATTGACCGATGAACCACTCACAGCTCTTGTAATAAATCACAGTGTCAAGGGTTGTCAAAGTGAGGACAGTGCAGCGGGCTATCGAAAGGAAAACTACAGCGGCAACACTGAAAGATAGGGTGGCTGCGGCGGGTTCAGGGCAGAGCTGACTGAATACCGATAGGGGAGGTCTTTGTCTTGCTGTGGACTCAGTTAGGCTGGTAGCATGCTGATAATAATGACGACGGCTGTGACGACGATCTTGAAACCTCAGGTTCCGTCACTTCCGGAGTCAAACTAGATGTAGAGGGGTGAGCTGGCTTCAAAGAATCTCCGGAGTCTTTCTTGAGTGCGCTGTAATCTTACAGATGAAGAAATATTCTCCATTCTAAAGTAAACCTCCCCTTGCTTGCACATACTATGTCAACTATGACGAGCTAGCTACTTCATCTAGCGGTTTTCCGGGATAACAACTCCACCCTAATGCGTCATTACCTGAACCTATCAAATGTTAAAATATATCCGATTTTTTTTTTTCAGCTGCAAGGTCGTCGTCGTCAACGTTTCTAACTTTATAAAATATACATGTATTATTCGGCTACATTTTGAATTGCCTGCGTGCGATCCCCCATGTTCGCTCATTTCCGTCTCTCAGTTCGTCTACACAATCGCACAGGTTCTCATCTGCGCACCTGCACTCCTCTGTTCTCCTACTCGTGCTCTACTCTGCTCCTACTGTTACTCTGCTCCTGCTCCTACTCTGCTCCTACTCCTGCTCCTGGTCCTACACTTGCTCGTGCAGCGTGCTCCTACTACTACTCGTGCTCCTGCTCTGTTCTCCTACTCCTACTCAGGTGCAGGCTCACCTGAGGGTGCTACGAACGTGATCAAATCAGCCGACATCCCTTGTAAAGCTAGCCCTGTAATGCATGCTTCAGTGGAAAGGAAGCTATAAGAGCAGAGAAGGCTGCTACACTGCAAACTGCGGATTTCAACACTCCACGCACAAAACGTCTCATTCACGAGAACGGTCAGATTTTGTGCCTTACTTCCTCGCCGCACATTACCGTGTCCGCCGAAGGCGATCGTTAAACGTGCGCGAGTGGAGCACAGGGAAAACGTTCGCAGCGTGTAAATAAGCTCAGTAGTGCGGATGCGAACGCTCTTTTCTGCGCTCTTACGAGGAGACCTCGTCGCGACCAAAAATACGGCACGCAGCACGACAGCCAATACGCGGCTATACATTTCCTTCGAAGGCCTATCTTGCGTATTGCGACTTACTCCCTTTTTTTTTGTTTCTTTGGTGGTGCTCCAGATTGTTGCCCGCCTGCCGAAGGCGGCATATAAAAAGGTCGATTACCCCTTGGAACAAGAGGAGTGGAAAATGCAGCGAAAGGTTAGAAAACGAGACAATGGTAATGCGCGGGAATATCACTTCGTTCCCGTAGCGAACGGACTCCAGATAGAAGGAAAAAGAAAACAGTAAGGAAGGAAGAAAGAAAGAGGACAGAAAAGCTGCAAGTTTGCTATTCCTAGTTCGCAAATGTAGTACTATCTTTGTCGACACACGGACACGACGCATGGAGCAGACGACGAAACACGATGTGTCTGCAAACACGCACGCACACGCGTGTGCTTGCACCGACAAGAGAAGATGGGGTGAGATACAAAGGCCAATTGAGGCCGATGCCTTTCTTTTCCTGGTCCGGTGAGAATGAAAGAAAATAAAAATACAAAGGAATCCGTCGCGAGACAACGGAGTAAGCGCCGCAGTTCTCCCGGTTCACGCGAAGCGCGGGAAAGCGCAAAGAACCGTGTACATGTGTCGGTGCGCGCTTGTGTTTGTGCACGCGCGTGTTTGTGTGTGTGTGCATACGGGTTGCTTCCGCTCCGTTAGCCGTTAGTTGTCGCCGCACGCCTCGGGGGCCAAAAGGGGGAAAGGGCGACTGGACAGACCAGCCATTGATGAAGAAGAAAAAAATAAGCGAACGACGGGCGACTTCCCTCATTGCTTCCAACGTTCGCACGATTGTCCCTTTGACATGCACGCGGCACGCGGAATGTTTTCGCGATCGCGTGAAAGCGAAGACGGAAAGCATACACACGAGCGCTGACAGCAAAAAAAGAAAAAGAAAAAGGAGACAAAAGGGCGGCCGCGCACTGATCCGTGCGCGCGATTTCTGGAGCAAGCGCGGCCGGCGGCTTCTGCTGCTGCGCCGGAGGCGAAGGGTCGGTCCCGCGCGCATGCGTACAGAGGGGGAAAAAAATAAAAGAAAAAGAAATTCTCCGCTCACGACTCGCTACGGCAATCGAAGACCACCGCGTATTTCATTCCGTCTTGTCTTGATTTTTTTTTTTTTTTTGAACAGCGTTTCCCGCTTTTTCTTCTCCGTGTACTTGGCTTTCTCTTCATTGTGCGTGCGAGGGCAATGGAAAAAGAAAAAAAAAGAGAACGGGGAATGAGAAAGTCGTCTTGGCTGTGCAGAAGCAGCTCGGTGCGGTGTCGGTCGGCGGAACGGTTGCGCGGCGCGCGCGTATATACATGTGGCGTGACGGGGATTCACCAGCGTGGTCCCAGTACCGAGGCCCGCCAAGGCGCCCGGTTTCGATCGCGGAGCGTGCGGTTTCGGAGTTCTCTCACGACGGATGACTTTTACTAGGGCCGCTGTACTCTCACGCGAGGTCCCGGGAGCGCGAACCCTCCCAACCCCGGGTTGTGTGCCGTGGGGGCTCTGGCCATTCGACCGCCAGGCGACCTTGACGCGAGTGCGTGGGTGACCGTATCGAGCTGGTTTCAAGATGCGCCATGCCCCTGCAGGCTCGTCTTACTACCTTACACATGTTTCAAGGGGGTCATAAAAGTTGTCCCTACTCGCTCAGACACAGTTGAAGAGTCATTAGAGCGAGAGGAATATATGCAGAAAGGCCTGTTACGCTCGACTCCTTCCGCTAAAGCGCCGAAGCATCGGGACGGCTCCTTGGTGCCGTATGTGTTAAAGACGCGTAACGCCGGTCTACAAAGAATCTCCAGACATCTGGAAACTGTCAACAGACAGGACTTCGGAGAGGCGTCGGCGTGGCGGCCCCGGCACCCCGAAAGCAGGGAGCGGCGTCAACAAGGGGACCCCCTGGTGGGTTATGGGGGGACATCCGCTGCACGGGAACGGCTCAACTCCCATTAGCGGTGCCAAACCCAAACGAAACGCAACGGCATGGTGTGTCGGCGGCTGTTCTGTGTTGTTTGTGGCCAGCGCGGGTGCTGGCGTGCTCGCGCTTCGGTAACGGCTTCCGGTCTTCCTGGAACCTTTCGGCGCAAGTGCGACGCCGGCCCTCCGTCCCCGCGGCTCGCTGTGAAGTGCAGGCGGCAGACTCGTGTTTCGGCTGACGAATGGCTCGAACTCAACGGCTTGTCATCGTTGCCGCGAGGGATCGGCCGGACAGCATCTTCGAAGAAGTGGCGAGGGTGAACTGGGGGACGTCCTTGTGGGCGGACCACTACGAATGGACACGTGACCCAGTTCACAGTGATTGGACACATTTTTGATTAACCAATTTCCCCGACTAGGGACCTGGGGACAGGACACCCTATTTAAGCCGCTGTTCGGCATGGGAAAAGGGGCTTTTTCTTCAATCTTGTAACCTTGTCTCCCTACTTTACCTTCTTGTCTTACTTTCTTCATGTAATTAAACCTTTGTATTTTACCTGTTACCTTGTCTGGGAAGTTCGTTCTATGTGCCGGCAGAGAGAGGGAAATTATGGTCATGGTAGGGAACACAACTGGCGCAGTCGGCAGGATCTGCTTAGGCTGAGCGGAAGAACTTCACCGGGGACAAGCGACAACGACGACGAGAGTGGCGGAGGGAGCGACCAGGCTACCAAGGAGACCCACCAGACCTCCAGGCTCATCTGACCCAGCCGGGGCACCGACAGCGACGCTTCGGTAGCTAGGCGAGTACCCGTTTGGTTTCTTGTGTTTGCGTGTAATGTCAAAGCCTTGGGTTTTGAGGAGTGACATCGCTAGAGAAACCATAATGGCGAACCCGGGTGTAGATGGGGAAGGGGGAGAGGTGCCGGCGCTAACAAGCGAAATGGTAGAAGGCCGTAGTAACGCCTCGCCACAGACGGCGTCGGAGCAGCAAGAAAGGCTGCTGGAGTTACAATTGAAAATTGCTGAAAGGGTCCTAGAAACAGTACGTTTGCAATCGCAAAGTGGAGTCGCGTCCGTCGAGGGGAGCAGCTGCTCAGGTGCGGATACGCGGTCGGAGGAGGACCGGAAACTGAAATTTGCTAGCCTGTTGAAGGGGGTACTCGCGACAATGCCTACTCAAGAAGCACTAGTGCCGGGTTGGTTTGAAGACATCGAGGCAACCTCGGAATCCTACGATGTACCAACGGAGTGGTGGGCCGGACTTGTGTTGCCGCGACTCAGTGAGAGGGCGCGGGGACTCCTTACACGTCTGTCTTCAGATGAAAGGCGAGAGTACGCCATTCTAAAAAGCAAAATTTTGCAGGGACTCAGATTATCAGCTGCGGAGTACAAACGCCTGTTCCAATCATCCAGCAGGAGACCGGAAGAGTCGTGGGAGCAATTCGCGGTCAGATTAGAGAATTATTGGGAGTACTATGTCGAAAGCAGTGAAGCAAACTCGTTGGAGAAAATTAAACAGCTGGTAGTCTCAGACCGTCTGAAGGATTGTCTCAGCGCAGACGCAAGAGCACACATTGTGCTAAATCAAAGCCAAAAGCGAAGATTCCTTAAACCCGAAGATGTTGCTACGATAGCACAGGCATTCGAGGAGAGTGTCAGGTGCAGAGTAACAGCGGGAAGGACATCAAGTGCGAACGAAAAACAGAAAGCTGAAGGGACACCGACAGCGCGGCCTTCAGAAAACGCTAGCCCCCATTCGCGGCGCAGGAAACAATGTTTTAATTGCTACAACTACGGGCACGTAGCAAAGGAATGCCCGCAGGGCGCATTATCAGCGAGGGAGGCGACAAAGAAAAATCGTAGTGAGAACAGAGAGGTCGTTGCTCGGGTAGCCGCGCCACTTGAGGCGGGGGACGCGCCAGTGCGAGTAACAGAAGTCGGCGGGGCCAGCACGGTTACGCTAAAGAGTGCAGGTCAAACTTTCGACGCGCGAATAGACTCCGGGGCGGACTTGACCGTCATTCGCAAATCACTATGCCCAAGGTACGACAGCGCAGGGTCGACTATCAAACTGACAGGCGCGTTTGGGGAGCAAGTAGTTGCCGAGCTGGCATACGTGCCGATGTCGACTACGGAGGGCGCTCCAGGTATCTCATTTTACCCCTCGGAGAAGGGCATACTGTGCGCAATCACCGACAAGTTGGCAAAGGGCATAGACGCGCTGATAACCCCTAATGATTACGAGCAGCTCTTGGAGGACAGAGTGGCAGTACCACCTATCTGCGAGCCTGAAGGCGAAGATGAGAACTTAGACCCAGGGCAGGAATCGTGCGAGAACGAGAGCCAAGAAGTAGTGCGCGCATGCGAGGTGACCGTCGAGAGCACCTCGCAAGAGGCAGCGCAAACGACGCGGCAGACGTTCCGCGAGGCGCAACGGATGGACGAAACGCTGAGAGAAGCATTGGCACAGGCGAAGGAGGGCACGCACGGCATGCTCGTGCGCGACGAGCTGCTTTATCACCGAGAGCACGTCGCCGGGCACCAGTGCTGCCAGCTCGTTCTGCCATCAGAACGCCGCAAGGAAGTCCTAGAAACGGCCCATGATTCCGCATGGGCAGGACACCTTGGCGAGCGGAAAACTCTACAGCGCATTAAGGCGTCATTCTACTGGCCAGGGGTAGCCCGCGATGTGAAGCAGCACTGCCGCACGTGCCATGATTGTCAGATGAGAGCCCCTATGCGAACACAGGAACGCGTGCCGATCTCACCTTTAGCTAGACCGGGCGTCGCATTCCAGGTGGTAAACATGGACTGTGTAGGCCCGCTCGAGCTGCCTTCCGCTAGAGGACACCGTTATGCTTTGTATGTAGTGGACGTCCATTCAAGGTGGCCAGAGGTAATATGTTTGAGGGCCTTGACTGCGAGGGCTACTTGCGACGGGTTACTTCAGGTATTTGCGCGACTAGGTGTCCCAGAGACGATCTGCTGCGATCAGGGCACAAATTTCACAGCTAAGTTGACTCAGGAGCTCCTTGCAAAGCTAGGCCCAAAGGGCATTCGACGAGGTCAAGGCTAGGCTAAAGTCCGCGACAGCGCTACGCGCGCCAGATCCCACGCGAGAATATGTTCTCGCCACAGACGCGTCCGACTTCGCCGTCGGCGCGTGTCTAGCGCAACTCGACGAGGAGGGTAGGGAGTGCCCCGTAGCCTTCCTGAGCAGGAAACTGAGTCCGGCCCAGGCCCGTTGGGCCACCATTGAAAAGGAGGCTTATGCCATCATTTGGGCACTAGAGAAACTCGAGGAGTGGGTGTTCGGCACTAAGGTGCGAGTGATCACCGACCATAACCCTCTTCGCTACCTCACCCTTTGCAGTCCACATAGTGCTAAGCTCACTCGATGGTCGTTGGCTCTGCAAAAGTACAACCTCACAATAGAACACAAAAAAGGGATCCAAAATGCCAACGCCGACGCCATGTCAAGGCTTGTGGGTGCCGGCTAATCTCCAGCGGGATCTCTGTGTGTACGGGCGAGGGGTCAAGTAGTTTTTTTTTTTCTTTCTCTCTCTCTGTCTCTCTCTCTTTTCTTTTGCGGTATGGGGAGATAAGTGGGAGAAGGCTTTGACTTTGCACGCGGCGCGGGAGGCCATCGGGAACTCCCGGCCGCCGGGGCTCGGGCGTGTCGAGCTATTCTGGTGTGTTGTGTTGCACGCTAGGAAAACCATGCAACACAGTTGGTGCGGAGGTGTTACGCTCGACTCCTTCCGCTAAAGCGCCGAAGCATCGGGACGGCTCCTTGGTGCCGTATGTGTTAAAGACGCGTAACGCCGGTCTACAAAGAATCTCCAGACATCTGGAAACTGTCAATAGACAGGACTTCGGAGAGGCGTCGGCGTGGCGGCCCCGGCACCCCGAAAGCAGGGAGCGGCGTCAACAAGGGGACCCCCTGGTGGGTTATGGGGGGACATCCGCTGCACGGGAACGGCTCAACTCCCATTAGCGGTGCCAAACCCAAACGAAACGCAACGGCATGGTGTGTCGGCGGCTGTTCTGTGTTGTTTGTGGCCAGCGCGGGTGCTGGCGTGCTCGCGCTTCGGTAACGGCTTCCGGTCTTCCTGGAACCTTTCGGCGCAAGTGCGACGCCGGCCCTCCGTCCCCGCGGCTCGCTGTGAAGTGCAGGCGGCAGACTCGTGTTTCGGCTGACGAATGGCTCGAACTCAACGGCTTGTCATCGTTGCCGCGAGGGATCGGCCGGACAGCATCTTCGAAGAAGTGGCGAGGGTGAACTGGGGGACGTCCTTGTGGGCGGACCACTACGAATGGACACGTGACCCAGTTCACAGTGATTGGACACATTTTTGATTAACCAATTTCCCCGACTAGGGACCTGGGGACAGGACACCCTATTTAAGCCGCTGTTCGGCATGGGAAAAGGGGCTTTTTCTTCAATCTTGTAACCTTGTCTCCCTACTTTACCTTCTTGTCTTACTTTCTTCATGTAATTAAACCTTTGTATTTTACCTGTTACCTTGTCTGGGAAGTTCGTTCTATGTGCCGGCAGAGAGAGGGAAATTATGGTCATGGTAGGGAACACAACTAGGCCCGAACGATAATTTTTTTACACAGGAACTACACTTACCGCATTCTCATTGAAACATTGCATGTCGATACGGACTTCATTCCCAAGTTTCTATTGGCTAACGCTTATGGTTAAGCCACAGGCTACTGCTGTAGAAGCTTAAAACTTCGATCGAAGTGCTTTCGCAGCCTTTGATCATTCTACAGTATCAAAAGCAATAGACGTAAGTTTGTGGTAAGTGAACACACGATCCTCCCAAAAGCGCGCCGGAGTCCATTGACTTTCAGCTGCAATCAGTCGTTCACCTACGACAGAGCGGCCCGTATACACTGCGCAGAGCGGCTTCCACGAACGAACTTTCCTGCAACACACCCGGGAGCTTCCCAACGGGTCATTTATCTCAGAGTGCACCGTTGCAACAAGCTCGGAAGAGGGCGCGCTTCTGTTTTCAAAGAAGCGTTGCGAAGTCACGGACCGCAAGAAAGTCAGAGAACAGGCACGGCCGAAACACTGGGGAAAGAAAAAAGGAAGCGGAGAGGGTGAGGGATGAGATTAAGGGAAAGGCGGCGAGTCCCGGGAAAAAACTCTGTGTTCGCGGGAGGCAGCGCAGGCAGGCTGTAGCGGAGGCCGAATGGGCCCCTTCGATCAGGTGAGAGTTTCCCGGGATGGAGGCGCCCGATCGAACGGGATCTCGGAACGGGAGCGGTTGGCCCGGGCCCGAGCGGCTGCTGGCGCGCCCGGTATCGGGGCTCCGATGCTATCGACAGCAGCGAGGCCGCTGTCTTGTACCCGCCCTCGGTACGGTACCCAGGGTAGGTGGGGAGCGAGCCTTTTTCTCGGGACGTGGGCCGCGCAGCCCTTTCCGAGGAATAGAGAGAGAGAGAGAGAGAGAGAGAGGAATACTGTGCTACTCAGAAAGTATCAGGCAGAAGCAAAGGCAGGTGAATCAGTGTGACACACGTGCACCCACTTCGTAGTGCGCCAAAATGGTGGTACACGCAAGCTGGTTTTATGTTCGTTATGTTCTCCTTTGCAGGAACACACGTCTGTTCTTAAAGTTCGTGCACTCGTTATGGCATGCGGGTATGCTCTGAGATGGGTGGTAAAAAGGCAAGTTAGGCATTTTTTTTCCTGAAAAAAAAAAACAAACAAAAATCTCGACGTAAACCTTGTTGAAGACTTGCGGGGTCGCAGCGGAGCACCAGAGAAACATGACCAGCGTGGCAGGCTTCTAGTTCCGAACAGCCCGTGCCGGGCGTGCGCTCCGAGCACGCGCTGTCCATCTTCATTTTCCTCTATCGCGGGCTGGTAACGCCGATCTCAGCGCCTGCGCTTTATAGCGTCGCCGGGCGCTATAACCTTTATCGAGGACAACACGCTTGGTAAGCCGACTTTCCATTTTTTTCACCTCCTATACCAGTAAACCAGGAGGCATTGCCGAAGGCATCCAAATACCCGCTGACCGGGCGGAAAAGGCACCTTCACTGCGCTAAAATTTCTCGCCACCAAGTCAGGTTTTCAAGACTGCGAAGAAGGGGAAATCAAATGGGTACAATGCGATAAATAAGAGGAGCGAGGTTACAATTCGAATATTTATTGGGACAATTTTGCCTTCATCCACGACAGTCGACATGTGGGGATGGCGCGCCTGTTTCGATGAAAGTAAAGCTCTCAATAATTCGTTGAGGGATTTACCTGAAAGAGCACTCGCTACCTTTTGCACAATACAGCGCCGTGTTTTTAGACCTCTTCTTTTATACTGTACACTAACTTTGCATATTACATCTTGTTATAATTCTGAACTTGTGCAAGTTTTCGATAAGGATGATTTCTTGCCTATAATAAAAATTTCACCATCACATTCCCAGCCGTGGAAATGGTTTTCGATTACTTTGCAGCACTTTCAAGCCCACATATTGGAATGCTGTTTCGGCACAGGGCTGCAGTGATAAATCCATATTTCTTATATGGTTGCGAAGAACGAAATTTTTTTTTTGCGCCTTATTGTTCTGTGACTAAAACTGTTACAATCTGCTAACAACACTAACAGGTCGCCTACTTTGGCTCACTTCAATTTTTGCACGTACGAGCACATCTGTCAATGCTTCATATGATATTCCTGCAATAATTCTGAAGGGGATCGGCCCTATATGCGTAAAAAAATAATAGCAAATAGAAATAAAATATTCTGCTCAGAAAGCCCTGTGCACTGCGATTAAGTGCAACCAAACACTGAAGCGAAATATCATTTCGCGTGCACTTCTGATGGAGAGTCAACCGTCATTGCATTTTCTGTTCCCTTTGACGGTGTCCAAAGCAGTACGTGTAACGGGTTGACACGACCCAAGGCGATGATGTGCTGCGAGGGAAATGGGTTGCGCTTCACTGGCTTCACCTTCCCCACCCGTAGGAATTTGAGGTGATGCTTTGTGATGCCTCTAGATGCGGGATGTTCCCTAAGATGCGGTAAGCTTACCACCTAGTGGGATATTGACCAAAGGGTTGAAATCCCCGGGAGATGCCTGGAAGCTCCTGAGATCACATGCCAGATCCCACGCACCAAATGTCCCGTTGCCTTTGCCTCATTTTCAAAAGGGCGAGCACAGGAGCCTGCCCCGACACGACTGCCCCGTGTCCGTTGCCTGGACACACAATGCGCTGCGCCTGTTTGGGATCATTTCATTCCAACCCAATCCTCGACTTGGAGATTTGAGGAATTAGGGAAACTCAGGACATTTATCGGACAGAAGCCACGTCGGCTTGTACAGCGTACTTACCTCTCTACATTACTTTTACACCCACGAACACATAGATACTGCATATAAAATCTCCTCTTTGTTTCTACAAACCCTGCTTCCATATTTCTTAGCCCTGCACGTCCCAGTCCTTATAAAAATTGTCTATAGACAGTATATACTTTTCTTATTGACTCTATTGACTTCCTATAGATATTCCTTTTTGTCTATTCGTAGTCTATAGACTGTCTATAGATAAAAATCTGCTAAAGGTGTGTGGCCATAAATCTATAGATTGTCTATAGACTGTCTATGCCATTTGTATTGCCTATAGACTGTTCTTTAGGATTTGTTTATAGACATTCTATAGACTTTTTAGACAGAAGTCTATAGACACTCTACAGACTGTCTAAAACTTTTTTGTAAGGGAGAACTCGCAACCTGAATTGCAACAGAGTGCAGAGCGTGCTTCTACGAATCCATCCATGTTTAAATTCGTTAATCCAAAACTAAACCGTCTTCGGCGCTGGAGCACAGCCCTCCATATACATGTATATGCAAGCAATTCGTGATTTTTTTTTTTTTTTCATTTAACGCACTGACTGAACGCCGTTCAGGCTTTCTCGGGTTTCTGTCTGTCGGCACTGCGCGTAGGTGTGTGCGAAAAGGTGAGCACCGAATGAGGAGAGAAGGGGAGGGGGAGAGGCAGACGCGTGCAACGAGCGTATCCAGCTGTTGGGTCGCACGAGGGGCGGCGAGTCACATCCTGAGAGCGATGCAGGAGGCAGGTGTTTCATCAACACATCTCGACTTCCACGCCGGCTGCTGCGCCTGACGTGGAGAGCCCTGCGCTAGCGAGGTTGCGCAGTTTGAGCTGCACACGCGTCGTTTGCGATTCAACAGACCGACGGGAAATGCCGTCAGGCGCAAAGCAGGTGGGACGACAAACAGGAAGGGGCGGGAGGAGGTTGCGTTCCAAAGCACAGCAATACTTTGGAATCTAGGCCTTACATGCGTTTTGCAAAACCTGCGCCGTTAGGTTACAACATGGTGTCGGCCCATGAAATCGGTGACGCTTGTATATTACCAAACGTGGAAGGACGTAGCGCCAGAAGATATACTAAACGGAAACCGGCCAAGAATACAGGAAGAATGAAGAGAAGAACCCGAGCGTTGAGTAGCAGGTGAATTCTATATATTTGGCCGTTATCATCAGGCTGAAATGAATTATGTACCCACTTTTGGATACTGTTCGAGTCTCGAGCGGTACGTGGATACTCAAAAAAGACTCATTATCGTGAAAAAAACAAAACAAAAAAAGGGTTTTGGTTTATAGTTCATGGAGGTTTAACGTCGAAAAGCGACTCAGGCATGAGGGACGCCGTAGTGAAGGTCTTCGGATATTTCGATGGCCTAGAGTTCTTTAACGTGCACTGATATCGCCCAGTACACTGGCCTCTTGTGGGGATTCACGACGGGTGTAGGCCAAAGTCTTTCCTGTTCCCATCGACACCACTAAACCCTGTCCGCTGAGGGCGAGCAGAGTGTGTTCCGGACGCCTTTTAAGCCTTTCGCAGGAACCTGGAAAATCCCAGGGCGACTTCTTGTCATCTCGATTATTGACAGGATTATCTTTCTCACTGACTTGTTCGGTGGAAAAATATTTGCCGTTAATCAATACCCGTTCTGCGCTAGTAATTGAGCATGAACAGAAAAAAAATAAAATGTTTCAAATTGTATATATTTCGAAATTCTTCTGTACAGTACCAGCTGTGCACCCTTTTCCAGTCGGTAATTTTAGCTATGCCTTCAACGTTACCACGATATCTAAATTTCAGAAACAACGCTATGAAAACGTCGGCAAATTTAGAAGCTTGCTTCGACGGTAGATTGGAAAGATACATTTCTACTGCACGGCCAGCCCTAAAAAGAAGTCATCAGGAAGAAGTGGAAGTAAAAAAAATGTTGCATAAAAAAGGGCGCTAATTATGTATAATTCATCCTTGTTAAAACCCTTTTCATTTTCTTCATGCTGTCCTCCCAGCTTTGCCGTTCAACCCTCTCATCCTTTCCTTTTTTTCAGTGCTCTCCGATTTTCAAATTTTCTTCCGGGTATCCACACAAGCCGCCGACAATAGCTGGCCATTTATCTGGAGGACAATGGGTGAACCTTCGCCATCTATAAGGCTTCAGGCCCCGATGCTTTGTTCATGGAGGCTTGTTAAACCCGTCGACACTTTCCACGAGTTTGCCGATACCTGGCTAATTACATCATCGCTTCGGCGCCATTCAGCCTTCATCGAGTACAAAGGCTGTTTTGTTAATACGACTGCAATGACAAAAACAAAAAAAAAGCAGTAAGTTGAGCTGCAAAATAAATGTAGTGAGGAAGAGGGGTCAAGTAGAGACAGCAGGTTGTCAATGTGTGGTGTTCGTCTGTGTGTTTATGCAGATACGAAAAAAAAAAGAAAGGAAAATACAAGGTGTTTCTTCCTCACCTCGTGGCACATCGAATAAGGCGTCGCGAACCGATGCCAAGATAGAAACGAGAGCCCACTTAACCGTGGCAAAACGCTGCTGACCCCGATAGGAACTGGAGGCGCTTTACTAGCAAGCTAACAACGAAACATCAACGGTCATCGTCAGAAAAGAGCGCTGCAGTTTCCACTGAGCTCCTCCGACATCAGCAGCAGGCGAAACGTCGGTACGGGGCGCCATCTTTCGGCAGCGATTGGAAACTACGCCGCGCAAAATGAATTGAGCGAGCTCGGAGCAAGGGCTGCCCGTTCCACTGTGGCCGTCGTGGCGCGTGATAGATGGCCTCACAAAAAAGCGTCGGCGCCTTTCCTTGCCCAGAGCAACCAACTGCCGCTGGCGTTCAAGCTCGGTGTGCGATTCCGGTGCCGGCCGCGTGCGTAGCAAGATAGCGATGGTGCTTGGCCCAAACGGCGCCGCTGAGATTAATACGGGCAAGTGAGGTGATGGGCCAGGCATGGTAGCGAAGGTGGCGGACAAAAGCACGGCCACGCTCCGGGGCCTTCCTTCATGCTCCGGGGCCACAGGGGAAAAAAAAGAAGGAAAAGAAACCACTGAAAGTACGCCTGCCGGACGTCGTCTGCTCCCGGGTGCGGCGATACGCAGACGACAGAGGCGCCGCACCGCGCTGATCCGCGCTAGCGCTGCTAGCGTCCATTAGAAAGTTTTCCTATGTGTGTACAGCCTTGCTTCACCTTAAAGCGCCCCGAGATAGGGCCATAAATAAGGCTCGAAATAACTCACCGGCTACCAGCGGGGCCAGCTTTGAACGGAGCGGCGAAAAGTAGCGGCAGCTTCGCGATCATGCCCGCGTAAGGCGATAATAACTGCCCTGCGAACCGAGGGCTCGCTAGTGCGCTGAGCGGCGGCAATGCTTCGTCGCCAACGTGCGCTTTTTGCATGGCTCCGGGTCTTTTGCTTATGAATAGGAAGAACGATAGTTGCGATGGGCTGCCGATAAAAGAGCGTAATCCTTCGGGGCATTGTTCTGCGGTGACAAAGAGCCTGTCGCTGCGCGCGGGCCCAGTTCGCGAGGTGCCCGACGAGCAGGAACACTGCCGAAGACGGTTTTCCGCGTGATTGATTGCGAGAGTTTCTCGCGTCCGCGTTTGAAGGCTTCTCCTCAGAGCTGCGCTTGCCTGATTTAGGTTTTCTGCTGCCGCAAGGGAAAGGGTGCGTTGTTCGCAATAACTCAAAATTTCGCCGATTTGAAGCTATAGTGAGCTGTTTGTGTTCATCTTGCCACTTTTCTGTTCCATTTCTCTTTCTGCAACGCACTTATCGCTACTTTGGACAGTCAAGAATGTACAAAATACGCAGCTCCTTTTCGTGTTAAAATGATAGCAGCTCTAAGGGAGTACCATGTTTGAAAATTTTCTTAATATGTGGTGACTACATCACTCGTCCAAGCATGGCCGGAAAAATGGACTCAACACGGTAAGTGCCACGGCACGCCCGCATATAGCTTATCCTCACACAACATGTCAGCACGCGCACAGATGGTAATCTTTGTAATTTATGGTTACATGATTAATTGCCGCATATCGCATTTTATATACAAGCGCGCTAGCCCTTAATTTGCCTCGAGCCAAAGGCTCTCATCGAGTAGCGAACAAATGTTGGCTCGGTGCCAAATGAACGCTTACCTACAAACTTGCTTGTCCAACATCTGCCTCAATCGGGGTGTCGGAGATTGAGAAACAAACACGAAACATTATTAATGCAGGAATGCATTTAACGGCTGCATTCTCGCTCAGTTTTTTGTCCGTCCGTCTGTCCGCACCACGAGAAAGCAACAACTGGGCAACTGCCCATATATGTAGAATTGGCAATTCTCGACTTTACACTCGTAGATCGCCGGGAGTCCTCATACCGCTCTTGGTGCAGTGGTGCAGCGATGCGCCACTGCTCTGCGATGGCAGGTGCTGCCACCGGTGGTGTTCATGAGATTCAGGTTGCTCCTCCCGAGCAACCTCTGTCGACCAATCATTAATTTAGCTGCCACTTGCCACAGTGGTCAGTATGCTCATAATCCGGTGGGCAGGTTGCGATGACGTCACAAGGTCACGTGACCTAGGTGGCCCACTGGAGCGGCCGGTTGCTCCGGCCGCTTCGCAGCGAGGCATCAAACGGTCTCCAACGCTGACGCTGTCGTCAGACATTTTCTTTCCGACATTGGGGTACTAACGCTCTCGCGTTGATAACATATGAGAAAGAAAAGACTGATAGCACGTATAGGCGCCTCGCAACGACAACGTCGCTCAAGCGACTGCTGCAGCAAACGATACCTCCAATATCCAACTGGGTCTCTATATCACTGCCGCGTGCAGACGGAAAGGAGTTGAAAGAAATGGATGCAAAAAGAAGAACAGGGACGCCGAAGCAGCCACGTCTGTCCAGATACCCCCAGATAGAGCCCCAGATAGAGCACCAGAGCACAAGATACCCTCAATGCTCCCCTGTGATCTGGCATGCTGGTCATAGAAGCTTATGCAAATCACACTTGCTCATGTGATAGTTAGCTTGCGATTAGTGCGACAATAGCAACAGAGTCGTTAATATCTGGCGTTAAGCGCAAGGAAGAAAGCAAAGGTTTATATCAGACACCGTACCAGAGAAAAATTTTATCGGCTTCATCATCATCGTCATCACCCTGACTACGCCCACTGCAGGACAAAGGGCTCTCCCACGTATCTCCAATCAACCCTGTCCAGACTTCTTAATCTTATCCGCCCACCTGACTTTCTGCCGCCTCCTGCAACGCTTACCTTCTCATGGAACCTAGTCCGCTACTCTTAAGCACCATCGGTTATTTTGCCTTCGCATTACATGCCCTGGCCAAGCCTATTTGTTCCTCTTGATTTCGGCTAGTGTGTAATTAACCCGCGTTTGATCCTTGACCCGCTCTGCCCTCTTCCTGTCTCTTAACATTACACCTACCATTTTCTTTTCCATATCTCGCTGCGTTGTCCTTAACTTAAGTTGAACCCCTTCTGTTAGCCTCCACGTTTCTGCCTTATAGGTGAGTACCGGTAAGATACAGCTGTTATATACTTTTCTCTTGCCATTCGTGATCTGAGAGAACTTGCCAAATGCGCTTCCCCCCATTCTTGTTCTTCTGCTCGCCCTCGTGATTCGGATCTGCGGTCATTACCAGAACTCACATTTAATATCCGCACGAGATGACCAAAGAGAGACGTTGCCTCTTTTCATGCTTTATATGTAGCCTTTTTTATACTTTTTATGCGTTTTTAGCCTTCCTCGCACGTGCTATTTCGGCGCTCGTTGGCTTCTCTCTTCGAGTGTGACATTTTCTGCCTGTCTGGGCTGCTCGTCGCGTGTGTGCAGTAAATGAAATGAAAAACAAATTCTTGCGCCGAGACGCTGATAACAGGCGATGATTCTAAGCCGACATGTAGTACACGCTACGTCATTGCCCATCGGATTGTGCGCAAACCCATCGTGGCGGGTTTCAGTTTAATTAATGTTTGGTTTTGGTTTTGTGGGGTTTAACGTCCCAAAGCGACTCAGGCTATGAGGGACGCCGCAGTGGAGGGCTCCGGAAATTTCGACCACCTGGGGTTCTTTAACGTGCACTGACATCGCACAGTACACGGGCCTCTAGAATTTCGCCCCCATAGAAATTCTAGCCGCCGCGGCCGTTTAATTAATGTTTGCTCGCTGGAGGTTCCTCGTTAAGAGCAAACTGGGTCTGACAAGCCCTACTGGTAGCAGCACCTGCCATCGCAGGGCAGTGGCTCATCGCTTAACCGCTGCTCCACTGAGCCAGAAGGGGTATGAGGACTCCCGGGGGTCCATGAATGTAAAGTCGAGAATTACCAATTCCGCATATATATGGGCATTAATACATTGACTCTATCATACACCCTCAAGGCGGAGCTTGTGTGTCCCCTTTAGTTTTTAAATAGTTTGAGGCTTTCGGCGGAAGAATACCGAGTTTGTTTTCTGGGTCGGCGAAAGCAGCAGACGAGACAACTACATCGATTACTACGGAAGAGCCTTAAAGGCAGCGACTTCCGTGGAATCAAGACACTATCACAGACGAACTTTGAACGACGCCTTACACCGGAAGGGCGGCGCATGTGTTCCTTCAAGGGAGCGATAAGGTTCTTTATCCGAACGAGGTCGCTTAGCTGAGAGAGAGTGTTTATGAGAGCATGATACGTTAATCAGCGTCGGTGGCATGCTCAGATGGTTGTCAGAGGAAACCAGCACACAGCCATAAGAACGGAAGAGGCGCTGAACCGCGTTATAATGATGGCACTGCAGTTAAGTGGTGGAAAGGGCAAGTCCAATTTTTTTAATTGGTTTGGTTTGGTTTATGGGGTTTAACCTCCCAAAGCGACTCTTGAGAGACGCCGTAGTGAAGGGCTCCGGAAATTTCGACTCCCACATGACATCGCACAGTACACGGGCCTCTAGAATTTCGCCTCCATCGAAATTCAACTTTCGGGTCAGCAGCCGAATACCATAACCACACACCACGGCAGCCCTTTTTTAATTTTGAGGCAACTGTAGAATATTGTAGGATACTGTTATGATCGTATTGATAGGAATTGTTTACATTTCGATGAGTAGTGATGTCTTCCTTTCAAAGTTGGTCCTGTGCTCGCACTGTGTAGTGAAGACTGCCATAGAAAACCAAAGGGGTGCGTTTTAGGCAATACAGCAGAAAACTGCAAGCGGATACATTGATTGTTATACGCCAGTAATTAACAGCCACCTAAGTGCCACCTAACAGTCACCTAACAGCCACCTGATTAACAGCCACCTAAGTGCAGCCATATACGGCTGCAAAGGAAACCTATACAGCTTCCTCAGAAACTTCGCTGTTAAAGAAAAATTCGTCCTGGTCCGGGGTTCGAACCGCGGGACCGCTGCCTCACCGGAGTAGTCGTTCAACCAAATGATTTAACCGAAACGGCTAGCTTATGGTAGGGCGAGAGCGAATCGATCAATAACTCGAAGTGGGAACGGTGCTGGTCCATCGTTTTAGGGCAATCCATGGGATGGGGGGGGGGGGGGGGGCAATCCTTGGGGGAGGAGGTTTGTAATAAGGGAGCAATTACTCATTAGCATCCACCCAAGTGCAACCATACGGCTACAAAGGAAAGCTACAGAGCTACACAGCCGCCTTATACGTCTCTGCACTGCTCGAGCAGCTGTAGTTTACAGCTACACGATAGTTTATTCAATGACGCACTGGTTCAAACCGCGCACGAAAGGAAGCAAATCAAGAGAACGCTGAAAACGAACGCAGCCTCGCCTGTACCGAGCCGATCTCATCTGCACTGCGACGCCCCCGGGGCGGCTGCTACACACATATACGCAGTTCTCTTGCCGTTACCATTCGCGTTTGACGGCGTAGCGAGAAACGCGCTCCATTTGGCGAGTTCGTGGCCGGAAAACCTGCCGCGCTGCTCCATTTGCTATGCGAACGATGTGGAAGAATCATTCGTCACGTGCACACGCTCCGTTTTGCTCCTGTTTTTTTTTTTTTTTTTTTTTTTTTTTTTTACCGAGACCAGCGCTACAGCCGCGATCTCGCTCATTTATTCCCCCTATATATACGTGTGTGTGTGTGCTGCGGTGCTCAGCCGTTCCTCTCGTTTGCTTCTTTCCCCCAATTTTTTATTTCCTTCGCTCACATTTTGACCTCCAGTGATTAATTTCGGAAGGCCGACTCTTGCCGCGCGAGATTAACGAAATAATTTTACCAATAACGGGGAATGAAAAAAAGAAAACAAAAATGGCAAAAAAAGAGGACCGGCGGCTGCACGGGAGCGGGGCTGCGGTGCACGCGTCATAGGTTTGGCATATATCTCAATCTATACTATATGCGCCCGCTTCCGAAATGAAGCGGGGAGATAAATTGCGTTTTTATTACTCGCTCCACGCCGGTCTCTCTATATTTTCTGTACCCTTTGATCATTGCTCTTCAGCTTGGTAAAACCGTGACCTTCCGCTTAACCGCTTGTCAGAAAAATTGATTCGGACTTTCTTGTTAGGAATTTCGATCTTTGTGGAACCTGGGGTATACTTACCTTCCCTATACTATTTACTTTTCTCCCTCTTTCTGTTTTCTTCATTATTCAGCCGGGAACGCAATTTGGTCGCTCCCGCGATCGCTCAATTTGATACGGTGCCATCGCGAAATTTGGATTTTAAAGTTTCCCTCCGGCGTGCTAGAAGACGTCGTTGTACGAGTTTATTTTGCGTTTCATCATCGTCGCGCAGGTGGGCGAGACAACGTCGAAGCCGTGACGTCTTCGGCATGTTCAGCAACCGATCAATGCCGACTGTCTGCAACAAGGCAGTAATGTGCAGGACTCGCTGCAGGACTGTAAAGCCAAATCAATATGAGAAGGACACTTTATTGACACGGAGTCAAAGATTACTGCACACCTATGAGTGAGAAGCATATTTTATTTTTTTGTGTAGTTTTTCCAATGGATGCATGATCCTTCATCCTGCATCGAACGTGTCCAACTTGAAAAGTTCGATACAGGAGTAAAAACGAATTCGGTTCTTAAGAGCGAGCCAAGTGTTCCCTCTCATGGTGCTCGCACCTGTACGTTTGCCAGCGCTTGTTCATACATACGTACGTTCGTGTGAGTGTCTGTACGCATACGCAGTAGACATGTGAGTGCGCGGGCTCTGGCTTAAACGTGTGTCCTTTCATTATGTACAGCGTCACAATAGTTAAGAGTGCGTCCAGACGTCCAGTGGGACGATGCTAATTTTCTATTCTTCAATATATAACTATACCAGCTGTCGGCGTAGATCGGTGTTATCCCATGTTAATTGTGGTGGTACATAGCTTTGACTCCGACGTGAGTTGGTCAGTGGGCACTGTTAAGAGTGGACAACGTGGTCCTGGAGCCGGGTGTGACTCATCGCAAAGCAAGGGATATGACGAGGCCTGGCGCCGGCGGCAGAAGCATAGACGACGACGGCCGGTGCTGTTGCACTCCAAATCACCGAACCTCCGAACCGATCGAAGGAGGCTGTCTCCCACGGGCCTGGGAGAAATTACTGTCAGACGAGTGTCGTCGTTAGGCAAAGCTGCGGCGAGGAGCTTGCGACAGGAGCAGCACGGCAGAAGCACCGGTATACGTTGGCCGAGTCGACCTTCGGGTCACCGGACTGGATGATGCTACGCAAGGTCACGCTGAGCGAGGCTGCTAATTGAAAGACGCTGTGTCGAAGGAGTCTCGTGCTTCGGCCATCCGGCGGGGGAGTTCGAGAAGGTTCAACCACCTGCGAGGAGTCTGCGGGATTCTGCTTTCCCACGGAGGCAACGCACAGAACACTTGCGGCAGTGGTCAAGGTGACGCATCTGTGTTTGATGACTGTCTTCCCCTTCTCATCCCCCGAGCGGTGAGAGAGCGAGAGAGCTTCAGCACCGCCCCGTGCCGTGGGTGGTACCGCCAGCGTCATCAATGGCCCATCCGATTGGACAACGTTATTCGAACCAAGTTCCCCAGTCAGGGATCTAGGGAACGCGAACCGTATTTAACGGGATGTTGTTGTGTGATCGTAGCATTGGATTCGCATTGCATTCGATTCTCATCTGTAAATATGTAGAATAAACCCTTCTGTACAGTTTCCTCGATAACGCAGTCCGACATCGTCATTCGGAGCCGGTACCTGCGGGGCTAAACGAGTTAGTCATCTCCAGGACCCCTCCGTCTTCAACTCTGGTTCCAGCGGTGGGATAGAAGCCCCATCTTTAACACTGGTTCCACGGGTGGGCTTGTGGCCTCCGTTCCCAACACTGGTTGGCAGCAGCTGGGATGGACCGTGCGACATCGTACTTTCTCCACGGGTGAGCGTTTTGGCTTTTGCTAAGGGATTCACCAGGCTGTAAGATTCAGAGAATAATCTTGACTGGGAATCAGGGCTTTGTCGTTTGAGAGGGGTTATTCTCAAGGCATTGTGGAGTTAGCAGAGCCAAAGCGGAGAAGGCGTTGTCATGGAACTAATGGAATTGTGGAGGTCGGACTTGCTGTTGATATGCGAGGAACTGTCTTTTGAAGTGCCTAGCAAAATAACCAAAATTGAACTGTGCGAATTCATTCATGAACAGGTCAAGAATAACGATCAGCTGCTGGTAGATACGTGGAATTTGGTACAGGAGGAAAAAGCACGCACAGAGGAAAAAGCGCGTAAAGAGGAAGCTGATCGAGAGTGGGAAAAAGAGAAGGAACGGCAACGGCAAAAGTGGAAGGTTGAAATTGAAACAACGAAACTAAAGATATTAGAAGTTCAAAACGAAATACGAAGAAAGGGCGGTAGTGTGAGAGCCGGAAGTCCTGAAAGAGCAAGCGATGCTTATGAAATAGGTCCGCAGATAAGACCCGAAAAGTCTGTGACCGTAGCCGCGTTGGTAAATCGCGACACCACGAGGGAAGTGGCAGAGAACGCGTTCAACCGGTGCGGTGGTCCAAGAGAAGCCGCAGAATCCGAGACCGTGTCCGGAGAAGTTGGACGTAATGCTAAGAGAGAGCATTCCGAGATAGCGTCTAAACTACACGAGTGCGAGGATTCTCCTCCAAGTGAGGTAGGAGTGGCAACGGACAACTTTGTCGGGACAGTTGCGAGCGCGACACTTTCAGTAGAGCTGATACAGGCGTCAAACCGGCAGGACCGCGAAAAGGGAGATTTTAATATCGGAAAAGGTTTCGAAGTAGAAACAGCGGAAACCCCCTTTGAGAGTAACAACCGCGGTAAGAGCGAGTTGGGATGTCACAGTGGCTTCAGTGACAAAGGCTCCGGAGAGGCTACCTTGGCAGTGCTGGCGCAAGCAGAAGGCGAGACTGCCGAGCAAAAGGACAGCCAGGCGGGCTCAGTTGTAGCTGAGCACTGCAGAGTAGAGAATGGCGCGCAGAGCGACAGCCAGGCGGGCTCAGTTGTAGCTGAGCACTGCAGTTCAGGGAATGGCGCGCAGAGCGACAGCCAGGCGGGCTCAGTTGTGGCTGAGCACTGCAATGTAGACAATGGCGCGCAGAGCGACAGCCAGGCGGGCTCAGTTGTGGCTGAGCACTGCAATGCAGAGAATAGAGCGCAAAGCGACAGGCACGCGGTAGAGGACAACTCCCTAAGGAATGAGCCAGGGATCTCAGGGGCAGTTTCATGTCCGTCTGTCAGCTGCGTGGAGCTGGCACTGTGCTGCGAAGGCACAGAGGCCAGTTTGGAATTTCATGAAAATTTCCGAGGTGCGACGGAAAAACTAGAGATAGCTAGTTGTCATCAGGAGACGCACGCGACACAGTCTAGGCGCAGAAAAAGAACAAGGGCAAGAACCAAGAGAAAACGAATCAAATTCAAAGCCCTAGATTCGGTTGCGCGCACAGGTGCGGAAGAAAGAAATGCGGTGGAAGGAAAGGCGAAGCCTTCCCGCGTTGCGCCTCATAGACTTGCAACTGCAGTTAATGATCTGGCGACATGTGTTGCTCGTTCGAGGGTTGACTGCAGCAATGGAAAAGGAAGTGTGCGTTTTCCGACCAGAACAGGCGCGAAGTGCTTCAAGGGGCATCGGCCTGTAAGAAAGCCTAGACGGGACAAAAAGCCAGTTAAAAAAAAGGCAAAGCGGCCCAAGAGATCAGAAGGCGCCAGGTTGCGCGGCACTCGGCGCATGCGAACGCAGGCGTCGAACAACCGAGACGACACATGCAGGCGGGATCGGCGGGCGCACTTGAAGGGGAATCGTCCTTCACTTTTGGCACCCCATTCTAGGAAGCGCGCAGGACGAAAGGGTGGCCGAGCTTCGTACTTGGGGCGAGAGAAGGAGGTACCTTCTCGCGCTGGTCACTGTTCCTCGTCCAGAGCCAGAGTCGGTTATCGACATTGTAGGCATGACCAAGGTTTTCGGAGAGCCTCGAAGGGGCGCGGAAACGACAGTGAGAGTCGGGGATCGTTTTTTTCTGCAGCCTTTTGTCACGAGTTGACCGCAGTACAATCAGTCAAAGCGCGACCCCGGCGGGCGCGTCTGAAAGACTAATCCTTTCAACTCGGCGGCGGGGAGTCAGCTTTCCCCCCCGAGTGGCGATTTGAAGTAGCTGTTTTTTTTTTATTCCTCTTTTTTTTTGTGTGTGTTTATGAAATCAGGCAGGGAAAGGCTACTTTTGAGTTAAAACGAGTTGATCGGAGGTTACTGTTTTTTTTCCTTACCTTAGACAAGGGCTATGGCGTCACTGAGTTAGAAAGGCTAGGGCGTCACTGAGTTAGAAATCACAGGTGTCGATTTCCCATGCTACCAAGAGATAAGGGCACTCACAGGAGTGCAGCTCGAGTAGAACTACGCTTAACGTCGCGTAAACGGAGCGTAGATCCCTTGATTGTCTGACACCTTACCAAAGGGAGCCTCACTGACATACACTGAAATGACCGAAGAGAAAACTCGTCTGGGGGAAGCGCTCGGGTCCAGACCTTTGCTTCAGACCACTTACTATGGTAAAGAGTTTTTAGTCCAGTGTGACGTCAATGATAGAGGACTGTGTGCTATTTTAATTAAGTCAAGTTGGCGACGGCCACGAAGAGCACCATGTTCAGTACGTCAGCCGCAGGCTGACATGTAGAAAAGCGTTAAGCGCTTTAGACAAAGAGCGCGCGTTTGGTTTAGGCGGCACAGATGTTGTCGGGTTACCAGAGTTACTTGAACGGCGCAAAGTTCATATTTGAGACTGACCATCGTCTCAAACGTGCTTATGACAGTTTTGTCCCCCCCAAAAATGGTCGCTTGCTTAGACGGAGTCCTGCTCTCCAAAAACTATTACTCGATGCGTTTCAGGAACGGAAAACCGCACGGAAATGCTGATGGATTCAGCCGATTGTTGTAGACAGGAGTACTTGGTAGGACCACCTACTGTGTGTGGGTTTTTGTTTTTAACGTTGGTCCAAGCAGTCCGTCTTTGGCGATTTCAAAGGAGATATTTTGCGCTTTCTCGGCACCAAAATTGCGCCAAAATCCAATCATGTTTTAGTAAACATTTGTTGTCATTGTGGGAAGCCTGGTGGGTCTTTGGCAAATTCCGAGCGCTTGCTTGTGGGTCAGTGCCCTGTCTCGTGGAACAGTCCACTGATGCCATTCTTTGTTGAATGTTCGAGCTTGGCTGCCATTTCTGGAAACCGGCCCTTCCACCCGACTCCGGCCTCATCTCTTCCTGCCCAGCGGTCGTGAACGCTGGCCATTCGAGATTTTTCGGGCCGCGGACGAGCTGTTAAGAGTGGACAACGTGGTCCTGGAGCCGGGTGTGACTCATCGCAAAGCAAGGGATATGACGAGGCCTGGCGCCGGCGGCAGAAGCATAGACGACGACGGCCGGTGCTGTTGCACTCCAAATCACCGAACCTCCGAACCGATCGAAGGAGGCTGTCTCCCACGGGCCTGGGAGAAATTACTGTCAGACGAGTGTCGTCGTTAGGCAAAGCTGCGGCGAGGAGCTTGCGACAGGAGCAGCACGGCAGAAGCACCGGTATACGTTGGCCGAGTCGACCTTCGGGTCACCGGACTGGATGATGCTACGCAAGGTCACGCTGAGCGAGGCTGCTAATTGAAAGACGCTGTGTCGAAGGAGTCTCGTGCTTCGGCCATCCGGCGGGGGAGTTCGAGAAGGTTCAACCACCTGCGAGGAGTCTGCGGGATTCTGCTTTCCCACGGAGGCAACGCACAGAACACTTGCGGCAGTGGTCAAGGTGACGCATCTGTGTTTGATGACTGTCTTCCCCTTCTCATCCCCCGAGCGGTGAGAGAGCGAGAGAGCTTCAGCACCGCCCCGTGCCGTGGGTGGTACCGCCAGCGTCATCAATGGCCCATCCGATTGGACAACGTTATTCGAACCAAGTTCCCCAGTCAGGGATCTAGGGAACGCGAACCGTATTTAACGGGATGTTGTTGTGTGATCGTAGCATTGGATTCGCATTGCATTCGATTCTCATCTGTAAATATGTAGAATAAACCCTTCTGTACAGTTTCCTCGATAACGCAGTCCGACATCGTCATTCGGAGCCGGTACCTGCGGGGCTAAACGAGTTAGTCATCTCCAGGACCCCTCCGTCTTCAACTCTGGTTCCAGCGGTGGGATAGAAGCCCCATCTTTAACACTGGTTCCACGGGTGGGCTTGTGGGCCCGTCCCTAACAGCACCAAGGATGTTGGAGAAGGGAAGCTTTATGGTCACTTGACGCTTGCTATATCACTACACGGTGTGAACCGATGCCTAACAGGGAGGTATCGAAGTACGGTAAGAAAAACGCCCAACATTTGAAGCATGGTACCAAACTTAGCGGGACAGAGGCCGGGCTGGGAGCTCTGTCTGCCAATCCGAAAATACAATAAAATTATTTTTTCTTGTCATAGGAAGAAAAATTTGCGCTTGTTTAGCGCGGAGATCTTTCACAAGGACATACATTTCTTGTGTAGACAACATCATTTTGTGTAATACCTCATGGTCTGCTAGTCGCCTGGCGTAATGACAGAAGCCGCCTCTGTAGCCGCCAAAGAGAGATATTCTTACTTACTTCAGGACAGAAGACCTCGCTACACTGCAGAAAATGCAGCCGAAAACCTGTCGTGACGATACGACACGAATGCAGAAACGATGACCGTATTACTATTTCAATCAGCCCTATCGTCATTTCCGATTCGGCGGAGCTGCGCTGTGATAAAATGAGGCCGTACGTGTCGTCGACATGCGTTTTCACTCCCTGTTGTTTCGGCTTGTGTTCGTACCACGCTGTTTCGATATGCTTACACAATTACTTTTCCAGTATTGAGTAGCACGAAACTTGAACGCTTTGCATTAATTCAGTTATCTGCAGGCTGAAAACTCAGTTAGATGCCGAAAAACTGCTTCTTTCAGGGCTACAGCGGAGTTGGTAACCTTTAGACACCTTGTGTAACCATTATTGGCCTTAATGATATTAAATATAAATAAGCGGCCGTGTACATGCATGGATCATGTGCAGCTACATCCGCCCTAGCCCAGGTGCACTTCCGTGCTTATAACTCATGAGAATCTTTCATGCAGGAGATCGTAACGACTGTGTCAGGTTAAAAAGACAGAACCAAGGTCAGCCCCGTTTTCAGTTGCTGCAAGCCCGATATCGAGCGGATGAAGGCGAGCACGTACTTGATAGCTCGTATATAGGATCAGTTATTGCTCGCATCGTCATGGAGCGCACGCGTGATGAGGTCCGCAGGGATCGCCGAAATGCGCGGGTTCTCTAAGGCGCGGTTGCGCCCACGTGTAGGGATAAATTAAAGATTCAGAAGGCGGCCCGGCTGCCCACGTATGCGTGTGACCCATCTCCGCACGGCCGTTCGGTATCGTTCGTGGTGAAAAATGAGGTCACGAAATCCTTCCAGCCGCCTCGCTGCTTGTATATAAATGTATATATAGAAACCTCCCGTGTACAAAACCGGCCCTGGGGCGCACAAAAATATTAGCAGTAATGGCCCTAAGAGTATCTGTTGGTATAAGGTTAACTTATTGGTCTTTGAGGAAACCATGGAGGTCGCAAGACAGCCGTAAGTATCAAGACTATAGCAGTGAGTCTTTCTGCCGTGTGGCCGGCATTTTAACTTCACGAAAACAAACTATAGGCAGCGGTGTTTACAAGTTGCGCTTGGGCTTCGAGAGACGCCTTAGTGTAGGGCTCCGTGTTGATTTCGACCACCTGGGGATATTGCACTGAAACTGCACAGCACTCGAGCGTTTTTACCTTTCGCCTACGTCAAAATGCGTCCATGGACCGTGGCCGGGACTTGATCAGGAAACTTTGGTATCAGTAGCTGAAAGTCAAAGCCACTTAACCATCACGGTGGGTGAAAATTACTACTGCATTTGCGCTTTAGTTGCAGTGTACGCTGATGAAGCGTACTTGACCATACTTACGTTATAAAAGAAAATGAAGTTGATGATACCCCTGTGGGGTCAGCGACCCGACGTCAAAATCCAAGGCAATCAAAATTCCGATCCCGTGTCCCATTACATCCAAAAATTTGTTTTTATTTTGCCTGCTCTCCTGAACTGTGCCTATATCGACGTTTGGGAACAGGATATAATGCTCTGCACATCATCAGGGTCGTTTGTCATCGTTGTGGTACAATGAAACTTGGCTCTTATAATTTTTTATTTCAGAGATCGATTTACTTCAGCGGCTAAACTAACGACCGAGAAGTGCGGACGGCGTTTCGCCTTCGACTGGCTCGAAATAGGCGTGTTTAGATGTAGAAAATCAAAGAATGTCTATCTATTTTGATATGTGCATGATTTTTCCGCACTCCTAATCTCCGAGCAGCATTAAGCCACGAGTCAATCGTGTTCCCTGAACTGTAAGGACCGTTTCCGAGCACATCATATCGTCCTGAGCCTGAATTATTTCGGAATCTTTCTTAATCGAGGCCCTCGAAGTCAACAGCGTATGAGTCGTTAAGCCGGTAGCTTGCGTGCAAAATATTCTTCCAGATTCCCAGACCTTGAAGGTTTCGACCTCCACTGCGATGGCGCGATATTTACGTCCGCACATAGGCGGTGAACAGGAGATGCACTGGCGTGAATATACAAGAAAGGGACCCATTCAAACGACGAGGCACAGAACACCGGCACCCGACGCAGCTACACCTTCTCACTCAACATTTAACGCCGTTGTGCAGGCATAGGGGTTGCGCCGAGCAAAAAAAAAGCTAGCGCCATCCAATCCTCCGGATTGACTCAGCCGTATTTCCAGAAGACGCCGTGACGCTTCCAAGAACGGCGGTCTACGTCGTCGCTTCCGCCACATTCTTTCAGTGTCACGTGGGGGTACATTATTCAGTATTAAAAGGTGCTCTCACTCGCCAGCAACCTTCTTCCACTCCCTTAAGCCGGCGCAAGTCCTCCCTCCCGTCAGCGGGTTGAAAATTACCCCTTCCTACAGAGTCCTCCTCCTCCGCCACCATCGATGGTGCACGAATCGCCCTTCCGCGCGAGTCGAAATCGTCCTTGGCGCACGCCGCCGTCACCCGAAGCCACGTAGTGCAAACAGCCGCCCGGCCCCCTGTCGAAACGAGAGAAGCCGCTTGCCAAGGCGTGCAGAAGCACCGCCAAGGAGTGGACTGCGCCGCACACGCGTTGAGACACCCGCCGTGCCCTTCGGTACATGCTTGCGGACCGCACATACGCGGCTGCCCGCTTGGGCAGTGTCCGAGGGAAAAGGAACCACACGCTGGCGCGGCTAACGAGAATCGCTCGGTGGTCCGCGATTTCCGGCCTGGACGGTCTGGTGAAAAATGTCAGCGTTCTCTGCCGGGGGCCCCACACGTTGACTCTATCCGAATGTGTGCCTGAGTCAACAGCATTCGATGAGGCACTTGGCGTATAGGTGGAGCAGGGTGTTGCGACATGCCGAGCGAAGGTCTGTGTATTGGAAGATAGCCGCAGCTTGGTGGTTAGTAGCGATGAAGGAAGTTAGCATCGCTGGTGCTGGGAATTGTGGTAGGTTCTGGCCAAGGGAAAATGGGTGCGCCGTGGCTTCAGTAAACAAACGCTCCGCTGATCCAGAGATAAAGATTTCGTCTCGAGGCAGAGACAAACGTGGTGAAAGAAAGCACACGCCGAGAGGAGTCTCCGCATGTGGTAAAAGGCTCTTGAACAGGGCTGTGGTAAAAATTTGGTTGTGGCATACGAGATGGCCTGCGCGCTGTGGCTACGTTGCATACAAATACAGTGTTGGTCAAATGTTTAGGGGACCAGGACCAGGACGAATTTTTCTTTAACTACGAAGTTTCTGAGAAAGCTGTATAGCTTTCCTTTGTAGCCGTATGGCTGCACTTGGGTGGATGCCAATGAGTAATTACTCCCTTAATACAAATACAGTGTTCACGACAGCACGAGCGCCATCGGATAGGGAGATAGAGGGCCATGAGATTCCCTTTTAGTACGACAGCATTAGAAGCTCCGTGGGGCCAGAAAGTTTAGTCGGTCATAAAATTCGCACATTGGCTGGAGGAAAGTGACGTCTCCAACCCGGAGCATTCTTACTAGCTGGAGGGAAGTGACGTCATTAGACCGGAGCATTCCCGTCGGCTGGAGGAAAGTGACGTCACCAAACGGGAGCATTCCCATTGGCTGGACGGAAATGACGCTTTTAAACACCGCGACCAGCCAGTCTGAAAATATAGAACCTTTCTACATACGGGTCTGTCCACATCAGTGCATCAGGCAGTCCTGTATACCATGGCAGATTGTGAATATAATTTTTTAGCCTCCGCCGCGCAAGGTTATTGATAATACGTCTTTAAACTTATTTCTCTTCCCCAAGAAATGACGTCATCAGACCGGTAGTGACGCCCTTTTTTTAAAGGCATGAACAGCTGTTAATGCTATCACTTTGCCAATACATAATGGAATTAGGTGTCCCTGTGAAGTTTTGCCTCATTTCGGAAAATTATATTATTTAGTCACCTGACATCAGTTGTGCACTATGTCTTGAAAGTGGGATAGGCTCGACTTGTATAATCCTCTGATGTTTTCTTAATCAAACACCGGTGTGCGACGTCCTGCGTCCACTTTTTTCAGGTTTAACATGTTCAAGTGCCGGTAGAAAGGTGACGCTCTCGCAATTGAATGGGGTACATTTGCACGCTAGTAAAGCAGCGCCTAGTTGCGAAAGCGATGACATGGGGCCAAGCAGTCGTGGACAGAATTCATAAAGCTATCATAATTCACTATTAAGGCGGAAGCCTTGAATGCCTCATCGTTGTGAGGAGGAGCTGTGGACAGAAATGTCACGCTTTCAATTGGTCGAAACGGTCGTGACGTCACAGTGCGCGAATTCCAAACGGGGCCAAATGTACTTTGGCTAGTAACCATGCAACCAATTAAAGGGATCGCATAGTGATGCTCCAAGTAAGTGGGAATTTGTTTAGTTAATTGCTTAAACACCCAATTAGCCTAATTAAGCTTTCTAACCAGGCCAGATAAATAAATAAATTCGAGTAAGAAAGTGATCGAGTTCGGGCATAAAACCCCGGTCTCCGGAGTGGGAGGCGAGCATGCTAGCCACTCCGCCATGCCAGCTAGATGGTTTGGAATGAACAAAGGCGCGTCTAGTGAATACGGTGTCTTCGCTCACTCCCACCTTCCTCCCGTCACGTTACGGCGAGGTTCAGGTGTCCATCGAGGTATGCGAGACAGATACATTTACTTTCCTCAAAAACCAAATTACCGACGAGCAAGGCGTACAACCGAATGGGTGATGGCGTTCTGTGGACTCCCTGGCAGCGTTGCAAGAGGCTGTCGCGTTTCACTCTTAGAGGCGAAGATTAACATCATAACCACACATCAGTGACACGAGCAGGAACACCGCGCACTTTAGGTCAACAAAGTGCCCCCGTGAATTTTTCTACGTGAATTCATCCTCAGACTGTCGGAGGCCAGCTCTAGAGGAAACCCACGCTCAAGTTCGCCTGCACGGCAGCAGCGCCGCGTCGTTCCCCTGGCGGCGAGAGGCGAAATTAGCCTATATACGCCACGGCGGGTCTCGAGGGGGGGCGCGCCCCCCACGAGACCGGCCGTGGCGTATATAGGCTAATTTCGCCCCTCGCCGCCAGGGGAACGACGCGGCAGCGCGCCTACGGGTCAAGCGCGCTTCGCGTGTAATATTTTTTGAATTCTGGGAATGGCATTGACTTTTTCGTCTTCATTGAAAGCTGGACGCCATTACTGTTGTGTAGTGGAGTACCGCAAAAGACTGCGCAATTCACCAAGAGCGACAAACCGCCCCTGAAATTTCAGCGCTTCCGAGGCAAGTACTACGAAAAGCAGAGACGAAAAACCATGGATCGCAGTAGATCGCAGTCTAGTGTTTCTTTTGCAATGGTATCTGCTCAATTCGCATCGAGTAGCAGTATGAGTAATTGTAAGCATACCTCTGAGACTGCCATAAATGCTGGCATTGCCCACGTCAGACTAGCTCGTTGAAGGGGCCCGCAGGCGAGCTCTTACTATTTTCGCGCTCGCGAAGGCAATGCACATATTTAGTATATAGGATTAAGTGAAGGTCACAGGGTTGCAGAGGCCGAGCCGAATGACAGCTGCGCTATTTAGTTTGGATCCGTTTCGAATTAGCAGGGCGAAACAACGAAACATCGAGAAAAGCGGCTCGCTTTCAGCGCTGTTTTCTTCGCTGCTTCATTTTTGGGATTTGTGTTCTCCTATTTGCACTCCAGTCCGATAACGAACTTAACGGCACTCAACGGCAGTTTTCGTTTAGACTGTAGCTCGTGCGAGATCATGATAGCGGCGCTAGCGATTGCTGGCTTTACAGGGCGCCACAAGCAAATCTGCGTCAGCGGATAAGAGCGCCTACGTATACGCTCGGCCGCTTTTTAAAAGAATGGTTATAAAATAGCGTCAAGTAAATCAGCAGTTATAATCGGTTATCATCTGTGAGGCACTATCACTAACTGCATTTCAAGTGGATGCTTAATGACTTTGGTAATAGGCGCGGCGTTCTTGCTTGAGCCCTGAAAAATGTTTTTATGCACCGTGAGTTCTTTGTTCACTTTGGTTAACGGTGCTAAACTTCCTTATTACTTTACAAAATGAAGCAAAACACAATTGAGCTCTTAAACCTGCAGTGCAACCGGTACATCCAAGTAATAGCGTTGTAATCGCCAAACGAAATGTTTATTTTCTTTCGAACGAGCGACGCAGCCGATCCTGCTCCCGCTTCGTGCAAATCTCGCCGAAGAGGGCGCTGATTCTCTTTCCAGGAGCGTCACCTGGCCGAGCTTGGGATTCCTATAAACTTCACCACGCCGCACACTTTATAGCGAAGCGAAGTGCACACCGTAGAAAGGCAGTACTCCCATTCATTCCGTCCATTGCTCCCAGCCGTCAAGCTTTATCGTGCCGGTAGCTTCCGCGCCAATAGCGGGGCATGAAACGCGTGCATGTGCCATACACTTATAATAATGACTAGCGAAAGTTTCATGCTCACGCCGGTAGCCGTTATTGTAACTCCCGTTACTGTGAATTGCTCTGGGCGTGCTAAATAAAGTAGCAGCAACGATCTTACTAAATGACATGATCCGACACACTACTGATAGCTGTTACAGAAAGCATTTGAGCAACGTTTTCATCATTAGGATGCCAAGAAGTACGAAACCATTCCCTTCAAGCCGATTTCAACAGTCGTCAGAGCGGTGTATTTTTGATTTTGCGTCCCTTTTCGAGCAAGCATTCTTGGAAGTTCCATGATACCGATGCAGAGATTGAGCACAACATTCTCTCCACGCTTCAGCCTCTTGGCACAGCCAATCCGCGCACTATACTAGAGCCACGGGAAATGAGGCAGCCCGCGGTCACTCGCCTGGAATGCGTCGACTGCGGGCGCCTCTGATCGCATCAAGGCGCGTGGCGCGGCCCATTGAGGCAGCGGCGACTGCAAGGCCTTCTTCCTCGTGGAGTGCCGCGTTTGGATACAAGCGCTCGTTCGCCCGAGAGAGTGCTGGGGCGGCGTAGTGTCGGCCGCTTAATCGCCTCATCATCCTGGCTTCCGATCGCCGCGCGCGGCCTTCCCACTTTCGATCGGACGCGGTCCCGGCGGCTCTTTAAACTTGGATGCCGACTCGCGCGCGCGCGGTTCCCCGATTGCCGTCTCTCGCAATCAGCCGGTGTGGGTTGACTCTCGGCGGCAGGACCGTTGTTGCTGCTCGCGCGCTTTCGCGAAGGTCACTAGAGTGCGCGGACGCTCGCGGGCGTCCTGAGCACACGCTCTTCAGTGCTCGAAACGCGTTGGAGTGAAGTGGTGCTAATGGCTGTAACGAGGGGGGCGGTCGAAAGCGGGAGTTGGAAGGGGGGGGGGGGGAGGAAAGGGCATTGTGAAACGTATAGTGCGTAGTATAGGCTCCTGTGCCGTGCGTTTCTTCCGCTCTAGGCTGCGAATACGTTGGCCGCGGGGACCATCGCATATGCGCCAATTGAAACACAGGGCTCATGACGCCCATTACGATTGTACTTCGGTGAATTGTCATTACGGCTGAACGGTCGGTTGCAAAAGTTCCCACGGCAACGTGACCTTAGGACGAGTGCGGTCACACGCGTGCGTTGTTCAAACGGCTCCGTCAATTTGTTGGCGCGACGTACAGGTCGCGAGTGATAGAGGAATTGCTAGGCCTCGACATCGTTAGCATGCCTATAGTGTGTGGCAGTGATCACTGCGGCGCCTTACGTCCGCACGCTCATTATGCGCACGGGCACTTTATTGGCCTGGGAATTTTTGCAATAGATGCTACCTACCCTAGCCCGTAGGCCGTTACATTGTCTTTTAAGTACACTGTGTTTCATGCGACGGGAATCGGAGGTTCAAAGGAAACTGATACGTGCTACGGGATTGAGACTGAAGCAGGGCACTTTTCGCTGTTGCCTGGCCCAAGTAGCTGTAGGTAAAAAATTCAGGGGGCACTTTGTTGACCTAAAGTTCGGTGAGGCGAAAGCCTTATTAAATAAGCGCAGTGTTGCAGCTTGTGTCACTGATGTGTGGTTAAGATGTTAATTAACTACCCAAATGTTTTTGAATCTTAAATGCTGGAGACCCTAGAGGGTGTTTGGGAGGCATGCGTCTTATTCGACGCTTTTCTGCAAACACTCTCCAGCGTCCTAGACAAGGAGAAATACGTATGCATTGCCAGGAAGCAGCGTAGCCATTAGCACGCTCGGCTGCGGAACAGAAGGATGGTGGCTCGAATCCTCTCGTGCAAGAGATATGTTTCCTGGTCTGAATAGAAAAAGCGTGACACCTCTGCTGACAACCTTCTGTCGACAACGATGAGGCTTTAGAGGCTTTCGCCTTAATATACTAAATTTGCAGCCATAAATTTCCGCGGCGCTGCTAGTGCACTAAGTTGTTTCTTTACACGTGCCTTGCCTTTTGCTTTCTTTGCCTTCTTTTCTGTCCTCGTTTCTGCATATTTGCAGAGTTTGCTTGGAAGCGGTCCGCTCGTAGAAACATGTCACCATCTATGCGGGCTTTTAAAACATTAGTTGCAAGTGCGCTCCGTCCTGTCTCCCCAACGCATCATGTGATGCCGTGCCAAGGCCTTTGATGGGACGGAGCATTGACTGGTCTTCAACAAAGCCGGGCTGAGCATTTACAAGGTAACCGAAAAAGTTCTTGCCGTTTTTTATGTCACTATAGAAAATGGACGCTGATGCGTAAATGACTACTTCATTGTGCCGGGAAAGTGCTTGAGGTGTGCATAGAAAGATCGATTACAACTAATGCACGCGTCTTTATCGTCGCGGCACTCATAACTGGTGGAGCAGCGGTGAAGAGAAATGCAGCCCTTGCGTGAGCGTAGAAGAGGTCTCCTGCTGTGAGGCACATGGTTCTGTGGTGACAGCCAATGTTAGGTACGGTCTGGACATTCATGCATACAGGATACGCTTTTCGTGACTGCTGAGCAC
This sequence comes from Amblyomma mixtum, assembly GCF_055824585.1. Taxonomy (NCBI): domain Eukaryota; kingdom Metazoa; phylum Arthropoda; class Arachnida; order Ixodida; family Ixodidae; genus Amblyomma; species Amblyomma mixtum. The sequence goes on along the minus strand of NC_143016.1, from coordinate 73,892,361 downwards.
TCGGTCGATTATGGAGCTGCAATGGTAGTGCATTGGAGTGCCGGAAGAGCTATGGCAAACAGGTTACCATCAATCGTCGTTGCTGGTTGGTAACTGACAGCGTGTGTGGAACCCATTTGCTTAACTCGAACGCCTTCCAATACGGTGCAGTCGAAGTGCGAATGTTTCAACGGAAACCTGGCTAATTAACCACATGTTTGGCTGCTGCCTTCGTCTATGGCCGCCTTAGGAACTAATCATCCGACATTTGTGTCCGGCGACTGCTGGGTGCATTACAAGGAGGCAGCTCTCCCAAGCTGATCTTTCGGAATCCATGCCTGACAGTGCATTCAATTGCAGCGTTATTCCCAAACGCCTGACGTATTTCGCGGCCTAAGCTGCACCTCCAATTCCTTTTGCCCGATAGCGGCTGTAAGGGCGCAACGCACGTGTGTTTGTCACAGCCAACGTTCCTAATTCATACTTGAGCATTTTTTCAGCATTTGAAGCTGTTATATCAATATAAGAGTTCACTTTTGCAACGCAGTGTCAAAAGTGCGAAAAACCTTTTTTTGGTGACCATGTCATAACATGACGCAAAAATGTTAAATATTTAGAATTTTCCAATGCTACTCCCATATAAAAATGGTCTATAGACAGTCTATAGACTACTTATTGACTCTACTGACCTCCTATATATATTTCTTCTTGTCTACTCATAGTCTATAGACAAAAGTCTACTAAAAGTGTATGGCCATAAATAGATTGTCTATAGACTGTCAATGGTATTTGTGTTGCCTATAGACTTTTGTCTATAGTCAGTCTATAGACTTTAAGACAGCAGTCTATAGACACTCTATAGACTGTCTAAAACTTTTTTTGTAAGGGCTCAGTAGCACATGGGGGGCTTATTCTGCACTGAGAGCTTTTCTCTAGAAAGTTTGGTTCGATATTATTTGCATGTTGGGCGCACTGAAGGCACCTGATTCCATCGAGAAACACGAAGCGGTAGCAACCAGACGTGGAAACCACAGGCCTCCATATATATTTTACAGATAGCCTTTTCGCTTGAGTCACCTGAAGTTGCCAGTATACTCTGTCTGCTGAGTGAGCAGGAGGGTGGCCTATAAAAGTGGAAGCGCCTCAGTGCCAGTGAAGCAAAATCAGGCTTCCCAAGAGCTAACACATGCTACTATGACACGTTGCCCCTGACATTTTGTCTTCCACTGTAGGTATGAACACACGTACCAAACTCTGCCGACCTCGCGAAACGTTTTATTTTATTCCGTTGTTCACCTCTGTGTCGATCTTTGCGTGCCTTCTGAACAGTGAACCACGCCTCCTTTCTTTCTCCAGGAGCTTTTCGAGAGGAACGGTTAGGTATACGTTAACCGAGTTTTAAGATAAGCGCACGACATGCCGCAGTCGTAATGATGCCACAAGGGAGAGCCGGCGCTGGAAGCACACCGCGCGTCAAATCAGCGCGAGCCACACGCTTCCGCGGTCGCCGCAAGTGAGCAGCCCCGCAGAAAAGCCATCACATCAGGGGCGCGCGTGCCCGCTGCGTGGTCATCGAAGGGGAGCGGGCGGGCGGCGTTATCGAGTCCTGTCAGAGCCGATCGCACTTGGTCAGTCACGCTCCGCCGAACTGGCGTCGTCGCCGGGACCAGCCCCGTTCTTCGACCCCCTTCGGTCGAATAACGCCTTCTGTCTCTCTCTCTCTCTCCCCCCCCCCCCCCCCCCCCCCCCTCCCCGCTCTCTCATACCCATTGCCTCAACCCTCCTTCAATAGCCACCGCCGACAAAGGGCGGAGATGGACCACGTTTCAGTCACCACACCCGCACGAGCTGGCGGTGGTGGTGGGCGGTCGGAAGTGCCGCCGCCTGACCTTTTGTATGTTCGTTAGCTGGACTTCCCGAACGCACAGGCACTGCGGTGCTCTATACGCTATGTGCATAGTATATGCACCCGAAGCCGTCGTGTAATCGATCTGACAAACGTAGCCTTAGGGCTGAACAAATTAGGGTCGATTTTTTTGCCAGGCGTGGCTCTTTTGACTAATGCGTCCGGACGTCGGCGTAGGCTGGCGTTTTGCACCGATGTCCAGACAGACACCGCCCAGGGATCCGACCCGTCGCTGCGGAGTCGGGTGGGAATTTAAGTGCTCACGCTGCAGCGCTCGGTACGTGGGCAGAGCCCAGAGACAGCGCATTGCGCAACAGCATGGTTCGCTGGAGCTGCGACTAGGTGGCGTAACAGTTCGCCGAAACTCGTCTACCTTCAATCTGTGACCGCTTGCTGCAACGGCAAACGTGACTATACATACCTGCGTGATTATGTAAATATTATATCGGGACATAAATTTGCAACGACGGGCCTTACTGTATTCGACAGCAACAAGTACTGGAAAAAAAGATATCGACTCTGCGTTAGAGCCAGGAGACAGCGAAACTCGAACACCCCGAAAGAGTGCGGTGCAGTGGAGAATGGAGATTGCAGCTACAACAAAACTGCATGTTGAACGGGCAACTTGCCTGGAGATATGATTGGTCAGTGTGAATCTTTAGGTTTATTAGGCCATCCCTATAGGCAGGCTAGCAACTCTCTGGCTTTTTCTGGAGGCAAGTCTGACCAGCTCGAATTAAGACATTCGCGGAATTATTCGTCCATCCTCACATCACTTAGAAAACTTGTCGATTTTCGATGTGGACCGGTGCCTATAAATCAACTCTCTGTCGTCGTAATACAGAAACAGCAAGGATCAGATGGCTGGCGATTGTTGCCGCAATGTCGCAGAGATATGTGAACGCCATTAAGATATCAATGGCAACACCCAAGTGAAATCACGCGCATCGTTCAAATAATAATTAAGAAGCAAATAGAAAAAAAAAAGTCCGACAGTTGGTACCGGCCGCAAATTCGCTTACCCACTTCGTTAGCTGTACGTTCTTAAACCTGCAGGTGCATCTATGCCTACAGCTATATGCCTTTCCCTATATGTATGCCTATACCTATCCTTGCACCTATCCATCTGCTTATACATCTGCTCGTATACCTACCCAATACATGCACTATTAACATGTTCTTCTGCAGCTATCACAGGAGGAAATACGATGATAAGTCGAATGCCATGCCAGAAGTATTCGCATTCATTGCCTATGAGGTGATTCTGCTGCTTGACAGGGACATAAACAGGGTAGCGCGTGTTTTCATTAAGTGCTGCGGGAGTTGCGTGCGTATGAATCACTTTAGGAGTAAGCAAACTCTGCCGCGTCAAGGAACGAGGAAGGATGCCGGATAGGGTCACCTTCTCTAGTGACGTCATCGTCTGGCTTATTTAAAGGCGTTCCAGCGAAGTGATCGGCTTCAGAGACTCCTGGCGCCTTATTTTGCTCCTCAGAATAATACAGAATAATTCTGCTCCAGTAAAAAGCATCTGTTCGACGTTCGTGGTCGTGGAGACCGCTTGATAATTACGGATAAACGCGACCAAAGGGCAGGTGTAAAGCCGATAAGGAGATCGGACTCAAAAGGAAAGAACTGAAACGCGTACAAGTAGCTCAGAGCTGGTCATACTCCACTCTTGACTTTCACAAAGCGTACAAGCGGGATCCCCCTGGGACAACAAACATCCGGCGGTATACATATCTGTGACGCAAGGACTATTGCGACCCTCGCCACATTCCACGTTTCGGGAACGTGTGCTCTGAAGCGAGCTACAAAGCGACGCGCTACATCAGGCCCAGCACGAGCAAAACCGCATGCAGTGCTGCTTGTTGCTGAGCGCACTGCGACACAACACAGCAGCGCACGCATAGCCTCCTGCAGCTGAGCCTTCTCGTCACGGGACGCCGGAAGTCACGTGCGCCGCTCTGGAACACATCGATGTCAGTGCCGCCGACAGGCATCAACAGCGGGAATAAATCCCGGCCACACGTACACCAGACTGGCAGTGGAGGTAGAGGGGATACCTGGCCGGTCGCCCACATTTCCTCACGGGCCGGGCTCGTTAACGGCCTCATTGTTTGAAGCCCGCCGTTACGGTTCTCACGACTGCGGAAGGAACTCCCCTCCTCCCCCCTTTTTATAGGCAATGCCGTCTAATGGAGCCAATGCCATTGTCTACAGGAAGAAGGGGGGGGGGGGGGGGAGCGCTGCGGGAGTGGTAGCGCAGGTTTAAGGGGGGTGGCGCTGCTACCGTTGCACGCGCACGGAATCATCGCTCGCGGGGGCGCGGTGTGCGCGCCCGGTCTCAGAGCCAAAACAGGCGGCCCACCGCACAGCGCGTGGGAGCAATCGGGGCGCCGCCGGCCCCGAGCGGCGCATCTCACGGGGAGATCGCGGCGGGAGGCCGCGCGTGCGGGTCGCAAAGCAGATGAGGGGCCCGTACGTCTCGTCAGCGCGGAGGTCCCGGAGCGCGCGCTAACTAGCAGGTCTGACTAACAACTAGCGGCGACAAGGACCTGCATTTGCTTGTTTGCCGACAGCAGGGAAGTGGGAGGCAGTGGTTTATAGTGCGGGGAAGCTGCGGGGAGCGTCAAGTGGGAAGCAGGAAGGAAATAAGGAGGTGGTAAATGGAAGTGCTTGTTTTAGAAGTACGCGGCGCACTCCAATGGGCCACGAGCGTTGAATAAAGGTGGCGATGAGTCTCATGGAGTTGTAATATTTAAGGTATTTTGATGAAGGCTAAGCCTCCGTTTGATTCTTAACCCAGCCTAGTGCATACATATCGCAGTTAAAACCTGTAATACGGCAGTTTGTAATGTGTATTGAACTTGCATTTTGTAATTGTGTTTTAAATCGGTGTGTTATGACAAGCTTTGTATTTACTGATTAGCTTGTGTACCGTTATGTGTTCGTATAATGTGACTTAACTGATTTTATTAAAAGCTTGCATTGCGTTGTGTTCCTTTGCCCAACTCCGTAATGGCCCAATGGCTCATTCAATTCGAATGAAATAATATAACGTTTCTATTGGAATGAAGTTGAAGCGACGTGAGCTGAACTCAGTTGTACGGAAAAACAGGGTGAGTGCACTCGGGTAAAATAGAACGAAGATCCAGCTTCACTAAACTACTAGCAAACGCGCATGGCCACTGGTCGATCGTGAGCGCCAAGGCGAACTTAGTGATATCAGCAAATGAAAAAGATGCATGCCTGTCACGAGGCTCTCATTCGTAGCCAGTTTCTCGGTTCCCGATGCGTTTTTTCTTTTCCCCAGCCCTTCACGATCTCTCTTTTTTTTCCTCGCATTATTTTGTTTTGTATTTACATGTGCCAGTCAGTCTTCTGCCTTCTGAATACCAAGTTAAGCACTCTTTCTACTGTCGCATTTTCTTTGTTTTTCTAATAATTTTTGCAGGTCGGACACACTTGCCTGTACAACCCTAATTTCTTCCTTGTACGGCTGGAGTGATGAGGCTCCTGGGCACTCGGTCACCTTCTCCATTTACTCACCATGGCTTCCATCAACAGTTCCCGCTGAGGGCGCCCCCTTTGACTACTCCTTATGAACCTGTATTGTAGTTCGTAATTTTGTTTCTTAATCAAATTTGCTTTTTCTCTAAATTTTCCGATTTTACCACTTTCGGACCATCGTTATTTTATATTTGATTAGTTTAAGTTCGCAATAACTCCGTTAGGTATTGGCTGCCTCCAATTTTAACGCTAGAGCGTTGGCGTCCCCAAGTCCAAAAGATATTGCCCGGCGTCGGCGACCGTTTGAAGGCTCGTAGCGGGGGTGGCCTGGCCGGAGCAACCGGCCGCTCCGGCAACCTAGGGGTCCTAAGAGGTGACGTGACCTGGTGTGTCATCACAACCTCCCCAGGATTGTGAGCAAACTGACCACCGTGGCAAATGACACTTATATTAAAGATTGACCGCGAAAGGTTGCTCCGGAAAAGCGACCTGGGTTGCACAAGCCCCACTGGTGTCAGCACCTGCCATCGCAAGGCAGTGTAGCATTGCTCAACCGATGCACCACTGCGCCAGTAGTGGTATGAGGACTACCATGGATCTATGACAGTAGAGTCGAGAGTTACCAATTCCGCACGTATGGGCATTAACCAATTGGCACTATCGCGTAGTGCCCTTAATGCGGAGCTTAAGTGTCTTCTCCAATTTCTTGCATTCTCTATTCTTCTCGGAGGACCCAAAACGCTGGAACACGGATCTCAGCTCCCATTTATAGTGTTTTTTCTCATTGCCTGAAAGCATATGGTATTGTAGAAACAAATGCGGCTTTGCGTGTCGAAAATCAAACGTATTAAGGGGAATCTCCCAATTAATGTGGAGTAGCTTTCAATTAACGAAGAAAACCTGTTTGTACATCCGTCTGAGCCTAACCACAGGGCTACCAAGGTGAAACGCACTTAGGCACAGGATATAGCGTATACAGCAGTCGCTTGACGCGCCGTTCTTGGCACTCGCCTCAGTCCGCAAACAGAAGACGAGGACACCAAGCAATTTTCAGCGCAAGCAAGCGCTTGAAGCCACGCATATTTACGCACTCGTTATGAAGCGTTTCTTCCCTTGCCAGCACAGTATGTACTCGTGCTACCAGGCACATACCGTCGACTGTTGTTGCCCCTCCACTAAGGACACCGGCGACTAACGGACGCGCTTCTCTCCTCGCCGTTCCCTAATGGCACCGCGCGGTCCCTGCATTGGACGTCGCCGACCGAGAGGCCGCAGGTGCCCATTCGGCGCAGGCATCGACGAGGAAAGGAACAGTCGGCGCAGGAAGTGCCATCGGCGCCCGGTGTGCGCCTCTATTATTCAGCGCGCCGTGTCAATAATTGAGGCGGTCCGATTCTGGTGCCTTGCCGTTGCCACGCCGCGCGGGCGTCCCTATTCAATTAGACGCGCGAGACAACCGACGCCACTCGCGGCGATTACACCCGGCTGGGTTAAACGGCGCGCAGGCCGCATAATTAAGCACCGCCGCGGCTTCGCGCGCTGTCCGCGCGGACAAAAATAGGCGGCGCTGCTCCGTTGCTCTGCAGGTGGGGAATTTATAGACGCAGTGAACGAGCGCAGTCGGCGACAAACTTGTATACGATGCTCGAGCGTTGCAGTGCGGTTAGGGATGGTTAGGATGCCTCGATGTAGCGTTCCTTAGAGGCACCCTAACTGTGGCCCAAACAAAGCGGCTCCTAGCAGCAGATGCTTCTGTGCAGGTAACGCCGCGTAAGCCTGTAAACCAGATGGTTACGAGGACGTTACCAGAAAACGATCATCACCTGCTGTGAAATTTCCGCTTGCATCGTACGCGGAGAACTACTCGAACCGTCTGCGCAAGTTTGCTGCCGTCTTTACTGCGTGCAGGACAAGTTTCCGAGGATTTCGCAGTGATGCGACTGCGTGCGCAGAAAGTTTTCCAAGGGCGTGTATTCCGTGGCCTGCCAGCGTTTTCCCATTTGGGAAGAGATTAAACATCTTTTTTTTTTTTTTTATTCGAGCTGTTTGCCATCAGGCATAATGAAAAAGGAGAGAAAGTTATAAAAAGGAGTGCAAACAAACCTCGCTTAAAAAGCGGCACAAGTTCGTGATATAGCGATTATCTAGAGTCCACTTGGTATAGTCGTCTGCAACGTCCCATCGCAGGCCAACCTTTCTTAATAAACGTCGTCTCACGGAAGCTGTAGCCGGGCAAGTCCACAGCAAGTGTTTTTCATCACACAGGTCGGGCGCAGCACCACAATGGGGACACTTGTCTGTCACTTCGTAACGTTTGTCACGCCACCGATGACGCACACAAGGAGTCAGAGCCGCTCCTGCCCGAATCCGGCGCACAGATACCTCCTCCTCCCGAGTGAGACTCCGGGGGAGAGGGTACGAACACGGAGGAATTAGAGCGCGTGTTCGCTGACGCAAAGACTGTTTCTCGGAAACATGGGACAGGAACGGATCTGAGGGAAGAGGGGAAGGTGGCGGGATATCGGATGTGTCAAGGTGTGTCATTGCATCCACATGAATATTATGCGGATCCTGGGCATGCCCGCGAATCCAGTGTATACGCACAGGACAAGGGTATTTTGTGCAAAGTTGGTGAATGGATTGTGTAACTTGGAATGTGCGCCGGACAGCCTTAAGCTGTTTAAGGGCGGCAAGGGAGTCGGTGTAAATGTGTACAATATTGAAAGTAGGTACGAGTGGAAGAGATGCAATGGCATTGTGTATCGCCTGAAGCTCCAAGGCCAAGGGGGAGCAAGTATCCGAGCTATATGTAGCGCGGGAGTTGAGATGAGGATGTGAGGGACTGTAAACTGCAGTAGCTCCCTGCACTGCTGTGTGTGATGCATCGGTGTATATTATGCACCCTGAAGGAAGATGGGCGGCTGATATCGGCGTCGAAGCAGAGGGGCGATTGTCTGTGAGCTGACAGTATGACCATGGGGGAAGAGTCTGTAAACGATGAAGCTGAAGCGACATCTTGCGTGCTCTGTTTGCCTCACGCTGGTCGATAAGTTCACTCAATGTATTAAGTTGAGCGTACTCTTGGAGAATGGGTATGGGTGTGATACGCGGAAGATAAGTTATGGCGCGCATAGCCTCCCGATTGATTGATTCAAGGGAGTCCCACTGTCGTCGGGTGAGGCGATGAAATTGCGCTTGGTACACAATCCGCGGCTGAAGGATGGAGCGCACGAGCTGACGGGCAGTATCAAAACGCGCTCCGCCAGAGCGCATAGCTATGCGTCGAATCAGACCGAGAGTAGCGTGAGCCGATTTACGGGTCGCGTTTAGCCACGGAGTCCCAGTCCCAGATGTATGAAGTAGGAGACCTAGAACACGCACTCTTTCAACTTGAGGAATTGGAGAATTGTCTACCGTAAAGGTAAAAGGTGCTGCTTTCCGTAAGCCACTTCTGTTGCCAATACGAATGAAACAAGATTTATTACACGAGAGGGTCAGACCCAAAGGGGGTAGTCGTGATGTTAAGGCATCCAGCGCTTGCTGAAGCGCCGACTGTTGCACAGACGCATCTGGATTACAGGACCACAAGGTTATGTCGTCGGCGTACGCAAGGACGCGCACAGAAGGAATTTTCTCTAGGGCTCGGACAAGAGGTATAAAAGTTACATTAAATAATGTGGGGGCGAGGACGGAGCCCTGGGGTACACCGCGGTTGGAGGTAAAGTGACCAAAAGGCTTCCCATGGATACGTACACTGAAGGTTCTGTTTGTTAAAAATGAGTGAATTGAAAGGAGAAAGCGATGCGGGAGACCGAGATCTTGAAGGGTGCCAAGAATAGAAGAGTGTAGGACGTTGTCATATGCCTGATAGTTGGCGGTGCACTTGCTACGGGAATGAACTGAAGTCGCCATCCGCGGTGAAAACGAGTTCGAGATTTGTTTCGAAAGCTCTCCTTATAGTATAGCTGCTTCTTCATCTGTAAAATCAGCGCCATAATGCGCTGCTTTGTCGCGTTGTTGTTTTCTGTTGCTCAGCAGTTCTTTGCGCGTTCAAATGTGTCGCCATGTCTCTTGTGCTGTAAATCGACGCAAATACGTAAATCCACGCAACGGCAACTCTTGCAAGATTTCCTTATCATGACGCATGCATTTGGCTTCCTCTGTGGTTTCATACCTTAAGGATCCTTCAACCGCTCCACACCTTTCTCCCGTCTCCAGCCCCATACCCAACTTTTTGGAGGAGCTGCTGACCGATTTCGCTGTCAATGACCAGCAATGCCCCACGGGGCAGCGGCAGCAGCCATCCTTGGACCCTCATTCTCACAGTAAGGACCTCAGTTTTAAACGTAAAGCGTGTCTCTCTGTCTCTTCCGGTTACACTTCGTTTTACTGCGTGTTGATAAGAGGTATCTGTAAAGTGCATGTTTATCTACGAAAGCGGTGGTCTTCTTTCGGCGAAAACACGCTGTCTGTTCGTCCGTCCGTCCGTCCGTCCGTCCGTCCGTCCGTCCGTCCGTCCGTCCGTCTGTCTGTCTGTCTGTCTGTCTGTCTGTCTGTCTGTCTGTCTGTCTGTCCGTCCGTCCGTCCGTCCGTCCGTCCGTCCGTCCGTCCGTCCGTCCGTCCGTCCGTCCGTCCGTCCGTCCGTCTGTCTGTCTGTCTGTCTGTCGGTCCGTCCGTCCGTCCGTCCGTCCGTCCGTCTGTCTGTCTGTCTGTCTGTCTGTCTGTCTGTCTGTCTGTCTGTCTGTCTGTCTGTCTGTCTGTCTGTCTGTCTGTCTGTCTGTCTGTCTGTCTGTCTGTCTGTCTGTCTGTCTGTCTGTCTGTCTGTCTGTCTGTCTGTCATCTGAAGCCTTCACCTATCATGCATCTTTCGTCCTCTGGGGGACTCCCTACGGTGGGTGCACGTTCGGATATCCGCGATAGAACAATGGTGAGCCTCTGTGCATACATCGAGCAGGCGGGCCTGATGTCCCGTTTGCTAATCGCCAGGTAGTACGCGCGCAACGTGAACCCTCTATGTATATTCCCCGCCCCTTCGCTTGCGCAGTGCACCGCGCACGTGATTCAATAGCGACAGGAAGCTACGTGCGCGCAGCTTTGTATATACAGTGTTTCTATGTTGTAAATATGGTCAATGGTCGCTCGCGCGCGGTTATAATTCGGGCAGTGCCTGGACACTCGCGCGCGAGCGTTGCAAACTTGTACCCCTTTTTTATATTTTTGTAAATATTGTAAATAGTGTTTAAAGCTCTACCCGGTCGTTTCTCGCTATTGCTTCCCTCTGTACTTCTCCTCGCCATCCTCTCCCTGTCCTTTTATTTCAGTCGCTGGGGCTCGGGTGCTTAAAATATTAGACAGTAATTTTCGGGGCTGGCAACCTATTTTCCTTCCTTTCTGCATATTTTTTTTTGCAATAATAAACCACTACTTTAGTGCCAAAGATTTCCGTGTTCTTGTGCAGTCGGCCATACACAATATCCCAGCTACTTTGCGCACGCGCCTTGTCGATGTCTGTGTTTCCGAGTGTTGGTGAATGCTCCTAATGTTCAAGTTACCATTGATTCTGACCCTTTTCCAGTGCCCAAGTAAGAAAGAACTCATAAAGAGAGAGAGAGATGGAGAGAGAAAATACCGCTGTTTCTAGTGCTCTGAAGTTGATTATATGGCCACATAGATAGTTGGAAATATTTATTATTTTTTTCTTCAAGTTATTGCTGTCTGTGCCTCTCAATGCATTGAGCGCTGCGTACAGATCGAGCCCCCCTTGTTTCGTTTACGGAAGCAAAGCAGAGGACACAGGAAGGAAGAACTTTGACCCAATTAAACTGACAAAAACAGGCCAACCCATGATCGCTTCTGTCGTCCAGACTTCAGGCATAGAGCGAAATAAGTGAGCAAGAGGCCTGTATGGCTTTCTTGCGACATGAGTTCAAATGTAGATTGCTGTCGTGTCACGCCACGGTTCAGCACGCAGTCCATGAGCAGGAATTTTTTTGGGGAAAAAAGTGCAAACATAGGAATGTCGTTAGGAGAGGCTCTTTATTGAAAAATGAGGATTCTGCCACAATGTTTAGAAACACTTCCATGCTGATCTGCGCAAATTACGCGGTTTAAGGGAGCAAAGGCAGTGTAGGCCAGGAGCACAGAAAATAAGGAAATAAAGGGGGAAAAGGTGCATGAAAAAGTATGAATTGCGGCCTTCCAATCAGGATTAAAACATTTCATTTGGTGACACAAAAGGTTTCGATAACTTTTTTACGAACGCTAATAGCCTGCATACGAGAAAATGAAAATTTCAATGCATGACACTACTGTGCAGGGCAGAGCAAGATACTCAACATGAGATTCATTGTGAGATGAATTTGTCTAGCTTTCATTATTTTAATCTCGTAGCATGTTCTACCGCCAATATAAGGCGGGCACACCGCTATAAAAAGTACTTGACACAATTAATTGCTCACGAACGCAAACTCCAAGACTGTGGTGCTGGTCACTTCGAACTCAGGACGCAAATTTTTGAGTCTCCGTTTTGACGATAAAATTCACAAAATACGCGCAAAAATTTTCCAGCTCCAAAGCATTACGCGCCCAAACCAACATCCGGCGAAAGTTCTAAGGGCGGGCGAGACGCATCTCTCGCAGTTTATCTCCCTAAACCAGCAGTGGTCGGTCCCATGTCGGTCCTCCGAAAAGCCGTCAGAGCGGGGCGACACCAGCGCTGACGCAACAACGGGTCGTCTCGTCCTGGTCCACTGACCGCGACCTATACGGCCGGCAAAGCAGGCGCTAATGATCGTCGGTGAGCACCGGGAGGTCCGTCGGCACGTTGTCCCGCACTATACAAGTCCGCGGGCGCCGCAGTTCAGCAGAGCAATCCCTCTCTCCCAACGCCTCCGATGCTGTCGCGAATGCATGCGCGCGTGTTTCGGATCGTTCGCCGGCGCTTTCTTTTTTTTGTGTGTGTGTATCCTTTCTAGCGAAATAGGACCGCCCGTGCGCGAAGCGACGCGCAGAAAGAGAGGCTAGGGGTGCGAGCCGCTTTGCGCTTTCGCCTGGCAGCGAGAAGTCATGCGAGCTTGCTTTCCCAACGCCCCCGTGAACAGGGCTAACGGCGCCGACTGGTCATGGTGGAATGCACTGCGCGCAGCACACACACGCTGTTTCTGCGCGCTTCGAGTGAAAAAGAACGAAGCCGACCGCGCATGGGGGCTCCGCGGTCGTCCGTCCTCCGCGGCGTGCCGGAACGATTGAACTTCGGCGCGCCGGCGACGGATGCAAAAGGTGAAGCAACGATTCGTGTGGTGTACATTGAACAGAGAGCGATGCGAGCATTCCCACGACTACGTGGCGGGGGGAGATAGGGGACAAGGCTATGCTCCACGCTGCGTCGTGCGGGGATGGGCGTGGCGTTTGTTTTTTTGTTTTTTTTGCCGTTATGCGTATGCAGGTCACATTGATCACGAAACTATGGAATTGACCTATGGTTACCATCCTCTCGTCGTGGCGTATCTCACTTATCTGATTTTATTAAAGGTGTGGTGACAACAGGCTGCATGCCACTGGAATGATCACTGGTTTTTGGAATATCTTCGGGGTAGACTGGAAAGTTTTGCATTTCGTCCCATTCGCACTACGTGATAACCCGGAGATACACAAAAGCTCAAGTTCCGAAGATGAGTCGGCTACGAACTCTTAAAGTTATTTTCAGGCCAGAAACGGTTTCTATCTGGCCAACATATGGGCGCTGGCCCGTCCGCTTAGCCAACAGCCAACTCACAGCTATAAACGCACCATTAGACGGTCTTCTGAGTTGAGTAGCTGTTCTCGAAAATGGTGCGGGAGTTATAAAACGAAAGGAGGCTGCTCGTGCAGATCTCCTCAACCATAAGCTGGTGGTGATCCTACGCGAAACTTGGCCCAGCTTATGACATCGCTTGATGACGTGAACAATAGGTCGACAAGAAATGATTTGGTTGTTCTGTGCTTGGATGACTCGGCTACAGAAACTTGGAGTGAATTCGAAAAGAAGGCTCGAGCCTTCTTTCAAGGGCAATTAGGTGAGCTCGTTCATGCCGAAAGTATTGAATGCGCTCACCGTATTGGCCAGTTCCAAGACGATAAAAACCGCCCGACAATCATCAGGTTCCGCAACTTTAAAAACAACGAGCGCATCCTGCCTTGCGGAAGTAGATCGAGGGACGCAAGCTTCGGGATCCGGGAAAATTTCACTCGGACTGTACGTGTAGCTCGGTCTAAGCTTATAAGCTATGCGCGTGCCAAGAATGTTTCTTTCAAACTTCGTTACGACAAGGTGCTTGAGAAAAGAAATGCTTCGTTTATGACCTAATTCAAGACCCACTAATCGAACATAAACCCTAGAAAAAGGCGAGGCAATTGGGCTATGGATTCCCACGGCACATTCACTGCAGTCAGCGCAGGATTTATTCGATATCTGATGTTGCTGTTCTTTTCGTCAACTACTGTTGTAATAAGAATAAAAGTGATGATTTTTCCGCTCTTATTTCCTGAATCCAAAAGCATGTAATCGTGGGTACTAAATCGTGGCTCAAATCTTGCTCAAGTCTTCGCTGTTATGCTCTGCCGGCACCTAATGGCAGAGAAGAAGCTGTACAGTGCAATCTTCATTTGAAGAACGGGCAACATCAGTGATCACGACGGTGTGATCGATTGCTCACGTGCCAGTGATCGAGTCTTCAGTTCCACACAGGGGCCCTAGAAAAATTTTCCTTTATGATAAAAGCGATCACGCCTCACTATCTAGTGAGCTTGCTAACTTCTTACCAGATTTCAACTTCATAAATCAGCTTTTCGATACCAATGCGTTATGGAATATATTTAAGGAAAAGCTCGAGCAGCTTTCGATAAACACGTTTCTTTCTAATACGTATCACCTAAGAGGCGCAAGGACAAGCTGTCGGGGACTCGGGAAACTAAACTATCAATTATGATTTAAAAAAAAGTGTTGTCTCTTAAGCATGCACAGAAAATATCGGAAGCCGAAAGTTCTTGAAAAGGTGCATAGTCTTGGAACAAATATGAAAGCAGAAAACAAAGCTGCGAATGGGAGGTACCTGAATGCTCTGAGACCTAAACTGCAGATCATTCCAAAAGAACCATGGAAACTTCTTAAACTTAATGGCCGTGAATCAGTCGGGATTCCGGCACTGAATATTGACTCTGGACCTATTACTAATGATCACGATAAGGCATGCTATTTCAATGAGTATTTCAAGTCCGTTTTCACGCCAAATTTGCCTCAAGAACTCCCAGACATGAATGGCCATGTGCAAGGGCCGACGCCAGAGCTGAGTATTACATACAATAGTGTGCTAAACTTGCTCAGTAACGTAAAAGTTTCTTCGGCCAGAGGGCCCGACGATTTTCCCTCTCATGTCTTTAAAGTATGTGCTGAAGTAATTGCTCATACTTGGTTATTCTCTACTCAAGATCGTCTGACCCAGGAATACCCCAGGAATGGAAGAACGCTAACACAGTGCCCATCCGCAAGAGTGTTAAAAAAAGTTGATAATTTCAAGCTGATTTCTTTTACTAGTGTAGGTTGCGAAAATTTGAACGCATAATTTATAGCACAATGATGAAGCACTTGGAACAAAATCAGTTCTTCGCTCAAGTTCAGCATGGTCTTAGATCAGGTTCGCGTGTATCACTAAGCTCTTATAATTTAGTCATGAAATTTTTTCATCATTTGGACTTGGTCTACAAACGGACTGTATTTTCTTTCTGAAATCTCTTTCTGAAATCTGTATTTTCTGAAAGAAAATACAGATTTCAGAAAGAGATTTCAGAAAGCGTTTGATTTGGTGCCCAATGTCTTGTTACTATACAAACTCTCTTTACTGAACCTGCTTACTTCTGTTCTTAACTGGTTTCAATGTTATCTGGAGAGACGTAAACAATGTTTACTGATTAATGGGTCCCAGCCTAATTATGTTGCTGTATCTTCGGGAGTACCGCGGGGGTCCATTTTAGAACCTCTGCTGTTTATAGTGCATATGGAAGACATTGTGAAAGGTATGACATGTGAAATACGCTTATATGCAGATAATTGTGTCATCTACCATGTTGTAAGCAACTCTTTAGATTCCTCTCACTTGCAGAGCAACTTGGGCCGCACACAGCAGTGGTGTTGGAAGTGGAAAATATTCTTAAATCCAATAAAGTGTCAGTTTGTTTCCTTTACATGCATGCATCCTCCTTTCCTGGCTGAATATAAATTAGATTCAAACCGACTGTCGAGAGTATCTGATTATATATACTTGGCGTTTACTTTTCATCGAATCTTATGTGGAACAAGTACGTCGAGCATGCTGCTTCTAAAGCTTGTAGAATGTTAAATTTTTTTAGACGGAATTTTAAAACGGCACCGTTGAAAGCAAAATCACTTCTATATTTGGCTACTACCGCGGTATGCTTGTGTTGGTTAGCACCCGCGAGCTGCAAATTTGACTGATATGATTGAACGTGTACAAAACTGTGCTGCTCTATTTGTACTTCGAGATTATAAGTTTACCAGTGTTATTGACATTAAATTAACGCTAGTATGGGGGCTCTTATGTACACGCCGAAATAACTTTCGCTAGGGTTGTGATACAAAATTTACAACAGCAAAATAAAAATAAACAAAGACATTTATTTGCTTCCACCGCATTTCAGGGTCGAGTAGACTCGATCACGGATAGAAAATAAGGGATATTAAATGCAGAACAAACACTTATCCAAGCGCATATTATTCCACTTACAATCCACGATTGGAATCGGCTGCCTCAACAGAAGGCAGAGTGCCGATCGAAGTCGATGTTCCAGACTTTCTTATCAGATATGTAAATTTATGTGTGTGCAGCTGTCCTCTTTTAGGGCTTATTTTTCAATCTCCGTGTTTTTTTTTAAATTCATTTTTTCTTTGTTGCACTGTTGCTTTCTTTGGCCTGTTGCGTTTGTTCATGCATTCCCCCTCACCCCTCCCCCTGCAATAATGCCTACGGGCGCTGCAGGTATTTGCGATAAATACGCAAATAAACAATAATGAAGGTCACATTAAAGTCAGTGAAGTCACTGGCCGGTTACGAGTCTTTAGCATACATACACGAATGGGTTTACGAAAGGAGCCGTAGATATGACGAATCAGACATCAACGCACGAGCTACCATTTCGGAGTGCTGCTGCTAAGTTGCCACGTGTTTTCGCAATCTGCCAGCGCCAGCACCCCATAGCACCCCATAGCAACAAGTTGTTTCGGTTTCTTCTAGTTCCATAGTACAGCAGCGTAAACACTACGGTGTTTGCTCCCTCGCTTCGCACATGCTATGAGAAGACGTCCGCTCTATAGCAGGGAAGGAAACAGGGCCCATTACCTCTCCTCTGCATACTGCACAACGGCGCACACTGGCAGCGGCTGCCGCAAGTCACGAGGGACAAGGCGCGCGCAAACAGAGGCAGCGGTGGCCCAGTAACGCCGACCGACATCGGCCGTTAGCCGTGTCTTCCACCCCCCAAACCCCCTGCCTTCTTCCAGCCTCTGCACTCGTGGCGGGCACGCCTGGACTGCTGCAACTGTTGCTGCTGCCGACGCTCCTGTTCCCGGGCCGCAGCGGTGTTTCGACACTAAGCGCGCCTCAGTGCTCCGTGCGCGCATGTTACGCGCGTTACAATGGGCCGACCGACGAGACACGCGCCAATCCTTTGGAGCAGTAGCACGGACAGGAATGAGAGCGAAGGGCCGTGATTCCTGGCTGAATGTGCGCTCCGGCGGTAGTGGTTTTTTTTTTTCTCCTCTATTTCTCGTTCAAGTACGTGCCATGCCAGCAGCGTGGTAAACGCGCTGGATCATGTAGTTCATGCTGTCTTCTTGCTGCTGCTGTACTGCCACGAATTCCCTATATTCGCAAGAAATTCGCTGGGGTGTCAGTCGTTGCAATGAAGTGGAATTTCATTTTTTCGCACGGAATTGGGTTCACCTGGAATTCGCATTTGGTTGAAAAGACGTACCGTATTTGCTTAATTCTAAGGTGCACAATTTTGCCGGAAAAATCTCGTCAAAAAAAAAAAAAATGACATGCACGTTAGAATCAAGTTCGAAAATGAAACTATACGCCAGCAACACCTATTGTCATCGGCGTCACAAAAATCGCGATTTGGGACTTCTTGTGCGTCGATAGAGTAAAATATTGTTAATTCGAATCCAGTTAATTTGGGATCCCGGATAATTCGAACAACCGGCGCCCATATTCACTAATTCGGACGCTCCCTCGTCTCGCGCCGGTTGATTCGAACAGCTTCGCGGAGGGAGGCAGCGTGCCGGTACAACTGGCACGGAAGGCGATCGTCAGAATAGCCTTACTCAAACCTGAACTGCACGCTGAAGAGTTGCCCGCGCACCTATGACGTGCGTGAACGGAAGGCGTGACGAAAAACGTACTATCCCAGCCTCCTGGAACTGTACGACCGCTTTGTTTAGGTTTCGTTTTCCTGAATGTCGAGCCAGCCTTCGACGCTGATTGATCGATGAATTCGTCATAAGAAAATGAGGCTGGCACGAAGCCCTCGCTGCTATCGGCTGCGGATCAGCCAGCCAAGCCAATACAGCTTCGCGCCGTTTAGGACGCTGATTGTTGGCGCCTCTGCGCGTTTCTTTCGCTTCGTTCCACGTGGTTCTTCCAGTGCGCCGAAACGAACTTGCGTGCTCGTAACGTGGCTTTCACTCTTTGTGCGAGTAGTGTGAAAATCTGGCGCGCTTTACAATAGAAGACATTGCACTTACCCTGTAAAAAGGGTGCGCTTCACAATCGAGGGTGCGTTCGAATCGAGTAAATGTGGTATATCACAGTGTTTTCGCGGTTGCTCAACTGCTACGGGGCTCAGTTTGCAATCGGTATTGTGACGAACACTGACAAAGGTTACGCCAAAAAGGAGAGCTCTGCTATCTTCAGGATTAGCCCAAATCTTACTGAGATATCGATGGACATCGTTGCTGGCGCTCACAAACAAAACTTGGTTTATGGTTTTTGGAGTTTAATGTCCCGAACTGACTCAGGCTATAAGGGACGCTGTAGTGAAGGGCTCCGGAAATTTCGACCACTTGGGGTCCTTTAACATGCACTGAAGTCGCATAGTACACGGGCCTTATTAGGAATGCTAAAGGACTCTAAGTTCTCGAAGCATTCTCCGTGTTTAATTTCGTTTTAAAGCATCGAGACGATGCTTCTTTGGAAAGGGGGTAATGCCACGTATCATTGTAGTGTTTGTTCGTTCACGCTCAAGGCTGCAGGAAAGGGTTGTTATCACTTTTGTTCGTGACGCGAGAAGCGACCACACTAATCTCGATTGATCGTAGCCATGAAAGGCTGCATCTAGGTTTTTCCAGATTTCTGTAGATGATCTTGTCTTGTTATCTGGAAGTTTCCTTGCCGGCTTTAAATTGAGCCATGCCGCGAGCGGCGGACATTCGTAGTTTGACGATTGACGAGCACGCGTGTTACTTACGCCGCTACCGAGTGATTCAATTGTTTTGCGGGCGCAAGTCAGCCCAAATAAAGAGCTTCGTTTGCAAGTCTTTCTGGTGTCTTCCTGACCGCTGGACTGCCGTCACTACAACGTGACAATATTAATTTTTTTATGACCATCTGTTTCAATGGGCGGTTTCTTTCCACAAATGCTTCTGTCTTGGCAACTCTCTACTAGAAGCAAGAAATTAGTTGCCAGTCAGATCACTAGTTCAGAAATGCGCGCCAGACCATTACTGTAACTCTCGTCTAGAAATTACCAATAGAATAATATCGAACAGAAATGATGCTGCATTGGAACACGCCGAGGAAAAAAATACGCTCGCGAGATTTCTCTTTTTCCGTCTGGCCTCATTGGCGACGTACGCAAGAACCTTATATCCATACACAGACAAAAGAATTCGGGACGTTTTTTCATCGCCTTTCAGCTGCTCACAGAATTTTCGTGGAGCAGAGAACGCTGCATTCTTGTAACGACAGTGCGGAGTCTTTATTGTCTGTGTGTCTTTTCGTCGGAAAGTAGACGTAGCCTTTCATCGACGGTTACTCCGAGAGGCAGTCTTAAAAACACCGCCTCTACATCTGGGGAACAAAGCCCGGTCAGTCCGGCTCAGACATTGTTCCACAAACTGCCCCGCTGCAAAGATTTTTATTCTAATCGCCACAATGAAACGACAATGGTGGGCGGTTCCCCATCTCTGCAAGTTAGGTTGCATTCAGACCATCTTTAGAGGCAATAACAGCTATATGCATGCCGGCGAAAATAACGCGAAAAAAGAGAAGAAAGAAAACTTTGTATTTCGCATAGAATGGAAGCTTCGTAAAAGCAGTTAGACTGCACGCAAGAAACACGGAACGCCGGGCCCTGAGAAAGGAGGGATGTTTTGTTCCTTGCGCGTGGAATGCAGCCGCGAGCCATGGTGATCTGGGTCGTACGACGAAGCGAAAAAAAATTCGTCGGAATGCTAACGCCACTGTATTCATTTTGTTTAGTCTGCTTTTTCGTTCTTTTTTATTTCACCAAGTGGATTATACTCACGCGGGCGGTAACCTTCGCGGGATGGCTCCCCTGAAGCTGCGCCGGAGGGAATCGTTCGTGCATCAGGGTCGTCTAATGCGAACGTACGTTCGACGCTAAGCAGCGTGGGAACGCGATTGCGACGTTGCAGCTTGGCATCGCATTGACAGGGACATTGTTTTCCCTGTGCACTGTTTCTCGATGTTTATTCACGTTCAAGTCTGTTTCCTTATCACGCATACTTTGGGTGCAACCATGGCGCGCGCGCCATTCCCCAACGCCTTTGCCCTCCTTCTGTTAAACATGCATGCGTTCGCAATGAAAGTAGCTGGGAACTTTAGCGTACCTGCATTTTAAATGCACATACATTGGTGGGAGGAGGATGTTTGCGCTTTAGACTTGCATGCATTATTTTGGGCGCAATGGAGAACGGGGCGAATGCTGTAGAAATAGCTCTGTTGTTTATCCTGGAGTTGCCCTCAGTCTTACAACGGGCTCAAGTTGCAGCATTTGTTACTTCTTGACACGTGCTGTTTCTAGCAGTCAGCTGAGTTTAACTATGTTTATAGCTACAAATAAAAAGAAAGAATACATTCCTTATGGTTTCGGTGACTGTTGGTTTCCGTCATATATGTCATAACGAGCACCACTTTCCATTCTCTCGTTTGTTGTATGGTCGAACTAACGTTTTTAAAAAGCAACTGCTGACCTTCTGTCTTGAGGCACCGCAGACTTCTTAAAACAAGTTGTTTTCGTACACTGGCTGTTAGCTTCCCCTTCAGGTTTCTTTGTTTCCCCCTTTTGAGTTTCTTGTAAGGTAATTCTTGTTTAGAGTATATAGTACACGAGCTTGTTGTTAGGGCAATCGGGTGGGGAATGCATTTATGCAGAAGCCGCCCCCGGTGTTTCGCGAGTGTGTCTGTAATTTTTTCATCTAACTGATTCGGAGGAGCGGAAAGGACTTAATAAGGGGGAAAAAATGAGTGGGTAACACAACACGGTGCAGAAGGTCACACTTTTCTGGAAGCGCGGCTATGCTGGCCCCTCTGAAGGAGCCCCGCACACATTTTCCCCGTATCTGGACGTTCCGAGCTAATTACACCGTTGGCACCACTACTCGAGGAAGTCCCTCGATTATTAGCGGTGGATTCCTCACCACGTGTTGTCGCCGCCTGCAGGCAGATGATGAAAGATACGAACGAAGCGACGGCAGACCGGTTGCTGTGGGCAGCGCAACGTGCTCGTGGTGGCAACGAGCGTGTATAATTCTTGTGTATACGCGTATAATGTATACAGTGTTTCAGTTATGCGTTGTGCTGCTCGAGAGTGTACGCTCAGTCTCGCAATTTCTTGGCGCTAAAGTATATCTGCAGCTTGTGGTATAAAATTAAGGACCGACTTGCCAAAGCATCTCGCAAGGAAGTGAGAAGGTTTTGAAGAGAAGGCGTGGTAACTGAGGGCCTTCCTCTGCGTGAACCAGACCTCTATGATCTTGCCAGTTACGAAACTTCCCGTAGGAAGGAAGGAAAGAAGGAAGGAAGGAAGGAAGGAAGGAAGGAAGTAAGGAAGGAAGGAAGGAAGGAAGGAAGGAAGGAAGGAAGGAAGGAAGGAAGGAAGGAAGGAATAAACATTTATTGAGAGGGAAGAAGGTGGTTCAAGCAAAGCGGGTGCAGACCAATCCCAAGAGAGAGAGAGAGAGAAAACTTTTATTTGAAATTGAGGAAGGTTGCTTGAGCAACCCAAGATTTCAGTATTAAAAACCGACAGTCTGTTAGAGCCAACATTCGGGAGTTTACAGATCATCGCGACGCCCGTGGTCACTGAAATAAACTGCGCCCGTTACAGACTGAGACTGCCAATAAACGCACAATCGCCTGGCACCTAATCAATGAGCGAGATAAAGATAAAAATCCAGGGATAATAGAGTCCGATAGATAAATGAGGCGCAAAAGAAAAAAAAAAGAAGCGTTTTCAGAAGATAATGGAGACAAGTTTTCTTGGCCACAATTGGAGTACAACTAGATTGCCATCTGAAATTTCATTCTCACATTGCTTGCATCAGATCGAAGATTGCTTATGGCTCAACAGTTTTACTCAGAACCCATTCATACTTTACTCAGCCCACATTATTAGCACTTTAGAACTTGTTCATACATTCGCATCTCGCATATTGTATCGTATGCTGGGGTAACTCTTACAGTCCTCATTTGACATCCTTACAAGCAATTCATAATCAAGCAATCCGAATAATAACGTTCAGCTCTTTTGATTGAAATGCTAAGTCATTACTGCATTCTTTGAGAATTCTTTCCGTACCTGAGCGTGTTCACCATAACCGTAGTATCTTCATTTACAAACTAATTAATAGACGCATCTCATTTCCTTCCATTCTACAACCAGAGCTTACAAACGCTCACGCTACAAGATTTGCGATTAAAAGAAATGTAAATCTCCCTAAAGTACGCATCAATTATATTAAGCAAACAGTTCATTTTTCATCATTTTCTTTCTGGAACAGCTTACCAGTAGAACTGGAAAACATAAATCCGCTATATAAATAAAAAAACTAACCAAAAAACCTAATAACTCATAATAACTATTAAGCTAGTTTTCCAATTCATAAAATTATTAAATTAACTGCACAGGAGCTAATAGCATATTTATGAACTATAAAGAAAAACTTGGGGTCTTTTTAACCACATTCTTAAAGAATGTGGTTCGACAGCATTTAGGTTGCTTGCTATGGCGTGTACAATGAGTGTCTAATGTTCTTGCGATTTTGCCGCCAAAACTCTGGTAGGAACCGGCTCCATTGCCCTTATTAGTATGCACGAGTCATCTCCTTCTAGAATTTTCGAGTACCTTCCATTCGATTATATTAATCTGACCAACTAACCCGATCAAAACGTACGACAGAATTTTTTGTCGCGTATCTGTCGCGCGACAAAATTTTGTGTCGCGCGACAAGCTCTCTTGTAGTGCATTGTGTCGTGCGACAGGGGCTCGTGTCGTGGGTTCTTTCTCGCGACAAAAATGTTTGTAGTGGGTTCTGTCGCACGACAGTCATCATTCCTGTATTTTGTAGTGTGCAGAAGGTGCCTGTCGCAGGATTTGTCGCGCGACAGGTTTCTGTCGTAGGTGCTGTCGTGCTTCAGGGAGAGTCGTGCCGCGCGACAGGGCCTGCGTGCCTCGACAGAGTTGCCTGTCGAGGTATCTGTCTTGCGACAGATACCTGTCGTGGGTTCTGTCTTGGGACAAATATCTGTCGTGGGTTCTGTCTTGGGACAAATATCTGTCGAGGCAAGTGTCGTGTTAGAGGTTGCAGTCGATGGTAATTGTGGTTTTCTACAGAAATCTCGAATTTCTGTAGCGCCATCGTGGGATAGTGATAGGCGGACATTCACCAATTTCATGTTAAATCGCTTGCACTTTGGCGAGCCACGAAGACGATGCGACTTGCTTTGATCGATTGGCGACGATCATCGAGGGAATTAAATGAAGTGTTAATTCACAAACGCGACTCGAGTTTGCAACTCGCTTCCCTACCTAGCTACCGGCCGCACGAAAATTGGCGGGGATGAGAGGCGCCGCTCGCAATCAATCTTCCCTTCAGTTCGCACATGACAGTGTGAGCGAAAGAAGACCATGCTCAAGAGAAAGCATATGCACCAGCGAGAATGCTAGCGGTGCCTGTGAATGAGGCAGTGCTTGCGGTAGTGGCATGACGCGAGCGTCTTCATTCCATCCGGCGCGAGCATGACGAATAGCGCTACTGAAGGTCAGTGTACTCGTGGCTGCAGTGACCTGTGCGTCTCGCAACATACTGTACCCACTACCACATGCGGAGAAAAGGCTAAGGTCACATATACGCGTCGCTTAACGTCACGTAATGAGAGTAACCTGATGGCGAAAAAGCTGGAAGATTACTCGCAGTAATCATCCTGCTATCACAAAGGCAGCATGTATGTTACGCACGCATGACCTGTTGCCTGTATAAATGATCAAGGCGACTCCCATATCAAGTTTCCACGTTTCAGTTTTTAGCCGCGCATGCTGCAAGATCATCATAAAATATGAAAAAAAATATATATATTCTTACGACTTCGTTCATTGCTTCCATTGAAAATTTCATGACAGTGACACAACCATCTCGCTAAATATAGAGAACAGCGTACGAATCCTAAGGCCCAGTACAGCCTTGAGCGTGTTTGAACACGGACGCCTAGAAAGGGCGCGCGCGTGGACCGTTGCGTCGCGCCTGCGCTGTAATTTCCCGGAGGAGCAAGAACCCGAATATTTGCCAGTCGACGTGGCGTTACCCCGCGACGCCAAGGATTGGGTGGCGAGTTCTGCGACATGAAGTCGCGCCGCAAGAATTCGGTCAGTGAGTGACTTCCCCATGAGGATGTATTAGTTCGGGGCTCCCCCTCCGTGACCAAGGGGCTTAATTAACTCGCGCGAACTCTGTGACTCCCTACTGTAAACGTGCGTTTAATGTCCATTCACACTCGCAACAGCAAAGGCCATGCGGCCAGCAGTCGCTTGCGATCGGGCAGCAGCTCCACGACACTTCCTCACACCTACAAGAGTGACCTGCAGCTCGCCTGCTCGTTTGATTCTCACGTGAAATGAGAAGTCTTGGGACTGACGTCAGTCGATCGCGCGCTTTGGTTCAGTCTCCTGCGCCCTCGCGCCTCGTCCTCTAGAGTGTTCTGGTCCCTCACGCTCGGTCCACTAAAGTGTTCTGGTCCCTGGCTATTAACAGTGTGCTACGACAACCTGAGCGAAGAGTAGAATGTCGGGGCTGTTTTGACGTGCGCCACTGCCATGCAAGCGTAAGGGCGCTCTTCTCGGGACCGGCCTGCCAGCCTGGAAGCCGGCGTCAGAAAAATTCACTGGTATTGTTTGTTCACGTCCAAGAGTATCGTAGCCAATATCGAGTTGTTGGTAGAAGCGATAACAGCAAAACAAATTTTCTCCCACAGCCGCTTCTGCTGCCCATTGCAGCTCGCCTGGCTTCTGCTAGCTCTGCTCCTGAAGGGGTCGCGGAAACCGAGCTTATTTCACTATGACGCGGGGCTCACAGTAAAACGGTGGCGAGGGTAGCACCTCAGTGCTAGCCAGTTCCGAATCGCACTCAGCTTAGGCGTCGATGTGCAATCGGCTAAGCTTAGCGACGACAAGGGAAGCTAGAGAGCAGCGCGCAGTTCGTCGGCCGGCGCGCCCGCGGGCGGCGTCGTTGCCGAAAGCTCGGCTCGCTCAATGATTGGCTCAGTAGCTCGCGAACTGAGCAGGCAAGGCTGCAAAATCGAGCAGCGAGCGTCTGTCCTGCGACTGAGCGAGACTTTATTCTCACGTTTGCATGCAGCATAGGTGAACAAATTTAGCACACATATATGCATCGAATATCTGCTGCCTTACAGCGTTTATTAAGCTCGTCCTCGACGTCACCGTTAGCGCGGAAACCGCGCATATCTTTATTTCACTACGAGACATGGTTCACAGTACAACGTACAGTGAAGAGAGTAGCACCTCACCGCTAGCCAGTTCGAAAGCACTCTCAGCTCTGGCATCGATATGAAACCTGCCAGGCTTAGCGACGAATACGACATCCAGGGAGCAGTGCAAACTTGTCGCCCGGCGCGCTCGCGGGCAGTGTCATTTCTAAAAGCTCAGCTCCCGCAATGCTCAGCAGCCAGCGACTTGGGCTCGCAAGGCTGGAAAACTGAGCAGCTAGCGGCTGGACTGCGACTGAGCCCACGTTTGCAGCACAGGTAAACAACTTTTAGCTCACATATACGCTTGGGATACCGGCTTCGTTGCGGCCACCTTAAGGTGATTCTTACGCTCGTCATCGAGGCCATCGTCACCGCTCGTGACGCACTGGCTGAGAACTACAATTCGAGTGCGTGCTAAAACAAGCTGCTCGTATTTCGCGGAACAATCTGAACTCGAAAACACAGTTGCTATCGGCTTCCATGTGGGCTCTTGCTCAATTGTGAAAGTACACGCGAGCAAGATGCGGCGAGTGCGAGCCGCTGTTGCATATCAGCTAAAGTGTGACGCAACTATCGGCGTAGTTTCTCAAAGCAGTTGATATCAAAGTTATCCGCTTGTACGGGTCACAGTTAAGCCCTCAGTTTCGTGTAAATCTCCGTCGAGCATGCCCGCGTCAGTCAAAGTAATGCATCGCAGCTGCTCTCAGTCCTACCGCTCACGTCCAACATATCCTTGATATGCACCAGCTTGAGGTACGGTGCATTTCTTTGCCCGTTTTGTCACAATTAAGAGATTTTAGCTGGCAGCAAACGAAATTTCATTCCGTCAACAGCGTCGTCTGCGCCGTCGTCTGCTCCGTCGTCTGCTAGAACATCCGGGGCACCCTGGGTGATGGGATCACAGGATCGCAGCTTCTACAAAAGTATTTAAAAGCGCTTTAGTGTTCGCTCTTAATAAAAAAATAAATTAAAAAAAATTGAGGTATTTTTCTTCTGAACATAATTTAAATATTAGTAGTAAAAAAGCGCATTTGAGTTGCAGTTTTTTTAACGACGCAAAAACAAGGGCAAAGCCGCTGGCGCCGGCGCCATGTCAGTGCGTGCGTTGCCTCACGTTTTGTGTTATTTGGCTTTTCATGGCATTGTTTGAGTGCTTGTGCGGCGGACATGTGTGAAGAACAGAAGTGTGTTTTGGAAGCCAACGACGAGTATTACGCCCAGTCAACATCGGTGAGTTTGGACGGGCAAAGCCATGAAGAAAGGCAGCGCTACGACGTCTTGTCATCTGGAAAGGCAATGAAGACGACGGCGCGGTTTTACTAAGCCTGGATGAGCTGCATGATTGGTGAGTACCGTCACCGCTTCTCTATTACTGATCTGTATTCACACGCGTTATTAGTGTGCGGCTATATAGGGATGGCAGTGGAGGCAGTCTGCGTGCGGTCGCCTCAGCTATAATGCGTTGCCTGAAAAGAACGGACGTATAGCCTGCGTGACAAGTCTTGCTTCATAGTCTATGTCTGCGTTTAGTACTCAGGTGCCGTGGTAAATAAAAATGCCACCAGAGATCACAACAGAGTTATGCGGTCGCTTGCTAGCGCTGCGAAAAACTACAATGTTTACTACATTCAACTGGCATGGATTTGTACAGGTGCAGTCAAAAGTAAATGGAAGGCGCGACAGCGTGGCAAACCATGTCGCAGCGCTTTCTAACGCCGGCTCTGGAAACTGCTTAGCTCGGTCGCCAGGAAGCCGCGCGCGCTATCAGCAGACCCTTGTATCGATCGTACGGCCATCACTTTCGGCGGCTCGAACGGATGCTTCTTGCTTTTCAAATGTGACACCACGGATTTCACGGGCGTTGCCTGCGATGAGTTTGAAGAGCGATTTGCGCCGTTTTGAAATAGTCAGCAGCTGGCCCGTGCTCCTTGTGGCGGCGAGCGGACGCCGCTATCATCGGCGCTATCATTGCTTAGTGATGACGCATTTAGCGGCAGGCAGCGCCCGTGAAAACCGTGGTGTGAAATCCGTGAAAGCAACAAGCATCCGTTCGAGCCGGCGATAGCCGTACGCTCGAGACAAGGATCTGCTGATAGCGCGCGCGGCTTCCTGGCGACCGAGCTAATCACTTTCCGGAGCCGGCGTTAGAAAGCGCTGCGACATGGTTTGCCACGCTGTCGCGCCTTCCATTTACTTTTCACTGCACCTGTACTGCGTAGAAGACGACGATCAGTGCCGCGGGTGAGAGCGCTTTTGCGTGGACAGCTGAGAACAGGCGAGGGAACTGACAACGGGTGATTTTGCTCGCGGCTGGTACCCATCGGATGGATTTGTGCTATTTAGAAGATTATTATGAGCGGCAGTGCTGCGCGATGAAGCACTCGCGCTAGGCGAACTGCGAACAGACGACGGATGGTTTTGCTCGGTGTTGGTGCTCATCGGATCAGTGCTTACTTCTTAATATTCGTCATGCAAATTATTTTGAAGACAGTGATCGCATGTGGAAGGCTGGCGCATATGTACTAGTCATTTGTAAACTTTTTATCTGTGCTTCCCCATTGGAACAGAATTTGGCAATATTATGTCAGTTAGGTCGTTCTTGTGTCTTCCCTGAACTGTAGGCGTCCATGCTTCCTCTCCTTCAGGGCACTGAACTGTTGGGGATGCAACTGCACACTTATTTGGGATTTCAAGCTTTTTGCTGTATGCCTCGCTTATGCGGCCCGCTTTCAGGTCGTTCGCAATTGGTGATGGTTTGTTATTCATTTTCACTTTCTCTTATTTATTCTTGGTTGACTGCCGGCAGCAGTTCTCCGCGCTCGGAACTGTTCCCAGGCACGGAACCCTACCCACAGACCTCCCTGCACCTCACTCACCAGTGTTCTTCGGTATTTTTTTTTTGCTCTTGCCCCTACTTGCATTACCACTCGACAAATGTTTTGCTGTTTTTATTTGTGTGCAATTTGTTAACTGCACTACTAATTTTCGTATCATGCTCAGTTGTGACGTGAGATATCGGGCTCCTTGGTATTGAATGCATGTCTTTTGCATTTTCTCTTCTCATTTATCCGAGGTAAACTGGTCGACTGGGTGCTATGTTCAATTTAAGAATACATTAGACGCTGGTGCAAGGCACCCTAATAGTAATTAACTAAAGCCTGCGCATGCTATATTCGAATAGTTGGGCTCTTTTCATCATGCATAAGAATAAAGCGGTATCCCAGCCAGCTCATCTTTCAATGTGGTTATGACAGTCATGTAAATGTACTCAAAGAATGTGTATGGGTGTTTCACATACAATCTCCTTATTTATTTTGTCATGGGCCACCTCATTGCTTTTTGTGTTCCTATATTAATACCTCATTTTAGTTTCTGAAGCAGTCGACAGTTTGTGTTGTCATTCATGACATTGTCATTGGCACTGACAGCTGTTGGTCGGGACGTATTTATCTGCAGTTGCCAGCTGCCAGCATCTGCTGGGCCATGCGTGCTTCCTGCCTTCAGCTGTGCCATCCCTCCAAGCCATTCATGGTAATTATCTTTTTCAGTTACGCATACCTTACCTGCCTGTTTTGAAAAATATTTTCAACATAGGCTCACTGCTGTGTTTAAAAATGCATGCAGAACTCTACATGCACTTTACAGCAGTACCTCAGCTTATTACATGAACTGCAAATTTGTACGAAATATAGCCGCTCATGTAGCTCTTGACACTGCGCTGTTATTATAAAGTTGAGCCTGCTTCAGGTGCAGTGACTATTCCACACCTGTTGCCTTTTATGCATGTGTGTCCTCTAAAAGGGCCAAAATGTTTGTTTATCTTTTAAAAACGTTGTGCTGTACAATAATACTTTAATGGTATTTCTTGCTTGTACACTGAAATGTCAGTCAGTAAAGTAACATTGTATGATGACACCAAATCTTGCGTGGCATAGCATCCTTGCAGCGTACTTGGCAAGCTCCTGTCAGCGCAGATGTATTGCTGGTTTATTGCTGTGGCATGTGGTTATACTGTACAGTTTGTACCTCTACGTTCTTGAAAGTATCCTTGAAAATTTTAAAATTGGTTTTTGAGCCAAGGAAGTGACAGAGTAACTGTCTCACATCTTGATAGGCACCTGAACAATGATGCAAGGGAAGGGATAAAGGAGGGAGTTAAAGAAGAAAAGAGGTGCCGTAGCAGAGGGCTGCAGAATAATTTTGGCCACCTGGGGATCTTTATCCTGCACTGACATCAAACAGCATGCAGTTTAGCCTGTGTTCACTTGGGCCCGCATAAAAAAAAACGAGCAGACCTTCTTAGAACTAACATTTCATTGCACCAGCTACTTTGTAGTTTTGACTGCAGTGACCTGAAATCAACGGTTGTTTACTTTGCACAACCCACATACCCTGAACAAGATGTGATGATGCTAGACGAGGTGACCCTCTCTGCATAGCAGCAGGTTGGTTCAGGAAATGCGAAGACTCATGGAGAACCGCTCAGTTATATTTGATTTCATGTTATTGTAGTATTAATGGTGAGTTGTAGTATAAGTGATGAATTCTTGCAAATGATTGAGGACAATCAATACTCAGTGTGAAAATGAGAGCTAAATCAATGCTTAATAATCAGGAAAGAGGCCTTTTTATGAAATGCAGTAAGGTACTGGAAGTCGAAACAGAATACACCTCGGCCAGGTCATGCACAGATATAGAGCATTTGAAAGAAATGGTTGGGAGAATAAGAAAGGGGTTTATTGCCTTAGGCATGCACTCAGAAGTTACGAGCAGCACCTTGCAGTATGCTCAAAAAGAAATTTTAAACTGCTTTGCCTTTGCTAAGCTGTCGGGAAAAGTGGGGTACTTTACAAAGGGCTTAAAATTGAGAACAGTGCGGTGAACCACTCAGGAAAATCATAGGGTTAATGATAAGAGATTGGGAGAGAACTGAGTTGGTTGGAAATAAATGCGAATTAAAATCTGAGCGGGAATCATAAATGGACATAGGCAGGACATACATTTTTTAAAGAAGCTGGCTATCCTTTTGGATAGTGGAGCGGTTACTCAAAGCAGGAAATTGTGCTCTTGCTTTCATTTTATGGACATATGCTTTGTGTCTTACATCTCTTGGCCTGCCATAGGCAGCATATGCTCATAATAAATTTTTACCTGTCTAATTATGTGGCACAGGGAGAATTGAACTATATAACCTCATCAATGCACACCCTCTCTGAAGTGAACTTTGTCAGCCCCGTCAGTCACCACATTGATGCATGTCACCCCAAATGGGAGCCGTCATGGTGGCTGAGTGGTTATTGTGCTTGGCTGCTGACCCGGAAGAGGCAGGTTCGATTCCAGCCAGTTTTGATTCCAGCTGTACTAGTCTCATTTCAATGGAGACGAAATGCTAGAGGCCCAGGTACCGTGTGATGTCAGCACACCTAAAGAATTTTCCAGTCCTCTACAATAGCGCCCTGTATAGCCTGCGCCGCTTTGTGGCATTAAACCCTTTAAAACCAAGTAATGTAATGGATACATCATTTCCAAAAATTGTTTAAATTTATTATTTTCTAAACGTTAACAATTTTCTGCACCTGTTTTCCTTCGTCTTTCCCTCTTATTTCCTCCCTCATGCTGAGTAACAGGTCAGTGATTTTAAACAAAATATTTTGTTCATTTCATTAACAAAG
Source organism: Amblyomma mixtum (assembly GCF_055824585.1). NCBI lineage: Eukaryota > Metazoa > Arthropoda > Arachnida > Ixodida > Ixodidae > Amblyomma > Amblyomma mixtum. The sequence continues at coordinate 73,861,237 of NC_143016.1, read as the reverse complement.
TTTCTCTGTCTCTCTCTATTGCTTTGCTTTTTGTATCTGCAGTATAGTATTATGCAGAAATATGTCAAGATTAGATCCAAGAGATATGGCCTAGATTTTAAGTTCTATAGTCAACCACACATTACTTATTACGCTATCAAGGCTTTTTTTTGGCATGTGCTACCTGGTACAGAACTGATGTGGCCTACAGCGGTAAATATTGTTTGAATGTGCATAAATTGAATAGGAAGGCAAATTTCCCATTTGACTATGTAAATAGATTGGGCAATCATGTGCTCACAAAGCTCATAAACTTTTCTGTTTCCAAAACTTTCTGTAAAAGGCACTGACTCACTGAAATACACTACAGTTACTTTTGCCTAATCCTGATATTATTTACTGAAGATTGGTTTGAGGGAAAGTCCACTGAGCTCGAATGAGTGCACGGCAGCTTGTCTTTGTCTAAAGTATTTGGAGAATAATGAATTTTGTTACCTGGCAGAGATAAAGCAAGGATGGCAGTGTTTTGTAATGTCCACAGGGCATTCTTCCAAAGCCCAGTATGCATGTAATTCCTTCATTTTGTGCAACATAAAATGTCTTCCCTTTACACTCATGGTTGAAACAAAATGCTGAATACTTCACCACTCAAAAAATGAAGGCCATTGTGCTGCTCTACAAAATATCAGGCTGCAGCGGTTGTTGCGAGGCAAATTCACCAGGTTGTCATCATCATCAGTCTAACACCCAATGCAGGGCAGAGGCCTCTCCCATGTCTCTCCAATTAACCCTGTCCTTCACCAGTTGTGGCCACCGTATCCCCACAAACTCCTTAATCTCATCCGCCCGCCTAACTTTCTGCTGCCCCCTGGTACGTTTGCCTTCTCTTGGAATCCACTCTATCACTCTTAAGGACCACTGGTTATCTTGCCTTTGCATTACATCTCCTGCCCAAGCCCATTTCTTCCAAATAACCCACGTTTTTTTCACACCTATTTGTCAGGCTCCGCGTTTTTTTCTCACCTATTCGTCAAGCTGCAAGCCACTTGCACGCTCTACAAACCTATTTAAAGTACATTATCCAGCATTGTTGGCATGGAGTGTGTAGTGCTAAAACAAAAAATAATACAATAGCTGATGATCTGCTAGAGCAACAGAATTCCAAGAGTTTGAGAAGGGCAGTGGGAGAACTAGCAAGGCGGGATAGCGAAATTCGACAAGCAGTGGACAGGGATCCTGCAACTTGTAGAGGACAGGCAAATTGGAGACTTGTGGAAGGGGCTGTAGTCTTGAGTGCGCCTAGCCGGCCTTGTGATGCATTATATAGGGCCCTTTGTTTTTGAGTAAAACTGGTTTCTCCTGATTGTTGCATTCCAGAAAGTTTCATCAAGATTGGGTTAAACCCAAGTTTCGCGTGCAAATGTGCCTGTAAGAAAGTGTAGATTGATAATGCATGAAGCTAAAGAACCACTGGAGAGTAGTGGATACGTCTCGTATTTCTTCATAGCTATATTGTTTAAACAGTGCTGGCTATTTTAATTCCTTTTTAATGCTTATTGCTTGTCGAGTTGCATAAAATTTTAGGATAAATTGAAAACTGCAGGTAGGTTTAATTACAATAATTATACCCGTATTTCTGAAGCTCTGTTCGAAGAGAGGTCCACATTTTGTGTGCATGCTTTGAATTTGATTATTTTCACGCTGCAAAATGGAGGACAGGTCTGCTGTGAGAGTTTTTTTGCAATGAAGCGAGAGCAAGTGGTGCGGAATGCTTGTTACTGTGTCGCCCTGCCAATATTTCTAGAACCCCTGGGACCGCTGAGCTTGTGAGTATCTATGACTCAAAAGGTCGGAGCTGATTGCCCATTCCGTGGTTGTCTGTATTAACCGGTGGAAGGCCAAGGGCTCATAGCTAACAAGCATATGACACCATAGAACTAGATGCAGTCAGGCTGGGACTGTGCAGTATGTCAGTGTTAACCAGGTCGTGATAAACGAGGTTTACTCTGCGAAGCTAGTGTGAAATAATAATTGTTCTTATGGAAAATATCGTTTTTTCTTAGTCATTGCAGCAATACAAGCATATCAAATCTGATATCTCTCACTCATCCCTCTATGTTTCAGTTTCAAGGGACCAAGAGTTGCGTGGAAGTCGTGCAAGCCACAAAGTTGCGTGCGGCTTGAGCCAGCAATCAGGAGCAGGCTGGGAATTTGCGAATTGCCAGTGGTATTCGCTCAGTCAAGCTGGCTTTACTGTAAGTACAGTGTTTTCGCCATAGCATTTCTTTGAAAAGTACGCATTGAGCTTGAATAGGACAAGCTGTCGGTCTAGTTGGTCTGATCCTTTGCGGTTGACAGAGCTTAGAAACACAGACTGGGGTCAGAAAGAAAAAATATGAGGGCACAGGTGCTGACTAGATTTATTCCAGAATCACCGAAACACTGCATATATAACCAAAACACAGGCGCCAACAGGTGGCAATTTTATGCACTCGTGGCAACAATAAGTGATATGGCCAATAGTGGGAAAACAACACAAACTAGAAACAGAAACCAAGACTATAGAGCAGGGAAGGATGAAACCATAACAAGGTTAAAGGAATAGTTTTAAGCAAGTCATTTTTAAGACCACCAGCACGTGAAACAGTGGAACGGTTTGACCAAAATTTTCAAGTACTGGTCTGATAACACGGAACTAAAACACTACACGCAAACACAGATCAAAGGCAGTGAAATAAAAGCAAAATGGCAAGAAAAAACATGCCGTGAAAAGAAAATGGTGATTGGGCAAGCAAACAAGAATTGGTCTACAAAGGTGAAGTGAGCTAAAAAACTGAAAGAATAAAAGGGGAATAAATGCACATGAGCAACAAAGGTGAAGCCAAGAATTAACATGGCTACAGGAGGAAGATGAGCTACTGTAAAAACGAGAGAGATAAAATATCAAAATATGAAATTCAATTAGTATTAAAGATAAAAGCAAACAAAAATGCGAAAATAGAGGAGTTGGCAGAAAAGTCAAGGCATGCAAGATGTTTTTAAAACCAGGGCTAGGTCAAACATCCTGAAGAAAGGCAATCTTTTTTTCGGAGGGTGTTCTTGCCCATTAATCCTCGAGCCTCAAAATCCCGGCGGCTCCCACCAGTTCGTCATGTCGGCTTATTCTGGTGCTTTTTTAACACAATGGCACTTTTTCGAACATGGGTGGCATGGCTTTTTTCGGTCACAGTTTTGGCAATGGACTTGCAGATTTAGGACGTGCTTGTAGGCCAGTTGGTTGGAAATCGTTAGAAAAACCGCAAAACAGAATGGGACAAAGGCAGGCAAAACACAAGGCGGTACGACAACTGAACATTTATTGAAGAAATGAGTGCTCATATGGATCAGTTGCGCATGTAATCTGCAAACAATCATTGCAAAAACAACCTAGGGAGGGAAACAAATTCCAATTCTTTCTGAAAAATGGACACAGAAGGCGTGCTATCCCACCTATCTGGCTTCGACCTCAGGATGGCAACAGCCTTGAGAATTTCTTTCCAACTGGCCCTTTATTCATCCAATAATAATGTGCAGTTCAGTTTAGGTTAACAGTCTTTACAACTGGGACAGTGGACAGGCAGGCAAGGTTGTCCGGGCCTACCCAAGGAATGCTAATACTCTTGCAAGGGAGTGTTTCACCATCTACCAATTTGGCCGGTATAAAATCGACCACAGCCGAGAGGAATCGTGTACACCACCCCCGTTGCACATGGCATGAGGCATTCAAAAAGTACCGCCAACGGGCATGTTGTACGAGATTCCCCTCAGCTGTGGCCAGTTTTATATCGTCCAAAGTGGTAGATGTTTACACATTTGTTTGCAAGAGTATGCGTGTTCCTTGAGTAGACCCGGAGGCATTTGCCGTCCCACTCACTGTCTCATTGTAGACTGCTATCCCAAACTGAACTGCACACAGATTATTGGATGAAGAAAGAAGCAGTTGGAAAGAGAAATTGTCGAGGCTGTTGCCATCTTGAGGTCAGAGCCAGATAAGTGTGTCAGCACGCCTACTGTGTTCATTTTTCAGGAAAATTAGCGTTTCTGTCTGTTTCCCCCGGTTGTTTTTGTTTCGTTTTTGAGCAGGTGATTGTCATATTTGCTCAGCTCTATGGTTGCCATTGAATTTTTTTGCCTCTTTATGATTGTTTGCAGATTACACACGTGACTTGTCTATATAAGCACTGCTGTTCAATAAATTTTCAGTTGTCAGTACGGCCTTGTGTTGTCACCTGCCTCTGTGTGATAGTTTTGTGGTTTTGCTTTTTCCGACTGGCAGATTCCCGAGAAATGTACCCGATAAATCAATCTTATGCTCCCTTATCCTTTCATTGATGCCAATGTATACCTTGCCGCAAGACAAAAGGATTGATTAAATGCCCTCCGCACATGGCGCTAAGGGTTTTCTGTGCTGCGTGGTGCAGCGTCTTTTTTTTTTTCATTTAGGATTCCGCAACTGCAATAGGTGCTAGGGGGTCAGAAAAGGCAATGTCTACTCCTGCTTTCTCTCCGATTTTCTTAAGGTTCTGTGAAATTTACCTTTAGAAAATTCGAGAGATAGAGTAGATGCTTTTTTTGCTGCCGCCCCCCCCCCCCATCACCTATCACACCTCTCTAGGATCGTCAATGAAAAAGAAAAAAGAAACAGGCTGCACTGCATTGCACAGAAACCCTTAGTGGCATGCACAAGAAGTGCTTTCTCAATCCCTTTTTCTTGCTGCAAGGTATACATTGGCATCAATGGAAGGCTAAGAGAGCATTACACTGATTTATCGGGTACATCTCTTGGGTACCTGCAAGTCCACTGCTGATAATGGGACGCAAAAAAGCCATGCTGCCCAAAGTTCGAGAAAGCCACTGTGTTAATAGAGCCCCGTAATAAGCTGACGCAATGCAATGGTGGAAGCTGCAGAGATTTTCAGGCTCCAGGGTGAATGTAAAGAACACGCTTGGTTTTACTCGGAGGATTGCCTTTCTTTGTGGACGTACTTGATCTAGCCCTGGTTCTACATGTGTGTTACATGCCTTGCCTCTTCTGCCAACTTCCCTCTTTTGGTGTTTTTCCTTGATTTTTGCCTTCATACTGGTTATTGAATTTCACTTTTTTATATTTTATCTCTCAGCTTCACTGTACGTCATCTTCCACTTTTAACCATCTTAATTGTTGGCTTCACCTTTGTGGCTCATGCGCGTTTTTATTCCCCTTTTATCCTTTTAATTTTTAGCACACTTCACCTTCGCTTGTTGCTTAATTCTCGTTTGCTTACCCAATCACCATTTTGCTTCTATTGCGTGTTTTTTCTTTGCCATTTCTCCTTCATTTTTTTTTTCACTGTGCTTGGTCTGTGTTTGTGTATAAGGTTTTTTAGTTCCATTTTATCAGACCAGTTCTTAAATATTCTTTCGGTCAAACCTATCCACTGTTGGCAGTCTTTTAAAAATGACTTGCTTATAAATTTTTCTCTCACCTTGTTCTGGTTTTATCCTGTGCTGTGTCCTCTGGTTTTTGCTTCTAGCTTTTGTTGTTTTTCCACTACTTCTCATACCACTTCTTGTTACCACGAGTGCATAAATCGCTGCGTGTTGGTGCCTGTGGTGTGGGTATTTATGCAGTATGTCGGCAGTTCTGGGAAAAATTTTAAGTTCAGTGCCTGTGCCATCATCTTTTTTGTTTCTGTCCCTTGTCTGTATGTCTGAGTGCTGTCAACCACAATCGGTGCATTGAGCTGACTGCTCTGCAGCTACCCATGTGTATGCAATGAAGTGGCTTCAAGAATAATGTACACAAAAAAATTGATTGCTTAAAATTTCTGGCATGTTTTTTAGGAAAACATTTGGCATTTAAAGGGCTAAGAGTGCTCTGAAAATCTAAAAATTATGTGCTTCTTGGGGCCTTTCCTCAAATTTCACATCACCTTGTAGCGTGATGCAAGACGTTCAAGTTGTTACCCACAGTTTACTTTTTTGTTGCCCACTTATTGGCTGCCACCTTCTTTGGGAGGCAGTGTCATGGGGTTTGGGAGACAATCTGATTCCTGTGTGTTGGCTGAAGCTGTCTAAGCTTTTGGATGTGGGGAGCAGGTTCACGGTGCCAACTTTTGGCTGTAACTACAGTTTGGCCATGACTGTTAGTCCTTTTCTGTGATGCAGTGTCATTTATGTAATGCATAATTTGATGATGAAGCAGTCTCAGGGGTTGCGGTGCTCAGCTGTTGACTTCAAAGACACAGGATCGATCCTGGCCGCGGCAGTCGCATTCTGATGGAGACAAAATGCTGGAAGCTTGTGTACTGTGCGATGTCAGTGCACGTGAAAGAACCCCATGTGGATGAAATTATCAGAGCCCTTCACTATGGCATCCCTCATAGCCTGAGTCACTTGGGACATTAAACCCCATAAATCCAAACCCATTTTGGTACTTCTCAGCTTCGCCGCTGGCCTCTGCAGGCCAGCGAAACCTCCCACAAGTTGACGAACGGCAGTTTTTACACCATTCATAAATGCCTACATAGACGCTACATCATTGGTGGCAAAGGTTGCCACATGTGCAAGCGTTTCCGGTAGTTTTTCTCTGTTGCTTTCGTCAGGCAGCTTGCAAAAGATGTTTTACTAGGCTAATAAACGGTGAGGTTCTTTGTGTTCTTAAGGTGGTGCAGCGTGATAAAACAGACACTTAATAGCCATGCCATGCTTTTTTGTAGCCAAAGGCAATTTTTCGCCTTATTCTCATCATCATTTGCCTTTCATGCTTCCTCGAGGGACGGCAGTTGGAAGAAGGTCTCTAGAGCAGCTCCTTGTCTGAAGAAATGCAGAGTGGCATTCTTCAATCCTAACTGCCCATCAAATGGAAGAGCAGTTGTTTTCTCCACTCCACAGAGTGGAGACGGAGTATCGAGTTGAGGCGCACTTCTGAATTCGGCGGTTAGCCTTTCATAGGCAGCAGATATGCGCAATAAACTTTATTTGCTGTTAATCTTCCAGTTAAACACCAAATCCTCCTCATTCCTCATCAGTGCACACACTAATTCAGGGGCTGTATAATTTTTGAAATTTTGTTGAAATTGCTTGAAAACCTTTGCAATTTCCTGCACCTCTCTTTTTCCCCCAAGTCCCAAACCTACGCAGAGTGCAAGTGGGTTTTTAAACTCCAGCTAAATTTTGTTATTCATCAAAGGGCTTTTCTCTCTACTGCTTTGCTGGGTGTATCTGAAGTATAATATTATGCACCAGTGTGTGAAGCTTTGCTCCCAGAGCTATTAGCCCGAGGTAGTAATTTTAGAGCATTGCGTTGCGTTTTCAGCCTGGTTGCGTTTTGAGCCTGAGTTGTGCTGATTCCACGGATAGAACCCAAGTTGGCAGCCTCCAATGCAGCAGTGTATCCCAGTGGTTGCCATGGGAGCCGAGGTGGTTAGATAATGGAATAAAATAATAGCAGGTGGCAGTGTGATGCTCGAGCACCACAGCTCGAAACTAAACTATATCGATCAGTATATGTATATCTGTCTGGCAGGCATTAAAGTCTGGCTGCTTAGTCACGACATTCCTGTAAAATTAGTGGGTGAACCGTTTGGCATGAATGTACCAGATGGTGTCATACGATTCAGCCTGTCGTGCAGCATAAACTTACTAGTTAAGTTAGAGCCTTTCTTGCAGCACGGATTCGAACTGACAACCTATGTTAGGTGTATTAATGCTCATTATTCGATCTGCTCATTTTTTATATTCAACCACACTAACATTACTTATTACCCCATCTGTGCAGATTCCTTCTGGCACTATTTGAAGCTGAAGGGTTGCTCGGCTGAGGATCTCCAAAAGTACCACAAGAAGGTGACGCGCTACCTGGCACAGAAGTGCTGTGGCCTGCGGCGGTAAATATCTGTTCAAGCCAATAGTCCCTTGTTATATGCATGAATAGATTGGGTAAGCTCATGTGCTTACAAAACTCGTAACTTGACTGTATTTCCTAACTGTCTGTATGGTACACTTAGGCACTGGAATAACCTGCAAATCGCACTGGAATTTGCCTACTATAGTGAGATACTGCTTTACCCAAGTTCTGCTTAAGGATAGTCTGCTACTGAGATGACGCACAGAAGATTATATTTATGAACCAGACTGTTAACAGCACTTATGGACCACATTAGCAGACTGTTCTGAGACCGCACGCAGCCAGGCTTTTCAGCATGGAAGAGGCGGCTTTGGACAAGGCAGGCAAGCGCTCTGTTCCTGCACATTAAGTAGATGTCGGATGAATCTCGAAAAAATATGGACGCGCCAGGAATATGACTACTACAACCCTTCGGAGATGTGCAGTGCACAGTATACGGCCATGCCATCGACATGTCTTTCTGTTCAAACTTTCTCTAAAACCGCTGTCACTACGCAGAAGCAGGTAGCAGTATGTGTACTAAGAATCTCTTAGTGAAGCAGCGCAACGGCACAAGGCCAAGGGAAGAAGGGGACAAAAACAGCGCTGAACTGACAACAAATGTTTATTCCGGATGCTAACAGCATATATATACTCTTTTGCACCTTAGAAAAAACAAAGAAACAGAGAGCAGCAGAAAGTATCAATCCCAGTCATTGTGCGCATGCAGCTCTATCGCGTGTACATCGATCATTTGAAATCAGGAAGTTGTACTCTTTCACCGAGATGGCAACGGAAGGAGTGCTGATACAATTCACACCCAGCTTCATGATCTCAGATGCCTCAATAATCTCTCGTGTAAGCTTATCCTTGTGTTTGGTAACAACTTGGCTGTTTTTGAATTCTGGGTAACATGAACAGTCACGACAGTGAGTACCTATGTGGCGGGCCGCGTTCTTGACATTGTTTGCGTGCTCTTTAAGTCTTTCATTAAGACACCGGCCAGTTTGGCCGATGTATGACCCACCACACTTCAACGGGACTGAGTACACCACGTTGTCTTGGCATGGCACATACTTCATCCTGTGGTTTGTCTTGCAATTATGACCAGATTCCGATCTTTTATCCGGGCGATTAACTCTCGCACACAAGCCACTCAGTCTGACAGGAGCCGAAAAAACAACATCTACTCCTGCCTTTTTGCCTATTCTCTTCAAATTGTGGGACACAACATGAACATAAGGTATTTTTTGCTTGGAATGGGGGACAGCTTTGCCCTCCTTCAGCTTTTTCAATATCCCTTCTGCTACTGATGCCAGAATATGAAGGGGGTATTTTGCGTCTGTTAGCCTATCAACCTGATTGGAGAAACTAAATTCAAACTTGTGTGGGCAGGATTTTTGCATGGCATTTTGAAAGCATGACGCCACAATGCCTCTTTTAACAAGCTTCGAATGGGCTGAGCTGTATGGAAGTAAGGGCTTTTTACCCCTAGGATCAAATGCCCAGCATACATGGAAATCAGTAAAATATCAGGTCAGATCAAGGAACTTAATGCGATCATTCACAGCCACTTCATGCGTAATTTCCAGCGGCGAAAGCACTTCACAGAATATCGCGCACAGGTCATTCACTTCCGCAGCGAAGCTAGCCGGGTCACAATCTAGTAAAATTAGGTAATCATCTACATATCGGAACACTCTTGCAACTGTTGAGCTCATGAGTGATTGTTCGAGTGCCCTGTCAAGCTTAGCAAGGAACATGTCACTTAGCAATGGAGCGATGCAAGATCCTATGCAGATCCCATTCTTTTGAATAAAAACAGTGAATAAAAGAATGGGATCTGCATAGGATCTTGCATCGCTCCATTGCTAAGTGACATGTTCCTTGCTGAGCTTGACAGGGCACTCGAACAATCACTCATGAGCTCAGCAGTTGCAAGAGTGTTCCGATATGTAGATGATTACCTAATTTTACTAGATTGTGACCCGGCTAGCTTCGCTGCGGAAGTGAATGACCTGTGCGCGATATTCTGTGAAGTGCTTTCGCCGCTGGAAATTACGCATGAAGTGGCTGTGAATGATCGCATTAAGTTCCTTGATCTGACCTTATATTTTACTGATTTCCATGTATGCTGGGCATTTGATCCTAGGGGTAAAAAGCCCTTACTTCCATACAGCTCAGCCCATTCGAAGCTTGTTAAAAGAGGCATTGTGGCATCATGCTTTCAAAATGCCATGCAAAAATCCTGCCCACACAAGTTTGAATTTAGTTTCTCCAATCAGGTTGATAGGCTAACAGACGCAAAATACCCCCTTCATATTCTGGCATCAGTAGCAGAAGGGATATTGAAAAAGCTGAAGGAGGGCAAAGCTGTCCCCCATTCCAAGCAAAAAAATCTGGCAGTAATACCTTATGTTCATGTTGTGTCCCACAATTTGAAGAGAATAGGCAAAAAGGCAGGAGTAGATGTTGTTTTTTCGGCTCCTGTCAGACTGAGTGGCTTGTGTGCGAGAGTTAATCGCCCGGATAAAAGATAGGAATCTGGTCATAATTGCAAGAAAAACCACAGGATGAAGTATGTGCCATGCCAAGACAACGTGGTGTACTCAGTCCCGTTGAAGTGTGGTGGGTCATACATCGGCCAAACTGGCCGGTGTCTTAATGAAAGACAAAGAGCACGCAAACAATGTCAAGAACGCGGCCCGCCACATAGGTACTCACTGTCGTGACTGTTCATGTTACCCAGAATTCAAAAACAGCCAAGTTGTTACCAAACACAAGGATAAGCTTACACGAGAGATTATTGAGGCATCTGAGATCATGAAGCTGGGTGTGAATTGTATCAGCACTCCTTCCGTTGCCATCTCGGTGAAAGAGCACAACTTCCTGATTTCAAATGATCGATGTACACGCGATACAGCTGCATGCGCACAATGACTGGGATTGATACTTTCTGCTGGTCTCTGTTTCTTTGTTTTTTGTAAGGTGCAAAAGAGTATATATATGCTGTTAGCATCCGGAATAAACATTTGTTGTCAGTTCAGCGCTGTTTGTCCCCTTCTTCCCTTGGCCTTGTGCCGTTGCGCTGCTTCACTAAGATATGTCAGACCAACTCGCCCACCAGTTCATGTTGTACTAAGAATTCGTATCTTAAAGGAAAAAAGAAAGCGCAATGTCCACCTTTGGCACGATTTCTGCAGTGATGTGCGTTCTGCCGGCTGACAGTACACCGCTTGCTTGGTGTTGTAGGCCTAACATGTGCTTTACTCAAGGTGTAGCGAGAAGCGCTTTTGAACTAGCCACCAGCGATCACAGAAATGTCTACTCTTTTTACCGCCTCTACAATAACTTTATGGTGGTATGAACGTGCAGTTTTTATTCCCGCAACGTCTTCGTAAGTGAAGCGCGCGGAAAAACGGGCCAGGCGGACCGCCTCGCACTGATAGATGCGGGTTGCATGCACGGACTCATTCTGAGCCGTTGGCAGAACAGTCATTACAGGCCATGATGCACTTGGTCACACGTTGCATGCACGTCTGCATCTTGATTTCTATCTGGAAACAGCTTGGTTGACGTCACTTCTGTCAGTAAAGTGCTCTGCATGCCAATGTCTCTCCCATTCCGGACGGTTCCCGCCAGCCATCGTATGAAGCGGCGTGTGCATATTCTTCAGCTGTATAATTGAGGCTTTAATGCATTATTCCTATGGGTTTACGTCGGGCCCGTGCCAATTTGATGTTAAATGTGGATCGTTGCATGAAAGGGGAATGCATAATCAAGATTCCACTGTATGACTTTTGTAACATTTGCATGCATTTGTTGTGTATGCATACTATATATATCACTGTTCTTTTTCTTCACCTAGGACAGTCTGAACACGAGAGACCTGCTGAAGAAAAATTCTGTATATATGTAAATAAATAGTCGATTTGCTCCAAGTGAGGTGTTTTTATACCTGGCTGTACTGCAGGAATGCATCGAATGTTCAGAGTCAGACTGCTGCTCTGTAGCTGCATATTAATTGACAAATAAAGCGTACTTGGTAATGACTACAGGAATACAACACACTACACAAATGCACTACAGAAGGCAGACTACAGAGATACGACACTACAGAATTACGTCACTACAGAAGACAGACTACAGAAATACTACACTACAGAAAGACTACAGAAATACTACACTACAGAAGACAGACTACAGAAATACTACACTACAGAAGACAGACTACAGAAGTACGACACTACAGACTACAGAGGACAGACTACAGAAATACTACATGCCCAAAATACGACAGACTACAGAAGTTTTCTGTCGTAAATTCCTGTAGTGCGTTTTGACTGGGAACCCACCTTATATCACTCACTAATCCGCTTTAATCCATTTCCTGGCGTGGGCCTACTTCCAATTTTTTTTTTTTGAAATTTTTGGGGGCTGACCAAGTTTCAATTTTTTTTTGGGGGGGGGGGCGGGGTCTCACATTTTTAAATTTAGCTGTGCTCTATGATTGGTCGACTGGTGGCCACGTGGTGTTGATGACGTCAAAATCGTCTCGACCAATCAGGGAATTTTGTGATAGAGAAATCGGAAATTTTTTGTGAGATGACAACCTAACTGGTATCGCAGGAAAAAAAAATGAGCATGGTGGCAACTGCCACCCCCCCGTTTCAAATGGGATGCTCCTATCTTCCATTCTATTAATCCATCCCTGTAAAGTGGCTGCTCGGAGTAGTCACTTTCTTAATCGAAGTTTTCCAACTTGTATGACGTAATAACTCTGAGGTGAACTACTGAACCGGTCTGTGAGCGATAAGATGAAAAGGGGGAGGGGGAGGAAAGTAGGAAGAGAGAAAGAGGCGCTGGTGCACGTTCCGCCATTATGAAACTGAACGCTTAGTGTAGAATCAAGGAGCACATTTATTTTGTTTCTGCGTGAAAATTCGGATATAAGCTAAGAAGTCATCCTTCCACAAGGAAACTACTTATTAAAAAACAAAAAAAAGTTCGCTTCGAGCTCATACTTTGCACGGGCTATGTGAAAATGAGATGTTCCGCTTTATATTGTCACGACCAGAGGAGCCGTGAAGGTAGACGTCGGGAAGAACCCAAGACCGGGAGCCTTCTTTTAATTATGGAGCCAGCTTCCACGACACAGAACAGAACAGCGCGCCACGAGAGCCCACCGCCGCTTCGTCGTCATCTTCGACTCAGCGCGGAGGCCGCGCGGCGCGTTAGGCGCGTGGCATTATTGCTTGGGCCTCTTGTTTTGTTGCACAGTCGGCAGCAGAAGTTCACAGGACACCG